>NC_052534.1:62308666-62620961 GCF_016699485.2 Gallus gallus | reverse complement strand
TCTACGTACTCCTTTAATTCTACTTTCTTTTTTTTGTTGTTGTTGGTTTTTTGTTTGTTTGGTTGGTTGGTTTTTTAAATATTAGGAGAGCATCAAAGATAGGATGCATGTGCACACAACTTAACTTTTTAACATTTCTCTTCTTCAGCTATAAAGAATGGCAATGAGTGGGAAATCAGTACAAACAAGTTGCAATTCTGTAGTGCCTTAAGATGATTCATTCAGTACAGTTCATAAATAAGAGCAACCAAATGCATTTAGATGACTACATAGCAAGTCCTAAAATATATAAACAGGTGAATCTCAGGCTTCCCTTTTCAGTTTTACTATCCATGGAAAAAAAAGCCCATATAAATGGACTGTGTAATGCTGAACAACTTTGTACTCAGACTCAGCTCTTCTGGTTGGCATCTTTCTGTATGAGGGCACTTCAATCAAAAAGCTTCAAACTTATTTTGGAAGAAGCGCATTTCAAGATCAAGAAGAAGAGTATGCTTGTAACTTCTAACAGGCCACATACAAGCCCAAGTGCTTGTCTAATCATGTGAGAAAATATAAAGCCTTGGTGACTTCTGCTGGATGCTTGGTCACAGAGACTGGGATCGTTTACTATGATTTGTCTTAATCCATGAACAGAAGTCGTTTTTCATTTTTTATTACCTTATTACTTACCAGATATAGCTATTAAACATCCCTGCCCCATTTGTTTTAACATTATTCATCCATTTGCCACTCATCCCTTGAAGACACTATGCAATTTTCTCCTTCTGGCTGATCGCATCTTAGCAGCGCCTTACTTTATGGGCAGGAACTCAATAGCTCGAAACAAATGTTACAGCCCAGAGTAAGCATTTTTAAATATTTTTGAACCTCCAACTACAGTACCATATTTCATAATCTTTTCCCTACCCTAACAAATCCCTGTAGGAAAAAAGGTAGAACAAATTAATCCACGATGAAACAGAGCTGCATGAGTGAAGAGCGTAACTGCATTTCTTTTTGCTCTGCAAAGCGTGAAACTCTGCCCCACCTGAAACCTGGCCAGCAAAACTTGTCATGAAAATGCTTCACGTCTGTGGAGATCCCGCACAGCTTCTTCACATAACTGCCTCTCTTAAAATATCATTAACCTCATGCCACCCAGAGACAAAAATCCTGTGAACAGCCCAGCAGTCACAAGCAGAGGGAAAGATAAAGCACCATAGAAACAGATTTGCTATTTACATACAGTCCTGTAAGTCTTTGGAGACTTCATACCAGATGTGTTTTCTCACTGATGTTCTCATACGCTAAGACAGTTTTAATCTTCTGTTACCCCACAGCTGTTACTATTAATCTGCAGCACAACCACGGGCTGCAAGCATTATTAAAGAGCTCTCAGAAACACGACCTGCGCACTGCAGAGGGGACACTGTCCCCACAAGCCTCCCCATCACCAATCCATCTTCCACTCAGGTACGTGCTGACTGCCGCTCCGGGCAGGCAAAAAACATAAAAATAATCCCGAGATGGAAAGATGTGGCAGCAAGGCCACTCTCCCCTTGTAACCGCTACGGTGTTAGTAACTCACGTGCACCCTGCATGTTCACAGGGGGCAGACCAGAGCAGGCTGAAATTCTGTAACCATTTTGACCAATCTTGGCAAATTTTTTGCAGCTCTTCCCTTTCTCTAATGAGCTGTTAACGCCATCAGCTCTCCCCAGGCATTCATGACGTTTGTGACCCAGAAGGCAGCCGTGCTTTAATGTAAGTAGGCCCAGGCCTGAGCTCAGGGCACTGGGGACTAATAAGAGACACTCCTCTACAGAAACCACAGCATAACTAGGGTCAGTAGAAACGCTGTACTTAATACCACAAAAACTACTCTCATTCACAAATTCCATTTCTCCATCAGTGGGTGTTGCAGCTCTATGTTGAAGGCAAAGTAACAATTATTGGCATGTTATCTGAGTACCACAGGACTCGTTGCAGGATTTCATTCAAGCCTCCGTCAGTCAGATGAGAAAATACTTCAAGTTGCTGTCCAGACATGTCCCTCCTTTTACACTCAGACTTAAGGAGAGAAGAACAGGAGGCACAGTGCTGCTCTAAAGTCGCAAACCAATCATTAGGACTCAAAGGGAATAAGAGTTTGTTTAAAAATAAACAAGAAGAAAGAAAAAGTTAGAAAGGTAGGAATGAAAGATATCCTTTTGGGATGGATATTTAGAAGTGTGCCTTACATAATTTGATGTTTCAGAAGAAAATATCATTGAAAAGTGTATAAACTGTAACTCTCCCATCCAACTAACTAATACACACATAGCACTAATACCACCGCTTTCAGAGATAAATCTGGCACAAGTATTTCCAGCTGCCCTGAAAGGTATAAAAGTCTCCAGGAATGGGGAATATAGGAACAAATGAATTTTTTATCTTCTTTAAATGAGCAAAAAAACCTCTTCCATTACCCACAGAAGAGTTCTGCAACGAAGATACTGAAGCCACTGCCTTGTTGGATTTTACTTTAGATAGGTTGGTATGTCAGTTCTGTTTTGTTTTTCTCGGAAATAACCTGCCTGTTATACCCATGTTTTCATTGTTATTATCCTAAAACTTCCATTGATACCCTGGGAGTTTCACTCTGAGCCTTTTCACCACCTTTTTTGAACTTCAGTCATAATTTATAGGTACAGATATATATAGATAGATAGATAGATAGATACCCTAAGACCAAATCCTACCCGTGCTGCTCCCAGGTATGTTCTTTCTAAAGGGACTCAGCAGCAGTGACAGGTTATCCAAGACACCGGACAAACTCGGTGGCTAAATGCTCTAAGGTTCTCACTATCTAGCTCTTTGTCCCAACTGGCACATTAGTTAATTACATCCTAGCTAAGTTTATTTACAGAAAACTACCATTTTCACTAATGACTACACCTTAATTTTAAGGATCTTGGAATACACATACAATCCAGAATACTTTTAACTGATCATACACCTAAGGAAAAAATCACTCCTTTTAATCCCTCACCAACAGCAAAACAGCCCAGCATCTGCACTGTTCTCTTGTAATGAGCGTGACCTGGCACAAAGTGACTGTTGCTAGAGCACCTATAGCCAAGTCTGTAAATCAGCAGCTCGCTTTCAGTTGGTACATGCAGAACAGAAGAATAGCACAGTGCTGCCCAGCCTGCTCAAGTTCCTCGATGGATCTTTGCCCAATGCCCACCCGCCCTTTTTCTTCCTAAGAGCCCCTGGGGGGCAGCTACTTTTGCAGTCTGTCTGCCCCTTTGGCAGCAAGGGGCTGCTAATGGTGCATAATACCTGTGATGTTCCTCTGGGAAGACTGACACAGGGAAGACAACACGGCTCTCCATGAAATGGCAGACAAGCTCATCCCATGCCAGATGACTGAGACTCTATTTTTGCAGCTGATCATAATCCAGAGGAAAATTACTCGTATCCCTTGACACAGACCGATGACATTTAAACGTGCAAAAAGAAAATTACAGCCTTAACTGTAAAATATCAGTTCGGGGGGGTGTGGAGGGAATCTTGATTTCAATTCATTTGCAGTTCTGTCCTTCGGCTCAAACAAACTTCTTCAAAAACTCAGATCAGCACAAAGAACGTGGGGTACCACAAATACAACGCAGCTCTGCATGTAAAAGCCTGGACTACCTTCAGAGACCAGCATTAATAATAAATAAGCTGTTTAATATACAAATTGCTTCTGTGCCTCTCTCAGAACGTTTGCAGAACGTAATTGGCATTCACAACATTTTCTCATATTCACACTGGACTAGTTAACCATGCACACATGCTTAGACAGACACTCGTATGTGCATTTGCCTGGAAACAAGCCACATTTTCTTTAACCTGAGACCAACTCATCTGTTTCCATAAAGTCCTCTCACCACTTGTTCTAATATGAAAGCATCTTGAAAAACCCGTGGTTGCCAGAGAATTACCTCCTCCTTTCAACTTTGAAAAGTCTTAAATTAGCATAAATCTAAGAGTCCTACATTACAAATGAAGATAAAGGTCCAGCACCTTCAGACACTCCAGGAACTGAAAAAAGCAGCTTTCTCCACTACAGAAGTCATGTTTGTAATTTCATAATGAGTCAAATGACAATCGATGCTCACCTTCAAAGGTTAAGGAGAAATCACTGCCTTAGGTGAAAATGCTTCAAAAGATTTCCTCCGAATCAGAACACGATGTATACTACAATATGGGTCCTTCTGAAGCACAAGCATCACTCATTCCACACCACAGTCAGAGGTATGCTGCTTTGTTCTGTTGTTTTAAGAAGCTAGATACTAGTTTTTATATCCCTTTGTTTTAAAGGCACAATCTCTTGGGACCAAATGTGCAGACTACTGATAGAGAGAGAAGTCAGTAGTACACAAAGTCCTAAAAACAATGCAAATACATTTCTGTAACTTGGAAGATAAAGCCAAAGAGCTCTGGTACCACTAAAGCTCATGCAAAAAAAAAGGCAGACTCCAACTTCCTATGCAATCAAGTCTTTTTTGTGTTCTCCCCCTTCCCCCAACATCTAAGTGTCTGTGACCCAAAGGGAACATTACTGTTCCATCAGTCATGGAGAACTTAATGTGGAGAAGAATATGAGAGTATCACCGCTAGGAGCCCAGAATGGATCTTTCTTATAGGTGGGTTGTTATTTTTGACTCTTTTGAATTGCACTGAAGTTTGATATGCTGTTCTGACCCTCAGGAGGCAAGTTAGCACTGACATATGGGGAGGCCAGGTAAAAGCACAGCCAACAAGTGCACTTGACTTGCTCAAATGATGTCAGACAGGTAGCCAAGGGGGAGTGAGGAACAAGAGGGACATGGACACGGCTGCCTGCCCAGGCAGAGGGTGCTCCTTCCCTCCCACAATGGAGTTTTGCGACTCCTACAGCCTCCTGACAGGAGCCATGCTGCTCCCATCTCTGTCAATAGCGGGACTTCCTAAAAACATTTAAAACCACAGAAAAGAAAATGAAGTTCCAGAGGGGAATATCTGAGATTATTGAGCAATTACTGAGCATAACTACACAATGCTGTACTACAAAAGCAGGCAGTGCAGAAAGGCAGCCTGCAAGAGGGACACAGCAGGAGGGAAGCCTCAGCTGTCCAACTTGGACACTTCCAGAAGATGTCAAATCAGTTGGAGAGAATTCAAGGAATAAGGAAAGCTACCAGAGGTCCAAAAAACACGACCTAGGAGGAAAAACTTGGTTTTGTAATGATTAAGCTAAGCAATTTCTGAACTGTCCAACCTGGAAACGCTGTAGAGCATCTGTGACTGCAGGCTTTAAAGAACAGGTTACATGGGTCAGGAGCAATACCACTGCAGTGTATCCCTCTGGCCTGGAACAAGCATTAGACAGGTCCTTGCTACTCCTCATTGGTGCCACAATTTAGGCTGTTATCTGTTAGCATTCCATTTCAGCAGTGTTACTCATATTCTCTCCTGAAACGGTGAACTTTTAAAACTGCTAAAATGCTTACTTAAAGTTTACTGGCCCAAGATATCTCAGCCACCAACTACCAAAGGGATCAGTGACATCAAAAGAAGATAAATTCATGTTTTTGAAGATACTATTGCAAGCAATTAGCATTTTATACAGCAAGACACTCAAGAAGGCTCCCCATAGCCTAATCCCTGCACAGGCCTTCCACTGTACGAGTTTCCTCAGATCCAGGATGGCATAAAGCTTCAGTGCTACTTCATCAAGAATGACATTAACGGGTCCTTCAATTGGATATGCTAGTGCTGCAGATCCTTACAGAGCATCCAAAAATTAAGAAATTACAGCCCTGCACTATCAGGAACATGACCACTATCAGCACACCCAGTCTGACGTCAACAAGTGAAGAAAGACCAATCTGACAGGAGGCAAAGAAAATCTAATACAGATCTCCTAATGAAAACAATAAAGTGTAATTCAACTCTGGACAGAAAGCTAATAATTTAGCAACTGTATGGAGACTGTGAATGTTACTACGCCCCGAGGAACTACAGCTATTCACTAAAATGATACTTTTATATCTACATTTCCATAAAAAGCAGTTCAAATGCCCTTAAGCTGCCTGGATGAGAACACTGCATGCAAAGTGCTATTTTCAGCAGTTTATGTCATACGTTCAGATATTTGGCATTTATTTACATACCTCCCTATATGTAATCCCTGCCAAACAGTGCCAGTACCACAGCAGAGACATCCACAGTGGCTTGCCAGTCAGAGGAGATGTTCATAGTTGTACCAAAATGCTGTAATTTCAGTTTTCTTAATGTAATGAACAGAGTATACAGCACAGGCACAGTGCTGAGAATTAAAATGTGATGCTGTAATTTTCTAAACTAATGCATATACTGTTGGCTCCCTCTGGTGCCAAATACAACATAGTGTTACACATTAAACCGCACAAGAAATAAGGCAATGACATAATCCAAGTAAGGCAATGACATAATCCAATTCTAGCAATCGTTACAGCAGCAGATTTCCTCTTACAAACAAAACTGTTAAGACCCTAAACCCTTATTCACATTCCACACCAACAGATCTTAAGTGGAAAAAGCATGATACACACCTTTAGAAAGTGCCACTGCGCTCCTCTGCACACGTCAGGCTCCCTCCCTCATGTCACATTTTCCCTTTATAAAAGTGGTTTCTCCCCTATTCTTTGAGAGTAGACTTAAAAACAGATTTCATGCTTTGATTTGTTAAATTGGCAGTGATACCAACAGCAGCTTTAAAAGCAAAATTAAACCACTTTTATACCCACATATTTATGCTACTGTGTTCCTTTATACTTGTTCAATGTACAAGTCCAAACAAATTTAACTCATCTACTAGTAAATCTGATGTTCGACACAGTGTACGGAATACACATCAAGACACTAATTCAAGTCACAAATGCTGTTTTTTCCTAACGTTCTACTAATGGCTTTGAATTCCAGTGACACACAACCTATCCAAGTGTGGTGATTCACACAGCAAGTGTTAATTCTTGAACTATTTCAAACAAGATCTTTGCAACTTTTCCAAACTGTTAGACTTCTGATGCAAAACAAGGAAGTTGAATAATCTTATCCGGATGGGTTGGATTTTTGTTGCCCTTTAATTACCGTGGGATAAGAAGGGAAGCAGGCAGCAGGTTTCTGTTTCCTCTCTGCTGCCTTTACAACAACAAGGTAGAGCACCTCAAGGACACCACTATGTACACAGCCTCTACTTCCTGCACGTCAACAGATTTAAGCACTGAAGTTGTGATGTTCAACTCCTCTACCTCCTGCTGCAATTCACAACACAAGAGCGTGTGTTAACCTCAAATAAACTGGACAGCAACCATGAGAGTGAAAGGGCAGCTAGTGACAAGAGCAAGATATGGGTGTTCTTGGGGTGTTTCTTTTCATTCTGCTGGAAGAAGTTTTTCACACAGAGGGTGGTGACACACTGGAACAGGTTGCCCAAGGAGGTTGTGGATGCCCCATCCCTGGAGGCATTCAAGGCCAGCCTGGATGTGGCTCTGGGCAGCCTGGTCTAGTGATTGGCAACCCTGCATAGCAGGGGGGTTGAAATTCGATGATCATTGTGGTCCTTTTCAACCCAGGCCATTCTATGATTCTGTGATTCTTGTACCTCTCAAATGCAAACAGCTATGACCAGAGCACCAGTCTAGAGCCCCACCTCCAGCATCCTCTGGCCAACTGCTACACCGCTCCTCCAACTTCCAGATGTCACGGTGACAACCTGCCCCTTCCCAGCTTCCCTATTAATTAAACAAGTCTTGCTGATATCCTTCTGTTACCGGGTTATAAATTCAACATGAGCTTTTTTTTTTTTTTTTTTTTTTTTTTAAGGCGACCACACCTTTTATAGCTCTGCAAGAACCAAAGGCATGAAACACTTTTTCAGCCAACACCCTAGTATCAAGTCCTCCGTCAACAAAAGAATTCTCCCTTCATTACCTAAAAGCATAACTTCTACAATTCAAATGCCACCATCTTGAATTCTAATTAACAAAACTTTAGCAAAAAACACTCATTTATTTTAGGTATTTTTGGGCAGTATTCAGAATTTTCATTAACTTAGGAAAAAAAAAAAGCTTAATATAAGACCAACTAGAACAGGAGTTAAAAATCCTACGTTTAGTCCCAGACATCATATTGGCTCTCAGTGTAATGTCTTGCATCCCTCTTGTAGGATATGGATGGTGTTGAAAGAAGGTATTACTTATGCTTAAGAATTATGAAAATTCCATCTAATAATAAATAGAACATTAGCACTTTATAATGGTGTTCTATTTCTAGAATTTTAGACTATTTCCTCCATGAAAGAAACTATCAGAAAAAAAAAAAACAACCTAGTAAAATCATAAATCTTGTGGCAATTTTTTTGCCCAAAGGGAGGCTTAGTATTTAGAAAGCTGCCCTCTCTGTGGTTTACGATTATATTGCAGTTTACATTGTGCTTAACTGCAACACCAAGTGTCTACTTAAAGCAAATGACTGCAAGATCACAAAGTGGTCTTTCTTTGTTCATTTCAGTAGCTTTCAGAGTGTATTTTGCCTTTTCAGATGAATGAAAAGGGATCACCTCAACTGACTTCTCCCATAAATCCAGGAACAGCTGTATTCACTATCTCTAAGTCATACAAAAGTATGCTTTTTACAAAAAAAGAACTAACATATTGCCATGGGATGTCAAGAAATTGCTTTTCTCCCTCTGGATGGACAATATCAGGTAACTAGGTTGCAAACTGTCACTTCAGTAAAACGAAACTTCACCTTGATTGTAAACCCATTTTCACTGTGAGAAGAGTAATGTGAACTGACAGCTTAGCTGCCATTGTGCAACAAGCCTTCTTGTAGAGCGCAGGTGCTCAGTAGAGGGAACAAAAGACAGCCCCTGGCCATCATGTATTATGCGTTTACAAATGCCAGTGATAGCTTGGGCATTGAAAGGAGGGCTGCAGGTTACACAGCATTATTATTGATATAACAGGCCTGGAAAAGCTGCTTTAATTTAGATGGGCCCTAAACAGATGATCAAAAGACTCTGACAGAGGAGAACTGTGCAACAGCTATAGATGCTTCCATCTCAACTGCCTGCCCACTTGGGCGGTCTGCATTAAAGGAGGATGTTGAGTGCATGCACCAGCCACTTCCTACTTTGTGGACCATCTTCCACTGCAGGGTCAGGAAAATGCACGCTATCAGGTGTCTAAGCTGATCTAGGGAAAATGATGCTAGCCAGCAGAGGTGATGGTCAGATTGCTAGGGGGCAAAAACATCTTAATTCATCACAATTCCCTTCTCTGTTGCAAGAGAGAAAGGAACAGATTGTGCACTAGCATAATTCTGCTGCCAAAGTTGTCCATCTCCACCCAATTAAGGGAGAAGAACTACCAGATGAAATAAAGAAAAAAAACAATCATCACAGATGCCTGACATTCCTGTGATTAGCACACACCTGCTTTATGCAGTTCTCCCCAGGCTGCAGAGCAAAGTATCAATAAGAGGCCAAAACTATTTCAAGATAAGAACAACCACTCCTTTCAGTCATGAGTCAAGAGTTTATTATTAAAACACAGACTAAGCCAAATGATAATTATGTCAAATATAAAAATACCCTTCTTAAATGTCCTACATCCAAACTCTGCAGCTCCTGATGACATTTGATAATTTAGTGCAAGCTTCATTAAGCTCAGGCCCTTTATTAAAAGCACATTTTCCTCATTAAGGCTTAATATCATCTAAACATCTAGAACTCCAGAAATTGTATCATCTGTACTAGAAACTTACAGTAGTGACTTGCTGCCAAGTTCTATTTTAGATTGATAACAATTTCAATTTGAAACTATGTATTCCTTGATATGTAGATAATGATTTTAATATTTTATTATTTGAACAATTTGTTTGAGCAATTAAATAGGATTTTACTAATGTATGTTTCTTCAAAGACTGATTTCTCAAAGCTTTAATCATCAGCTGGCTTCAGATCTACTGCATTTCTTTCTTTTCTCACGACGAGTAAAATCAGTACAAAGCAGTTTGCCATCCCTCAGCTTACATCAATCCCAAGACCTACGTACAAGCAGAAATATGTCCAACACAAACTCGAATACTTGCATGAAACTAGACTGGGCAAGCTGACAGCAGAACTAGCTATTGGTCTTCCTCTCCCTTTTCCATTGCAAAAGCCTCAACCCCCTGAGTAAATTCCCAAATTTGTAGAAGACTTTTAGTAAGCAGCCTGTCTTCTCTCCTGGCAAGGTTTAAGTCCCACGTATTTTGAGCATAAGTACTTGCTGGACTGAAAGCTCGGTTCTACTGTTCCAGTTTCTACATCACAGCTTTTATGTCATGCAATCTAACAAACGCAGCAGGAGCAGTTTACTCACCGATCGATCACGATCTCCTTCTGTCTTAGCAGCCCCTCTTTAATTTTCATTAGAGATTCCCAGTTGCTGAAGTCCTGATATGTGGTAGCTGGGTAACTCTGACGAGATGTTCCAGTCGGAACCTGCATAAAATATTTCCACAATTAGGCTCCAAAACAGTAAAGGTAGATTACCTCCTACATATTGGGGAATTTACAAAGTGGTTTGCTGTTTCAGAAATGTAACATTGTTTTGTGCTTTATTCAGATTTACTTCATTTAAAATAATTGGATTTATACACACTTTTTTTTAAAATAGACTACAGTCCAGACTAAATGACTTAAAAACTGTTTTATAATGACTAATAACTTCATACTTATGAAACTAGTATGAGATGAAAAGCTCATTTAGAATTTAAATACATTATTAAGACAGAATAGAAAATGTTCATATCCCACTGCAATTGAGTACTGAAAATGAGATAGCTGAATAGCTTTAGATCTGCTTGATAACTGCAGATAACACTACTTTCACTTGTTAACTCCCACCTGTAACTTTAGGAAACAGAGAAATAGCCTTGGAAGTATGTGCATTTGAAATACAGAACATGGGAATACAATCCTGGATAAATTCGAACTTCTTCCAAGAACAAAGTTTCAGAAGTAACAGATTACAGGCTTGCCAGTGACATTCAAGAAAGCCAGGCAGTTTGCCTCATTACAAACTGATCTGAAGACAACAGTCAAGCTGAATAGGAGCCAACAATGTGGTTTAGAAGAAAAGTGAATAACTAACTGGGATGATAAATAGGGAATATTTTTATACTCAGAATATGAAAAGCATTATGAGTGTTTGAGTCAGAAATCCACATAAGGGAAAGTTTAACTTAAAATTTTAGCATACGGATGGAGGCGACCCAGCATCAGCTGCCATGAGCCATCATCTCATCTTCCACTGTATTTCTCACCACTAGAAAAATCACAGAATCATAGAATAGCTTGGGCTGGGGACCTTAAAAGCCCATTCAATACTAATCCCCTGCTGTAGGCAGGACTGCCACCCACCAGCTCAGGCTGCCCAGAGCCCCATCCAACCCAGTCTTGAATTCCTTCAGGGATGGGACAGCCACAGCTTCTCTGGGCACCCTGTACCAGGGCTTCACCACCCTCTAGGAAAAAAGACTTCTTTTTATTATCAAGGAGCAACCTCGGACTATGGTGCCTCTAATGTTTTGGAAGAGATCAGGAGAAGAAAGTGAAAATATGGCTAAATTTGGTTTAAAAGTTAAAATACAGTTTTTAATGATATCTGTATGTGTATTGCTCATTTGTATTTGATTTCTCTAAACATTTTAAACTTACGATTATAATTAACTATATTAAGACCCAGACATAGCATGAGATACTACAATTAGGTCTGCAATATTCAAGTAGAACTCATTTCTGTTCAAAGCTGTACTGGATATCGAGAAATTACTGCCTAAACCCCAGAATTATGATTTGCTGACATCATGAACTCCTGACAGCCTCTTCTGTAAGTCGAAAGAGTACACTTTCCCCATTCAGTCTAAGGATTGAATTGAACTAACTTGCTCATTGACAAAATGAACCTGAAATAGCAGAAACACATTTTCCTTCATTTAATATGTAACTTAAAGTTAGCTTTAAGAGGACAAAATCAGCTAGTTCAAGATTATTTTAAGATGGTCACAAAAAAATAATAAATAATAAAAAATCCTATCATGTCCAATTATCTGCTTCTGGGAATAACACTTCCCTTGTTTAACAATCAGGAGAGCTTCAATAGTATAATTTGTTATGAATAACTTAAAACAACAAACACACACGCACAGCAATTCTACTCATTAAACACCTAATGTCAATGACTTAAAATCAAAACAAACAAACAAAAAAAACAACAAAGAAACATCCAACACCTAACTGAATTGTACCAGTCATTTTCAAACAAAGCAAAATAAACAAACACACACACACATCTGGAATGCAGCAATTAGATGGTTTAATGTCAACTGTGTATCTAGCAGGGTAGTATTTAGTATCACATTGTAATGAAAAGGCCAAATTGACAGGAGTAACAGTGCCTCTTGAGGAACAGTAAAATGTGAAACACTACCAAATTTTACCCTAAAATGGCTCACTGACATATGACTATGATTACTATTTCTTGCCCTATGCTCACTCATGACTACATCCCACAAACACTAGAAACCATCAAAAGCATCTAGAAACTCTCTCAAACGTTGTGCCTCATACAACTGCTTGCTGGAGCACACTCACTGAAAATTCTGTTGGAATAAAGCTTTTCCCATCTGCCATTTCCAATAAATCCATCAAACTTATACTTGTTCAAGGAAGCTGTGAAGATGGTACTCTACTGGGAGGTAAGGAAAGAAAAAGCTGGATTAAGATTTCCCACTAATTTGTTAACCAAGAAATGATTCCTTCCTGTAAGCACAACACATGATTAATCTTTTCAGATCTATGAATGAAAAATTAATTTTGTCTGGGTTGCCAAAACCAGACCACATAGCTTCAAAGTAGTCATCAGTACTTACAGAATACCTTAGGATTGTCACATATTGTTCTGTATTACAGTTATTCTTGCGACTGCTTGAAGTAATAGTCACCAGCACAAAACTATTCCAGTCAAAGTCTCTCTTAGTCACACATGCCACAGCATACAAAGTGACAACATCAGTTACTAACACTGTACTTTGCGTCACAAATTTTTTCCTTTGCTTCTCCCACTATAGTGTTAACCGTTTTTTTTTATATGTCCACTTCAGGAGCCTTGTGCTGCAGTCAAAAAAAAAGAAAAAAGAAAAAAGAAGAAAAAAAAAAAGCAACAGTCCTAAACGAAGTTGGATTGGATCCTTGTTCAATTTTCTTTCCTTCTTAGAACCAGAAATTCCATCTCTACCCTCTCCACCCCCACAAAAAAAAAAGCCCAACCAACACAACAACGAACCACCCACAACTGCTTCACGTTATAAACAGAAAGTCTATGGCTTTATAAAGCCAAATCATTCCATTTACTGAGCAAGGCAGATTTTGTCTTTTAAAATCAAACTATAAAAATAAACCTTCAGAAAAGCAACTAAAAGGGAATGGAGATGGGATGAAAATACAGACAACTATTTACATATGATGCCATCTTAACTGAAAGCATTTTGGAAGCCACCAGTGGTTTCCCTAGCACAATACTTCAAAGCAAGTCTGTTACTTAAATTTAGCACATATGCAAACTCATGTTTAACACTAAAATTAAAAATAAAGCCTTCAACTTTGGTTTCAATAAATGACTACATAAGAAGACACTGAAATATTACGAGTGCTGAAAAGCAGGGCAAAGCATTTTATAAAGCTGAGAACTGAGTAACAGTTTGTCAATTAGATGCTAGTGGAAAGTATAATACATAATGCCTCTCTAGTTGACTGATCAAGACGTTTGCTGGAATACATCTAAATCTTATGGAGTATATGCCTGCTGGATAAACACATAACACATAAAACATTTTACATTATCTCAACTGCCTGTGTTCTTCAAGTCATCACTCTGAAGAGACAAAAACAACAAAAGATCTTTCAGATATCACATTTCAGTAATTACAAAAAAAACAAACAAACAAACAAAAAAACCTGCTAAAAATACTTCTCAGCACTGCCCAGAATAACAAGACACTTCACTTATTTATGAGCATGTGGTGTTGACTACTCCAAACAACTTTCTAGATGCTTTGAATGGTGTGGTAGCACACAGGTGGTCCACTTACATTTGAGTAGTTCATCTCTTAAGGACATCAAGTCTAACAGAAAGAGCAAAACACGTTTTTAGTACTCACATGCAGAAGAGCAGAAGATCATTCCCAACTCCAAGTACTCAACTTGAATCCTCCACAATACAAAAAAGCACACACATACAAAATAAATCTAACTTGAATCAGACAGCATTCTTTTCCACCTGGTCCCCAAAATATAACTATTTTTGTCAACTGGCACCTCTTCTGAGCTTATCAGCCTTGGACTAAGAACATCTGCTCAGTTAAAAGCAGCGGTGTCCAAAGGTTCTTGCTTGTTTTTTCTGAACAGGGCTTGGCCTTCATTTTTATGACTTGGCAATCCTTCAAGTCACTGCTGAGACACAGCTGCTGGGAAATAAAATTTGAAAATCTTTGCTGTACTAGCCTATATGTAAATATTTATTGCTGGAATACACATTGCTGACTGTTCCATCATGTTTCTTAGCAGTGGGAAAATAACATTTCTCTGGACTACAGGATAACAACATCTGGATCATTTAGGCCAATAATGACTGTGATTTTAACTGCAGTAATTAGCATTATCTTCTCTGTAGTTTCTACCCAAAACAGTTCAGTGTTTCAGCCTACTGAGCAGCATTCCACTCCACATCATAATATGCTGTATTGCAGAGTGCAGTCCAAAAATCTGAAAATGACATCTACTGTATAAACAACAGCAATAACAACAAAAAGCAGTACACTTTGAATTTTGAAGCAGCAGTTCAAGTACTTTAACAGTATTTATACTACAACTGTAAAGATTTCACAAGAATGATCTCTTCCAGTCAACAGCTTGCTATCACAATCTTCTGTTGTGAAGTTTCACTGCCACTCATTACCTGGAAGAAAACCAAGTCTGTGTACCCACATAAACACAATGCAAAGAATCAGCGCAACCATGATCAGCCACACAGCAAGCAGCTCTCCCTGTCAGACTGACTCAGAGGAAAGCACTGCAGATTCCCTCATGAGCTGCACCTCAGGGACTCACCTCTTGCCATCCCATCTCACCATGTGGCCAGGGCACCAGCAAACCCATACATGCAGCCATTATCAAAGAGGTGCCTCTAAGCTCTCTCCTCCCCTGCAACAGGAACAGGATCCCATCTGTGAGCCAGCACAGTGGTCACTGAAGAGCTCTGCAACAGGTCCCTGCCTACAGCAAGGATATAAGGATTTACCCATCCCTTCCTCCCTAGAATTCTTCTCAACATCAGGCAGAGTGCTTTGGAATGCAAGACCTCCTTTAGACAAGACAGTCCCCCAAGACTGTCTTCCTGCCAGCAAAGCAAGACAGGGCTAGGGATTTTCACACTCCACAAGTGACATAAATCACCTTACAGCAAAGCAAGTAACCACTTCTGCAAGGAATTGTTTCTACAGAAAGGTGCTGTGCCTTGCCCAAATGCACTAGAACAAGCAGCCACAAAGCAGTATTAAAATACGTGCCCAGATGGGTAAAAACACGAGTACAGATCAAATCAAGAAATCCTGACTTGCAGCATCTGTGCTTTACCACCACCTACTTACTGCTCCGCTCTGCTCCATCTTTGCCATTTAGGGGAGACGGTGATTCTGCTCAGCCCAATATAATCAGGGAAGTTCTTGGCACTAACACAAAAGCTGTACCATGTTTTGCTGTACTTTTACAAATATGAAGCAGTTGTAGGGGAGAGAGAAAGTATCTAATCGTGCCCTTGCACCCTCACTCCAGCACTGGTACTTGTGTTGCTCCTTGGGGAATTTTTAATGAGGAGGAGACAAAATCAAAACTGAAGCATATTTAATTTGTACGGTACTAAGAGCTACTGATGTATTATGGAGAGGTTAGCATTACACTAACAGGGAGTGGTGAAATACGGAATGAAAACAGTAACAAAAAACAACGAAGCTTGGAAAAAATTCTGAAGTTGACTTTATAAAGACATATAAATTGCAAAGTAATTAACAAAAGAAGGAGACAGACTAGCAGGGAGAATAAACTTGTCAGGAGCTCACAATTTAAACTGCCTGAAAATAAGCATAATGTAAGTCTGGACTGCCTACATACGGCGTGTCAGGTCACAGAGAAAGGGGGAGAGGGAAGGAATACAATGGTGACTTTAAATAGCTCTGGCATAAACCCAGCTGGAAAAATACGTTCAGTTCTGGGCATCGTACTACCAGAAAGTCACTGAAATAGTAGAACATGTTCAAAGAAGAGCAATCCTAATTATTAGAAAGCTTAGTAAAAAAAAAAAAAAAAAATGTATGAATAAAGAACTGAATACTACAGAGAAAGGCTGAAGAGGCATAAAAGAAAACAATAAATACTTCATTTCCCAGGCTGACAGTACATTCGCAACCAGGATTTATGGAATGAAATTTGGGATAAGAATATCAGGAAAATAAAGAATAAACGAAAAAGACTGGGAAAAGCAACTAAAGCAAGTCACAAGCAATCAAATAACATTTAAGCTTTAAGATCTACACTGAATAAATTTTAGAAAATATGAGGCAAGCCAACAGCATGGGTTTTACACAGAGAAGTTCTAAAAGACAGCCAGAATGACAGATGCACTTCTTGCTATCCTGATTTGTGAAAGCTAATTGAGTATTTGTAAACCAGAGTCTTAAAATTGACTAAACAATGCAACGAAAAAGGACAACTTTCCCCTATTTTCAAGTGTTGCTGTTGTTTGGTTTTGGGTTTTTTTTTTTTTTTTTTTTGGCCATTATATAATTAGATCCAGCCACGCTGGCCTTGAAGAGTCACTTAGGGTCTTATAAGGCAAGCCCATGAAATCCTTTGCTGGTGCTTTGCCCTTCTCCCTCTCTTCATTCAGAACTGCGATAGTGAGATGTCTGGCTTTGCAAGTAGCAGCCAACGTGCCTCTCATCTGTTAGGCAGGTGCACTATTGCATCTGCTGCACGACTTCTTAAACCTTTTTCAGCAAAAATTAAAACTCCAATGCTGAATATCTATAGACGCTACCATTGTCCTATTTTTTGGAAGGGGAAAGCTTCCAAATATAGAAAGAATCAATAGTAACACCCCTATAATACCTCCTAAAAGCAACTCTCCCTCTTGCTATTAATCAAACATTTTGCCAAGAACATTTGAAACATCTCTCCCATACAAAAGCAGCTCTGCAGATAGGACATGACCCACACATTAGGGCCCTCAGAGACTCATCCCACGCCAGACAGGGAGGAACCTGTCCTCTACGGTGCTGCCATTTGTGCATTTTCTTCTCCCAGCACCACTAACACTGCAGCTTCTGAGCTGTCAAGGCTGGGTCTGACAACTGCAGAGAGGGAAGCCGTGATTCCTCACTCCAGCAGCTTACATCAGGGTAGTAGTGAGTTGCTGGGATACTGACACGTAGAAACGAAATACTGTGGCCAACTTTGCTGATCACCACAGAAGGAAAAATGCAGCACTGCTACTACCAGCATAGCTGCAAGGCTCTGACAGCAGCTACGTGGTCACTTAGGGTGGCACACACACAGGCCGCTATCAGGACAGGCCTGCTCCCCTTCCCACCTCTTTGACATTCATACCTGTCAGCTCCTCCCTGGCTGTACACACACAGGTTATCTGCACTGGGTTCACCACACCAGGCCATGAGATCTCGTGCTGGCACACACTGCTACATAGAAAAGCAGCATCTGATACTATACGTAGTGGCACAGCTTTGTGCTGGATGAGTATGAACCTCAAACTGAGATATCTTTACTCCAGACAGTGCCAAACCCTGCAAAAACCATCCATTTGTGGAGTGGATATTTTCTAAGCTTCCAAATGAATGACTACCAGCCAACATCTGCTGTTCAGAATGCAAGTTACTTCAAGAAAATGAGCTTCCACGTGAAGGTGCTTTCTGAACAGCCCAGAGCAGGTTCGCTGAGTAATAGCAGCACGTTCAGTGCCAGCATCACAGCCCCGGCCCACAGGCAAGGACTGCACGTGTCAGTGACCTGAATGCAACCAGCAGGAGCTGTGGAAAAACCCAAGCTACACATTGGAACATGAGACGGTACGGGACAAAAGTCTCAACCAACAAACTAAGCAGTCAACACAGTGACTCCCAGGAGGCTTGGCAGGACACCCACTGAAGTGCACTGTTGTGTGTGAGAGCAGGAGGGTCTCGCTGAGACTGGCCACAGGCACTCAGCCCTCAGCACCTTCCCACCTCGGCCACTCTGAGCCACCACATTCCACCAGGCTGCGAGCAGCAATTCCAGAGCTGCCAGCTAGGCACCCTCTTCTGCCCATCTTCCCAAGAACAATTGAGCAGCCCCTGCTTTTATGCGTTGCTGTAACATTCTGCTATAGTCCACACCACACCAACTTTATTTTTGTCAGAAACCCTTTCCATTTATATTCTGGCAAATGTTATGAACACAAAACACTTCTAGGTGCCACTTAACATGACGTTAAAAGCAACAGTGCCTGGAATTTTCCAATGATAACAATTGGGGCTTTCCTAAGTATAGAAGCACTTGTTTTATTAAGTGTTCATTTTATCTTCACATTACAGTTAAATTCGAATGTTCTCCACTCAAAAGAAATCAGGAGATGAAAGGGAGCTTCCACAAAAACAACCATAACCTTTTTTCCTTGAAGCTTTCAGGGAAACAACACAATGAAGTTAAATTCACTTCTTGTGTTTCGTATTCTGACCTGGAAAGCAGCATGCCAAAAAAAAGTGACTATGGTTGTTGGAAGCCCATAAAGTGCCCTCTGTCTTAAGTGCAGAACAAAAGTAGGGCATACATTATTCACGGAAAGACTTTATGGGCTGTATGAGTAGAGACAGAAATAGATTAGAAAAGTACTAGTTGGGGAGAAAATAAGTCACAAATCAATAATGAATGGAAGCATCGCTGAAAGTACAGTATCTTGGTCATTTGCACTCGGACATCTTCAGACAAGATCAGATCATTTATAAAGATGTCTTTGTTAAATAAACATCATTGATATCTACAAATACCAGTTTATCAAAGCCTGTGTCAGTTGCCTGTTCATTACTTGAATATTATTTCTGCTCACTCTCAAAGAAAAGTAGGTGCAAAAAGAAAGAAGCAAAAAGGCTTCTATTTTTGCCAGCTTGCACGAAACTTTGCAAGGATGTGCACAGCAGGGACCAGTCTTGCACAGAAATGGACAGAAGCCACTTTCTAACAAGAGAATAATTAAAAGAGTTCAACTTAAGCAAATATTAGATAAAAGGAATTGCTACACAATAATTGGAAAAGATTTAAAAGACCCTACCCAAGCAGAGCATCAGAGTCTCTTGACATACAAATGTACTGAAAGAGAAGGGTGTTCCTCTCAATGTAATTTGAAGCAGGAATAGGTATCCAGAGAAGTGATCCTCAGCAAATTCTTTATCAAGGGTCTCCATTTTTCAAATGGATGATCTTTAGATTCTGTGAAGAGTGTCAGCCCCCAAACCAGAAAACTGGGCCTCTCTTCATCTGCATTGTTTGGTTCAGCTTTTCATGACTTTAGAAGAAACATTAACTATGAATTTAACATTCATCAGATTTAACGGAGGTTAAACACAAACAAAAAAACTCCCACAAAAATAAAGCATAAATGTTCAAAATATTTACATAAAAACAAAACCAAGTATTCACACAAATTCACAGAAGAACACTTTATTTAAAAATAGCAATCCAGAACCGGTCTCGGTGGGCAGTTGCACAAAGAACAGGATCCAGACAAATTCCTTATAACTATGCATTTCAAGCTTTGCAGATGCATCTTCTGTACACGTTTTAACTGAGAGCACCTAGAGAAGATATGTTCTGGTAGTGACCTGCCTTCTCCGCTACCTTCTACACCCTTATGTGGATAAACCCAAGTAGTTCTGTAGAAACAATCTCAAAAAACAAACAAACAAAAAAACCCCACTGCTAAACCCACTTTTGTTGTTCCTCAGCTCTCATTATTGCTAACACAAAAAAGAGGGGAAAAAAGACAACTTCGTTCTTTCTATAAGCAGCAGAATGTAGAGATTTAGGAAGCCATATTACTGGATATTGGAAGATAAAAAAACAAGTTGTCTAAAGAAACAGATCCATGCAAAGCTGGTAAGGTCCATGAATTCCAGAGTTCAGCCCAATGAGTACAGGACTTGTTGACTTTTGCCTGTGTCTACCTTAAAAAACTTCAGTAGATGGAAACATTAGAGGCATACTCATATTTTCTGCTTCCATTGTAGAAATTCTTCCTTGGGGAAACTACCTGCATTCAGCCAGCAAAAAAAAAAAAAAAAAAGCAGGCCAGCATGTGGATCTACTGTGAGATTTCTATCGCTTAGGGGCACTGCCACCACCATCTCTGCACAGCAGCACACAGATGGTGACACAACCAGCAGTGACTCAGGCACTTGCACCATAATTCTGAAAAAATAGCTTTCTCTTCCATTCTGTGTTGGGGTTTTTTGTTGTTGCTGTTGCTGTTGTTTTTGTTTTCCTTTTTTTTAAACCCCATGTGGAAACACCACGGACCTGTCTGCTTGTTTGTTTCCCCCCAACAAAATTTAGAAGGAATTACAGAGGCCTTAATTTCTGAAAAATCAACTCCTAGAACATCCAAAGTCACATATTCAAAGATTCTGGCCTGAAATGTCTGCACCACTGACAAATAAAAGAAATCCAACCAGTTTAACACAGGATTCTCTTTTAAACTGGGAACCACACAAGCGTGAAAGGTAGTCACATAATTTGAGCGTGGAACAAGTGACGAATTCTTAAACTGTTTGGCTTCAATCCAGATTATGAACCTTTTCCACTTGAGTTTATGAGGGGTACTTGAAACACACTTGTCTCTAACAAAAGCAGCAGGATGATGTAAGGGTGCATTTTAACACTGGTGTCAGTGTGTGAAGGTGTTTTCCTTCTTTAAGCGATAAATCAATGGGGGCAGGCCTAGGATCTTAATATAAGCAGAAACAGCAGAGAAAAATCACACTAAAAATAAACAGCACTTCCACCTCCAGCAGTCAGCACATCCCACTCATAGGTCTCAAGAGATCTTATAAAGAAACTACCTTTATTAGTCAAATTTTACAGAAAGGATATTGAGATGAAACTGAAGACACTTTTTTCCAAGGCTCACCAAGAAGTACCAAAACGCTGCAGATTCTCTAGTGTGGAAACCAAGTTTTTTAAGCAAAATACTGCTTTTGTCAAACACAAATAAGACCATTCCTGGCTAAAGAAAAAACGAACACTTGTTGAACCAAGCAACTGAATTAGAAAGAACACGGTCCTATCCATCCAGAACATTCTTTGAGCTAAAATGAAGCTAAAGCTGCATCTTCTGTGTGAGAGTATGAGAAGCCATTTTTCATCCTGTTGGAAAATGCTGTAATGCTGCATTACACTTCAGCCTGGAGCAGCCCTCCTGCCCACCTGGCTGGAGAATCCCTTTTGCCCAGTATAGACAGAATGAAAAGAAAATAAAGACATCTGCAACAAACCTTTCCAAAGACAGTAACACTACAGCAATAATACTATGCATTTTGAAGGCACTAAGATCCAGTTCAATACCAGCTGGTTCAAAGCTGTACATGCAAGTCTTTATCTAGCTTCTCTATGATTTAGGCTCAAAAGAGATGTCTTACAGTCTCTGAAGAAACCAAAGACATCCTCAAATGTGGAAATGTAGATGGGATTGAAATTCATTATTCTTCAAATTCTAGTCCATGGCTACTTCCATTAAGCTATGCTCTATCACTCATTAGTCAAATTCAAATCTGCATGGCAAAGTTTCTGTCCTCCGGTGACCTGAAAAGGATTTTTATCAGGAAGCAGCATATATACAAAACACATACTTAGGAAATACTTTCCAGACAGGGAAATCTGTTCATTGAACTCAGAGAAGGTCTGAATTAGAAGAGTAGGTCACCGTTTTATTTTGCCACGTTGCATAACAGGGTAAAAGAAAAATATAAAGTATTTTCCCTCAAATTCTGAAAAAAAAGAAAAAAATTGATCTTAATTTTTTGGGTAGCGTGAAATAAACAAAATTTATGACAAAGCGTTTTTTTCTTGCATATGTAACTGTGAAATGACATTTTGTTTTTGAAGAAAGGGAAGGAAAGGCTTTCCACTGTTTAAATAAAATAAAAATCAAGTGGAGAAAAGGTATTTCTCATCAGCATTCCTCAAGTGTACCTCTCAAAGCAGGACCAAAGAAGAATTAGCATGAAGAGCCCTCCTGGTACACCAAATTTAGATGTCTGATTGACACTGTCTCCATGCTGACCGGAATGAAGATGCCTATCAGGCAGGTGGATGTGCTGTTGGCCACTGATCTACAAGCTGCCCCTCCACACCACAGGGAGTGGTTTCTGTGATGTCCCACACAAGAGAACTCTTCAGCTTCTAGATGCTGAACAATGAGTCCATCATTTGGGCAGTTTGTTTCTGTTAGGGCAACCTGCAGCTGGAGATAGGCAGCAGCTGAGTCCAAACCCCAGCCATTTCTCTTCTGTTGTGCTGCTGCTGCTGAAGTGGAGACAGTCCAGCATCAACACTTGGCAACTGGAACATGGCTTCCTACTTTATCTCTCCTTCATATGCCTTTGTCCCACCATTCATCCATCACTCATAACATGTCAAATAACACAACTAATATCTGTGCTTGCTAGAACAGTTTATCTCAAAGACACTCAACACAGCTTCTTAGGTATAAGGATCTCTGCATACCACCTAAAACACATTATTCAGCTTAGTCAACTGAGGACACCAGTAAACAAAGGCAATTCCCACAAGCATTTCATAAAAAGGAAAAAACTTTCCATGCTAATGATGATCACAAATGTCCTATTCTGTATCACATTGCTATTTTGAAGGCACTTTGCACTACTGTAATTAACTGCTGCTGTTCAAATTACTAATTATTTTGACATTCATTAATCTATTTTCACTGATACATAAGTAATTTGAAAGAGCAGGCTTTTTGTGCCATCAGTGTTTTGCTGTAAAATAGAAGAAGTGAAGTCTGTGCTAGTTCCATTGCATCCAAGACAAACAAGAGTTCACTGCAGGGGTATGGGAGGCTACCGTCAATTTTCAGAGCCAGGCAAAATTTCTTGTTCCCCGCTTCTCTCCTAACCCCAGACCAAAGCACCAAAGACAATAAACAGGCGTGACACACTTGTGAGTTCTGTGATCAGCATTAATAGTTAAAAGCTCATGCCAGTAACGCTGACTACACTGAAAACATTCAAGCTGACCTTTCTTTCTGAAAATGTCCTTGGTTATTAGTAAATCAGGCAACTAGCCCTGCCAGAGCCTTCAGCATTCCCAAAATGAGAAATATTTCAGCCCAAGTCATAGTTTTCTGTTCATACAGATTTCCTAATCACTTTGCAGTGTTATACTTCAAAAGTTGCAGATTCAAAAGTTAGTTCATCTTGTTTACAACGAAGAACAAAACGTGAAGATCAGACTACTTAATGACCATCCAGTGCTTAGCAGAAGTAAATACTACTTCTCCCAAAGGAGATGAACACAACACCAAGGATACATTTCTCAGAGCTGTTCTCTACAATGCTAAAAGAAGCTGTAAGCAGCACAATAGTAGGAAGAAAATCTGCAGTCTCAAAAAGGCTAGTTTGTCCCCATGTGTCCAGAAAACACTGATAAATGACTGTCAGAATCCAGTCATATTCCAGATCCAGGTGAGAATCACTGAAGAAAACAGTAAAGGAAGCATCAGGGAGAATAGAAATGTTTGGGTCATAAATCTATCAAATTCAAGCAAGAGAACTCAAAGTTGTGAGCAATGTGAGCATCTCCAAATTCATCAGGCTATCTTCTCACCTGCTGTAAATCTGGTCTGCTGTTCACACGGGTTGAAAATAGTGTTTTGTCTGTATTTTTGAACAGAAGAAAAGATTGCCCTTATCTTGAACTCAGCCTTCAATACAAACATAACTGAAGGATACATACAATACTGAAAGATACTTTTCCCTTACCAGAGATAAAAAAAAAAAAGCCACCTCACAATCCATATTTGCTGATGCCTGGATTTCTACCCATGTTGCAGGAACTAGAATTATAATATATCCCAAGTTAGAAGGGGCCCACAAAGATCATCGAGCATATGAAAACACTGGTAATACTGTTTGAACTCCAGCAGCTTGGTGCTGTGACCACTGCCCTGGGGAGCCTGTTTCCAAGCTTGATCATCCCCCAGCCAAGAACCATTTCCTAATTCCCAACCCGACCTTCCCCTAAAGCAGCTGCAGATCACAGCACCTTGCAACATGAAAATGCCAGTCAGCAGCTTTGAGTGTTCAAAGAGGAGACCTGAAGGGACTTCACCTCAACAACTGTAAGATTTCAGACACTACAACATAAGGACATAAAACTATTAGATAGTATCCAAAAGGAGGGCTATGAAGATGGTGAAGAGTCTGGAGTGCAAGCTGTATAAGGAGTGGCTGAGCTGAGCTTCATTTCAGCCCAGAGTGGAGGAAGCTGAGGAGAGGCCTCATGGTGGCCTACAGGTCCTCATGGGGAGCAGAGGGTCAGTCCTGACCCAAGGGAACAGCACGGAGCAGTGTGAGGGAGGGTCAAATTGGGTGTTAGGAAAAGGCTCTTCACCAGAGGGTGGGTCAGGTACCAGCACTGGCACCCCAGGGCAGTGGGCATGGACTGCACCTCAGAATCAGGTCAGAAAGTGCTGGTCACAAAAGGAAAGGTTTCATTCCTGTGTTCAACTTTCATATCACTACCTGCCACTCTGTTCCTCCTACACAAACAACCCAGTGCACACCTGTGGGAGCAGGCACTTCTCCCTTCCATTCACTTTCAACTGCTTTAAAACCAAACATGCAACACAAGGCTGTATGATATCGTTAATGTACTCTTCTTCAGTATGAGAGAAAACTGGAACAGTGCTATGGTGTATGGCAGTAACCAGACTACTCAGAATCATAGCTGAATTTCTTTGCTTTTATAAATAACGAGGCTTGGGTCATGGTTCGCTTCTATGCAGTGTCGTAGATTATCAACAGGTCAAACACTGACATCTCAAACTCTGCACACAGATTATTCAGTTATTAATGTCTCTACAGTTGAAATTTGCAAAACCAGCACATGAAAGCAAAAAAAAAGCATAGGAAATTATTGTCGTTATGAATACAAGTCTTACTATTACTTAAATGGAGGAGCTAGTATGCTGGAGTATAACAATCTCTTTTTGGACATTATCCCAAACATCAACCGGATCTCCAAATAAATTTATGAGAAGAAACATGCTCTGGTGGCAGATCTCTAATCCCACTGGAGAAAGCCCAGATCATCTCCATTTAAGGTCAAGCAAGCAACAGCTGCACATTTTTGTTCCCCAGAACAAAATAAAGCAGACCAAAACCTCCAACACAAATTCCTTTTTTAAAAGCTGTTCCCTTCTGGTCTCCGTGGGTGCTCAGACTCAAGCTACCAAGGAGTGAACTGAAGAACATGCAGACGCCCTCACACACATGGTCCTGCTGCCCGGTCCCTGAGCAGCGGGCTGCCTCACGCAGGTCCTCTCAAGCCTCACCAGTGTTTGACACCAAACCAACCTGGTCCGGCTTCTGGAGACATGGTATCCCAGCAAGCCTCTTGCCAGAGAAACACCAGTACAAATCCAAAGCATTCACAAATAACAGTAAAATTCCCCAGTGTAGCTCTTATCAAACGTGTTTCCAGTCTTATTTAAATGTAACATTTCTTATCTAAGTTAGACATATGCTTAAGGCACGCATTACATTTCTGATGAGGTACTACCATTTGCATTAATGCCTCATCTTTCACTACTAAATACCGTTCTTCAAAAAGAAGACTATGCTATGATTGCAGTGCCTCACTTGTCAGCAGCTCAGTAACAAAAAATGAGCATTCTTTAAGGGTGTCTCGTGTTGTAAAAGCTCTAGAATGCTGATTACAAGCAATTCACCAACACAAAAAGGCAAGAATCAGAGGAAGAGTAACTAAGACTGTTATGACTTTAGGATGACTTTGGTCAAAGGGAGGAATTGACATTAGTCACTGCAGAGCTGGGTGTGGGACTCTAATAACAAATGGAAGATGTGAATTTCAACAGTAACACTTGTACAAGTTTCATATTACATCTTGCAAAGATAGCAGTACTTTTGCTGGAGGATAGCAAGCGATAACATGAAACTTTCCTCACGAAAAGGTCAAATGCAGTTTGCTTGACTGTTATAGATTTATTATGTTAATAATGCCATTATAAGAAAGTTATGAAACCCTTTGCACTGGTGAAGAACTATCACTGTGGAGAGATACTCAATTAACTTTCAGCTGAAACAAGTGACCCTGGATTTCCTAGATTTATTAAAGGATAACAGAAAACACTCAGGTTTATAATATAAAAACTCAGTTTCCAATTTTAATTGTAATATAGCCAAAAAAAGCATAAAAGAGCTAAACATCACCTTCAAAGCCTTCAAGTGCTTTTTGCCTCTGGCTTGCAGCAGGCATCACAGCATGGCTTACAGGGAATTAGAAAAAAAATTAAACAATAAACCAACCGAAAAAGTCAACCTACCATGTCTCATTTCTCGTTCAAAGCCAGACACTAATCTATGCTAAGCAACAACTGTCAAAACTGGATCTAAATGTTTAGAGTTAGGCTGAGCTTCTGTATTTTTGCCTGCCATTTCCAAATGAGGCTAATGCTCGCACTGCCTGTAGCATCCACACACCAAGCCTGATGCAGGGTGCTCTCACACACGGCAGTTCAGTTCCTCTACACCCAGCAAACCCTCCATTTCCTGGATGCACGAACCCCACTACTTAAATGTGGCTCATGCAACAGACAGCACAAACCGCCTCACAAGTGCAGGATGCAATGTGTGCTGTGGCCCTACCTGGCATTCCCCAGACATGGGTAAGACGCAGAAGGTAACCTGCGGTGCTTTATCCAGCTGCACTTCTCCCTGGAGAACAGGGCACAAAATCACGGGCACAATTCCCAGCCACTACAAGGGTGCCGCAGTATTTTATGAGAAAGGTAAAATACTTAAAATTATATAGGAATTATTAATTCAGAAGATTAATTTATACATGCTTAATTTTATTTGGAAAAAAAACCACAACCACCACCACCACACACCATACCTTCCAACCCACAAATTAACTCAAGAGGGCGGAAGAGGCATGAAATACAGAAAAAATTACTTAAGTTCAAGCACGGTTAGGAGAAAGCTGATACTGCAGAACTCGCATCACACTGTAAACCATATAGCAGCTGTGTAACAATATTACTGAACCTATATATACACAAAGTGCATAGTTCAAGAAACCTGTGGTACAAAAGAACATCATTCCAGTTCCAAATCCTGTATGGAATGCATCGACACTTGGAGGATTTTGTTAACAAGAAACTACACTGCTGTAGCTAAAGCAGTATAGCCAGAACAGCCCTCCAAACCAACTCCTATTTAAGTTCTCGTGTAAGTAAACATAAAAAAGGCCACAGCAAACAGCTCACCCCCTCCCTCGTGCCCTGGCCGCAGTTCCCTGAGCCCCACATGGACAGAGGAGCTGCCAAAACTGAGCACGTTCCTGCTGCCAACAAGTGGAGATGAGAACTGCAGGCTTCAGAAGGCAGGGCCCAGGCCAATCACAACTTCTGTACCGTTGAATGACACCGGGAGCCCTGCCTCTAGAACTTTTGTTATTTTTCCCCTCAGCCTCCTTCAATTGTTCCCAGCTCTTGGTCACAGGCTCAGACAGGCTACCAGAGACCCACAGGCAGCTGCCGTCACGCTCCCAGGAGCCTGCAGCAGAGGTAAGCACGCTCTACTTGATGCTTTTAACCCTCACAGCAAGGCACCGTAGCTGCAGCTTTCTACATAAACTCCTCTATTCAAATTAACAGCCAGTTCTAAACGTTCATTAAAAGTAGGGAAACTTAGGCAAATCTACTCTGAGTCACTTATACAGTGCTGTATTTAAGGGACAGCTGAGGTTTTTCTACATGCTGGCGAGACACAAACTATCCCTGGGCAGACGATTTATAGAGGTATTGTCACAGCAGCAGTGAGAAACTTTCATCATCTTCCTTCAACCTTTATTCCTCCTCTTAATCCATTTGGTTTGTTTTGCTTTAAATACAAAACCTTCACAGAGGAGCTCAGTTTCGCAGAGGCACTGCCCAGCTGTGTGCCTCAGCCCCACAAAGGCAAAGCTCCTCCGCCACTGAACTCACAGAGCAGTGCTTTACTGATGTGACACCAAGCAACGAAAACTTTGGTTGCTGTATGATAAAGTACCATCCGTAACTGCAAATGTTAATTGGTTTATAGCAGCACTAAAACTGGAATTGTGTCACATTATTTGATACTTAAACTATTGAATTCATGCAACGTTACTGCTGTGAATTTGTTTGAAAGGTTTCTTTTTTCTTTCTGGTCACTGTAACTGCCGAACTAGAATGCTTCTAATAACAAAAGTAACTAGGATTTGTAGCATTGCAAAATGAATTTCTAATGCAGAACGTAATCCATTTAATCCCAACTGAGGGAAGAGTGCATACACTGTACAACAAAACATAGCCTTAGCAAGCAACAAGGAGCACATCTCAAGCAGGAACACGCCACAAAGAATATTTATAAAAAGAACAACAACAACCCAACATATATGAATGGAATAAGGAATAAGAAGGAATAAGATTTATTCTCAACAAATTTCTCCTTAGAGCTGCTGTTCTACCCTCCATCGATGCCCACCTCACTATTGAGGTATTGTTAAAGTTCTGGTTTAGGAAAGGGACAAATTGATGCCGTGAGGCACCTGGCTCCTTTTCCCTTGACTGGTAGGCACCAGGTAGGGACACCCAAGAGCAGCTGGCTTTGTGCTCAGCAACCAGCATTCACGAAGGCAGTGGCTGGATGCTCTGTAGACTTGAAGCCAGGCAGCCTGTTGGGAAGCTCTTCAGAAGCTGTTCCGAGCAGGCAGAAGCAGCACTTCAGACCCACACTGCCTTCAAAGCCAACATCTATGACAAGGAGGAAGATTCTGAAAAGTAGTTTTTAGCACTGAAGTCACTTAAAACGTGTTTGCAAATGGGAAAAAAAAAGGTTGTGTATTTTCTATGAAGCAGAGTACCTTCCCTCCCATAACACATGTAGCATGTACACATCTTTAAAATGACACTGCCTGTGCAGGCACACTCAAACTTCAGTGCTAGGGCAGTGACCCACCTGCAGTCACCGTGGCTTGGTTTCCAGCCATCACACACAAACTTTGTCACAGCAGTGCAGAGAAGCTGTTTCAAAGTAGACATAAGCATAGCTCTGCTGTTCAGTTAAAACTGAAAATTTCACACTGGTAACATCCCGTGTTGCAGACATTCAGAATCAGCAAAACCAGCAATTGTTATGAATCAGATACGAAGTACCACACTTAGCATGCAGAGAGCAATGTTCTGCTTCTTCGCGCCACTTATTTTTGAGGACAACTATATTATTGGTATTTCCAGAGATTCTGATTTATGTATACATCACATGTCTATTTTTAAAAATGGCATTACATTTCTCAACCTTCAAAAAGGTTAAGGATGTAGCATCTTCGTTGTGCAGCACAAAACTCAGGCTGGGTCATAATTAGACACCATAAAGGTGATTTTGATTGAATTTTTCAGCAAACAAGAACGTATGAGGTACACCTACATGAGAAGATGCACACCTTTTTACATGCTGTAGCACTGATTTGAATTAGCAATAGAAAACCATCCCAACTGAGAAACCAAAACCCTGCAAGAAAGTTATGTCATGTTCCCTAGATTATGACATAGATACTTTAGAACTGGAAGATTGCTTTTGCTTTCCAGAGATCAATAAGTGGCTGGATCAATACTTTCCTGGCATCAAGTTACTTCTCAGGACCTTACTTATCAACTGCTTTCTTCTTTCAATCCATGCCATGTCACTGCTGCTAAAAACGTTAAAATAAGAAATAATTTTCAGAATGCCCATCCACTTGTATGTTTTTAAGTATTAGATGCAATTCAGTTCACAGTCATTCACTTTGGTTCACATTGCACCTATCCAATTTATTATTAATAGGTAACATCAGAGTCACCACAACCTAAAACCTAACTTGAAACTACAAGATGTTAAATCCTCAGGGCAGGCAGTAGAGAAAGGAGTCATCTCCCAACAGAAGCTTTTCTATTAAAAAATAATACAAACAGCTGGAAAAAAAAGTACATGGCATCATACATCCTACGTTAATGAGGTAACAGATGAGTGTGGAGGCTGAGGTAGCTGCCCAAGACCCCACTGCGTTGTTCTGCAGCACTTGCAGGGCATTTAACCTAGAGTTAAAATCGAGCCAAAGACAGCAGCTTCCAGGCTGCTTTAATAGACAGAAATAGAGATAAAAGTCACAGTTAGCCACAAAGTACATGGATAACCCCCCAAAAAACAAAATGCCAAGCTATGCATGTTCAAGAATTTAATAGTTTACCTTTTTTTTTTTTTTAATATATCCATACCTTTATCCTTCTCATAGCCTTGAAATATAGATAAAGGCTCTTATTAACTGATGATCTCATTTCTAGAACATGGAGAACATCAAAAGTAGTCAAAATGAAAAATGTAAAAGGGGAAAAACTGAATCTAAACTGTTGCTTTTAAAGTGTGAGCCTTCCGCACTGACACTTCAGTACAATACAGACTTCAAAACAGAAAAATCAGTTTGCTTTTCCTGTTACCAGCACGTCCCAAGTTTTGAGCTGAATTGTTATTATTCCCCATCCCAAAAACAATGTTCTCTGCACGCAGTTAAAAAAACGACACACACCATATCCTACTAGTCAGTCTGAGGCTCCTTTCACTGACCTAATGCACTCCAACTGCAATTTTCTGTTTCCCCTCGTGCAATCCCTTGCTCTTTTTCCACACTCGCACTCTTCCTTTGCTCTTTTTTTTTTTCCTACTTTCTCCCTCTGTTTGTATTCACCTGCACTATTTTCTGCATTCCTGCCTTCACCCACCCCAGTCTGGTTTTGATTGCCAGCTCTCTTCCCCCTTCTTTTCTTTTTTTTTTTTATTAGTATTTTGTTTGCTGCAGTCAAGCCGTTGAGTTGGCTGACACCTTTTTTCACTGGTACAACTGCCTAGTGCAACTCACAGCCTAGAATCAGAATGGGAAGCAGCATCCTGCACCCCCAGTATGGGTAAACACAAGCTAAAGGCGTAAAACCCAGCAAGTTGCCTCTAGATCATTTCATTCTTTTACAAGAAAACAAATTGTAACATACCTCTATAGATCACTTCTGTGGTTGAAAGCCTGTAAGCAACTTCTGTTTTTATCAGTGGAAGCTTTTATTCACAGAATTGAGAGCAGAGACCCACTAGGAGTCTCTCAAGCCAATTCAGACTGGTTCCTTATCAGCTCTCAACTTCCTCACTCAGAAAAGGAGAATTTTCAGACCTGGGAAGTTTCAAGTGAAACGGCTCCACACAGCGAGTGAGAAGCTGTTCTACAGCCAGGTTCAAAACAAAGCAATGCAAGTGGGAATAATATCTATACATTAACACAGGAAGCCAGCAGAGATGACAAGCATGCCTACACATTAACTGCAGGCGCACTGTGCAGGCAGAGCTGGAACTCTGTGTAACACTTCCTCCGCTGAGGCCCTTACAATCCACGGACAATTGGGACAAAAGACACCAGAGTCAACACAATTCACAGCATTTCTTTTTCACTTTGGCACTGTACACACAGATCTTTAAATGCACCTCCTCCAAACGTGCAGAGAACGTACCCAGGAACACCGCGCTGCTCACACAAACGTACAGAGGAATTTCTTACACTGGGTACAGTTCTACAGCTTGGAACAGCTGTAGACGTGTAGAGCAAGGATCACAGACTTTAAAGGTGCCTTTTTGCATTGCTATCCTGATTGGTTAGTGAGAGACTTATCTCCAGTATATGAAACCAGACCACCACTGTTGGGGTTTTTTTTGTTGCTGTTCTTGTTTTTTTTTTTTTTTTTTTTTTTTAATAATTTCACTGTAAAAATCTGTGAAATAAGCTGCTGCACAATAGGAGTTTTTAACAATGCCTTTTCAGGGCTTAGCTTGCTTGTACGCGGCAGCAGCAAATCAAATATGTCAAACCCATTCCACTGATATCACCACTGCATTTAGTAAACATATGACAGGAAACAGGCTGCGTCTAAAATTGCTGTGGCATTTCCAAAGGAGCCAAATTTATCCTGTGTGACTTCAACGGAGTCAATGCAGTTGCACCAGGAACGAGCGTGGCCCACGGTTTTCACTTTGGTCACACATCTCCTCTCATGGTGAAGGACATCCAGAAACAAAGATAAAAATAGCCTGACACAAATCAGGGAAACAGTCATATGTCGGTGAAGAGGGAGGCAGTAATTGTAACTGGTGACTCACCCTAAGGCCCCAAGTGTAGGGGATACCCCACACAGCAACATAGGGTTAAACCATGTCACGTCTTCCTGCAAAGCTGCCCTTGGCAGAAGACAGATCCTTCACATACATTAACAACCCTGCATTAAACAGAACTGTACACCAATGCAACCAACAGCTTCCCTTCTAGGCTTGTCACACCCAAAGACAATGCAGCTTGGCTTCACAGCCAAATAAATCTATTTGCTGCACTTTCAAGAGGTGATTTTGTGCATACATAATACATCTTCATGTTGACCTAAAGCAAGGACAGGAGGCAAACAGAGAAAACTATTATCTGTGCAATGATCGCCCCTTTGTTTTAGTGTAATCGTCAGGCTGCCCTTTTTGACCTTGTTAGCTACCCAGCTGCAGCTGTATTACCAACTCTGTTTCTCTTTATGCACACTGCAGGTGGTGACAGCATCATGGAGGACTAACAAGTAAGGTATGTGTTTATTGCTTGAAACTACGCACTTGTAAGGAAAAACTTCATTAAGCAGAATGCGTTCCCTTTGCTTACAAGGAAACTTCTCCCACAGGCAGGCTAAGTAGGGAAAGCAACATGCAGGTGTTATAAAAATTTCCAAACCCACACAATCTGTTACTGTAATCTGACCTCTCTTCATCCCTTTTCTATGTATTTTTCTAGCAATGAGGGGTATATGCTCTAATATACTTTACTTTTTATTTATTTTTTTAATCCTTTTGTATCACTACTCTGGTACTCTGGCACAGTGACTGGCTGTGTGCTGATGTTTTGTCCTCCCTGAGATCTCTCTGCTTCCCTGAACTGGTGATGGTTTCCCACCTGTGACGCACAGCCCATCTTTTAGAGCAGTACTTTAAAGTCTTCAGCCACTGCCCCTGGAAATGTACTCAGCATCATGACGTACAGGTGCCCGGTAGTGTGCAGGATATCTAAGACAGACAACAGAAATGCACTCTAATGCTCAGGGTCTAAAAAGAGCCTGAAAAAATGCTTTTGTTTCACTTTAAAGGTTCTCCCACTTTAGACTTACCTGAAGACAAATTAATGGGTGACAAAACATCTCAGGGCCAGTCAACACGTCCTATAATTCATGCAGCAAATACCTAAGCAATTGTTTGCCTTTACCTGACACATATGAAAGAGAGGAAGGCAGATATCTCAATAATTTACTGGAGAGAAAAAAAACAAGAACAAAGACATCAAACAAAATAGGGAGAGGCCTTATGTCAAAGGTACTATCACAATAGATACTCATAAACCAGCAGGGGGCAAGTTCAGCTTTCAGAGCAACATTTGGGAGAGATGTATATAACATCATCATGTTAAGAACTAATTTTTCACATTGCTATAGCACCTACCCTTTGCCACGAGCTAAACAAGCACACAGCCCCTCACTATAGAAGATTCACACAGTAGGGCTTTTATAACCCACTGGGAGTTCTAAGAGAACCAACACCCTGTGCTTCTATCTGCCATGAAAAGGGAGAAGATATAAGAGTGCATGTTTTATTTCAAGCAGGAGACAAAGTAATACACATGCTTTATCTTGCTCCCATAGCAGCCTGTGTACCTAAACTTTTTAGTCCTTATCCTATTCTGTCTGATGAGATATATACTACTAAAATTCCTTGAATCAGTGATGAATAGCTTTTAATTACACACCATAAAGTATTTTTATTTGGAATGGCAATGCATAAAGATCCATTCTCCTCCCTTCCATCAAGAGGCTCTGGCAAGTCTGATCATCTATAGAGGTCACAAGCAGCCACAGCCAGTCATCCTAGCCTCCAGCCCTAACACAAGGCTTCAGGTGTGCTTGAACCAGCAGTAATGGGGGGAGAAGGGCGGAAAGCAACCTCAGTCTTTCCACGGGCCACAAAAGATGGAAAGATAGGGATCTAAAAAGGCAGGACCCGGTAAGTCCCACATTTCCACAATTTCCATCTTACAGTCTTCGACCCCTGCTGAGAAGCAGGTGCTCAGTAGCCCCTAGGAGGAGAAATGTAACGCAGCACAAACCTGAACTTGGAAAACAACATTTTAAAAACATTTTAAACTAAAGCCCTCGTGAAAACAACTTATTTCCTTCAAGCTTCTTAGAACCTTAAAACAACCACCATCTGCACTTGTCAAAGCACTTTACTTCTGCATTTCTAACTCTTCACTTTCCTGCTTTCCCAGCTCCACAAAGGCTGTCTAAACAAAAAGAGAAGATAACAGGCACTTTACACTGTTCCTGACAACTCCTCTCCTTTCCTGCACTTCTAAAACCTCTGATTTGTGCCCTCTGCTTTCTTGCTGCCATGGAGAAGGTCCAATACATAACCCGCTCTGCTCTGAGGAGAGCCTCAACTATTGAGGTCAACCCACAAGCACGCCAAAGGCTCCAGGAGCTCTTTGTGAATTTCTGCCTGATCTTAATTTGCCTCTTGCTGATCTGTATCATTGTGATGCTCCTCTGAAGTTCCAGCACTTCTCTGCACTGTTCTCTAGGAAAGCCTCCCAAAAGGAAGAGCGACCTCCACTTCCAACCCCAATGCAAGGATCTCCTTGGGAGAGGGGCTAGCACTTGGACTAAGGCTGTGCTGTGTGCCAGCCATCGCGCTGCTCTTACTGCCTGCCACATGTATTAAAAACACACTTCTGTGCTGAACAGTGTCTAGAGCCTGTTGTTACACAGCTGTGCATGACCTAATTTATCTGTTCAGTCAAGAGATGCCTGTTCTGAGTGGCACAGGGAACTGCCTCTCCAGAGGGCTGGTAAGTCTCCCCATGTTTTAGCCAGTTCTCCATGGGTTAGCCACTACAGACAAACAAGAAGAGATCCTGAAAAAGTGCACTGAGTTTCTCTGGAAGTCCATAAACCATTGGTCATGTTCCAAATTCAGCCCAAAGAAGAGCTGCTGGCACACATACCACATACTGCACAGAGTAGGAGAACATCTGCTCTGAGTCCTAAAACATGCTGTATCTTTGTGCTATGAACTGAAGGCATTCACCTTGTTCTAGCATTTTTATGTGAATTAAAGTAAAACAAAAAGTATCTTCTGAACAGATTTTTTTTTTTATTATTTCAAATGTTTTCCTTCAAATTTAAAGGATTGTGTATGTATGTATACACACACATATAAATGTACATATAACGTATGCATGTATTTCTATGCACACACACCTTGGATTTGAAAACAAAAAGCCAATTTTTTTTTCACTGGCATTTGTCACTGCTCCATTTTCACTTGTCATTTAATTCTGTAAGGTTATATCAAAGATTTTTCAGTATGTTTTTGCAGACAAATGCATGCTACCATACTGGCAAAGATTTCATTTTCTGTAAGTAGCATAAACAATTGGCACAAGCAAACAATCATAAGTAGCTCCAAGTTCTTAACGTTTGGTTTCAGAAACTCGAGTACAGCCTGCTATAATTCACATAATAATTGCCCGAGTTTAAAACTACAGATAGTTTGGTATTTGCCACTGCCATTGTACGTGACTTACATTTGATGTGATAAAGAAAAAGGTTTAGGTCATTTTTACTACTGCAAATGGGGCGTATTACAGAAATACAAGCAACACCACCATCCTCAACTGCAAATGACTGTTAGAGAACAAGTGAGTATTTTCCTAAGATAAATGACACGTATCATTATTTGCAGGAGGAAGAACATCACAGAAAAATGTTTAGCATGTGAAACAGTCTAGACAAATAAAATAAGAAGCTTCTGCTCCAGCAGATATCAATAACAGGCCTGAGCAGGCTTCCATCCCTCTCACATGTCGCTGGTGTTAGGTTAAATTCCTAGAAACATTACAGTTTTCAAACAAAGAAAGCTCAACAATCGACAGAGATCAGACATCTGTTTTAAACAGGCACCTTACTACAGCACCCTAGGCAAACAATCGCATTGATGAATGCAGAAAACCAAATGAAGTTTATCTTAATCTTGTATTCTGTCTTTAAGACGACTTAAGATGACATAAATAGAGGTTGACAATGAACAACTGAGCAGGAAGGGAAGAAATCTTTGAAGAAAAAAACCTCTTATATTGAATGTAATGCAAGCACAGTGGTGACGCTCTTCCCAACTAGCAAATAGGTACAGTGAGAGCAGATCTCTGAAGTAAGGTTAGTCACTAGATGTAGTTAGTTACTGTATGAGGATTAAGACAAATACTGATTTAACCAGCAACACACACATCCCATTTCAAGTCATAATGCCTAGAACTGTCAATATAAACCTCAATTCCTGTTTCGTGCATTCTGACCATCTTCACAAATGCATGGTTTTCCAAACATTCACTTTTCCTATCACTACTACTACTTAAAAGGAGGAAAGCCACACACTGTACTACTTCTGTGGGGAAAATACAAATAATAGTTACTTTCTTCTATTTTTAAATCTATATTATGTGATAGCAGGGTTTCCATACTTGCTTTTCTCATACAGGCATTTTAGATTACTTTGGACTTATTTCAGTACACTTCTACTGGAGAGAGCTGACAGTTTTATAGCACTGAAAAACTTTCTGAAGAGAAAAGGTGCTAAGAGTAAAATATCAGTACACATTCTGAGATCATTTTGGGATTATAGGACCTACAAGCCCGTAGTGAAAGCAGAGCATTGCTAAATAAAGAAAAAACAGCCTCCCTATAAAAATCAAAATACCTGCTTTTCTCTTATGTACCTCAAAAGCCATTAATCATTTAAAGACAATAAGCAAACAAGAATAAACCAAGGTATAAATAAGCCGGAAGCTCTACTGTTATTTTACATCAACACAGATAAATTGCAAGTATTGTAGGGTTCATTTGCACTTCAGGTTCTGCTGATATGAGAAACTTTCCTGCACTCCATATCACAAAATGTCAACTGAACCCAGAAATAAAGGCTCTTATACATGCTATTTTTCTTTGTATACTTGTAAAAGCTTCCAAACTAGCATCAGCCATATTTTTTTTTTATTAAAATGACTGTTTGAAAACAGATTACTGAGTAAAAGAAGATAGTCAAATACAATTGTTTATGAAGAAGCATCCGTCCCACTATCCACTTAAAAATCAAAGTTATGTGAATGAGAGGTAGCCATTGCCAAGTTTGGCACTCAGTCCCACACCAGCGTTAGGCAGCCTTTAAAGGTAGGGAAGCCTTTAACAATGCTTCTCACAAAATGCAAAGTGTTTGACCTCCAAGCATAAAGAACTCCTACGAAAACTTTTTAAGAATACCTGGAAAACAATAATCACATTAGATACACACTCATGCCTTGTACTTTAAGCCCACTGTGCCAAAATTTGAGCACAGTGCAATGAACACATTCATTTAGAGAGTACTCTCGTTCCTATCTGGAAGCAAACTGATGCATGATAGACAATGGCCAGATACCAACTTTATATGGCTATTAACTGTCATAAAAATATTTGCAATGTCCTACAGGATCGTCCTACAGGATCCAGGGGTATCACATTTAACACAATGTGAGCCTTTTAGCTTTGACTAGATGTTAAAAACTGAAAGAGGTCTGTGTTTTGCTTATGGAAAGAGATGAGAGAACAACTCTTGCTCACTGCAAGGCTTAAGGACAGGACACACATCTAAGAATTCCTTTAAAAACTGGTGGTTAACTCCACAAGAACTCAGATAATTTAAGACATTTTTAAACAGGCTCTATATTTATGGCAGTATCTGACAACCAGTTCAGCCAAGCTGACTGCTTTCTAAGATTCTTTTTTGTTGCTCTTAAAAATCACAGAAGTACCATCTGGTATAGAATACAGAACTACAGAACAGTGCCCTCTCGTGATCATTTCTAAGAACTTAACTGTTTACTAAAAAGGTCTGGCAACGTTTCAGTGTAAGGGATCAGTGGTCATACTTGTTTCCTTTCTTTTCTATATATACAGTTCTGCATATAAAACGATCAATAAGATATTATCTTACAAAAGACTATGGCATATGTGCTATTAGTAGCACTACGGATGCCTCCTCTGCCAGCTCAATCTAGACTCCCCATGTGGAATTCATGTTGTGAAGATGCAATGAATCCTATGCTGCATACTGTTGGCAAAACACGACCCGCACCATGGTACACAATGCCAGAACCTAGAAAGGTAGGAAATGCTCCAATTAACAGAGTTGCATTTTGCCCAGAAAGTGTTGTGTTTTTCATCTACAGAGATCCTTTAGAAAAACAATTTTCCCAACAATCTACTAGTGGAAGCCTGAGTAAAACCCTGAGAGTAGTGTTCTGTTAGAAATCACAGGGTCCTGCAGAGTGCTGTGCACATAGAAAAAGTAAATAAAGAGCCAATGTGTACAAAATTCAAGTCTTTCATTAACTTCTTTTTAAAAGGAATTTGGAAAACCAAGAAGGCTTGTAGGAACACTCATTCTTTTTTTTTTTTTAGAAAGAAAAAAATGCTTTCTATTAATAAATTTTTTCATAATTGGCAGACTCTAAGAACAGGTGAACAGCTGAGGACAATGCAATTTGTTTGACTCTGCACTGCTTACCATCGAGCAAACAATCCAGAGGGCTGCTGCGAGCACAAGAGGGCAGACCAGCACACATTATGGATCTTGCTACCAACAGAGGTCTCAACCTGCTGCTCAATTTCCTGCTCATAGTCTTGGTTTTAGTGCTTGCGTTCATACTTGTGAAGCTGATGTGAACCTTGGGAGGTTCCACTTCCTTTTCAAATCTTGTTCTGAGGGCTTGGGGTTCTCTTGCAATGATAACATAAGGAGGTCAAACAATCTATCTGACCAGAAATGTGCCAAGACCGCATAGACTGAAGTATCTGACAGAGAAAGTGTTCAGAGGTTTTTCTCAGAAGTGAACCTGAAAGCTACACAAAATATTGTCGTGCCATTGACTAAGGAAAGTACAGAAGGAAATCCAAGTACACGTAAGCAGTTACTTCAGTCTTCTAAATGCTGCAGTCAACTTGCACTTAAAGACTTGCAAAAGATCAGCGTCCTTCAAAAAACAATTCCAGATCACCCGTGGAGTGCAAAAGCACAGATGCTGGGGATGGAAAAGGAATACCCTTGAACTGTGGTTTGCAGCAACTGAGATGTGGACAGGTTAAGTTTAAATCTGAAAATGTAATTTTTAGGGACACTGTTTTTGACACCTGTGGTTCACAGCAACACCTTAAAAGCCAGAAACCATTCACGTTACACAGCAGTATCCATAAGCAGCTGCTGTTAGATCTAAAACAAACAAAACAAAAATCAAAATGAAAAAAGAAGGGCCAGTAGCAAGGGTTATCATAACCATGAATCCTTTAGCACTGCCACATATGTGAGCTGTCAGTGCCTCTGCGTAACAGCAATGAGAGCAATGCATCCTCAACAACTCAGATTCACCACTTACGCACAGGTCAAGAGCGCTGCGTGGAGCCCTCAAGCTGTTTGACATGTCACTTGTTGTATGCATGCCACAGCAGCATCGTTACCTACCCACAGCTCATCCTCACATCAAGCTGGCAATGAAAGCTTCCCATGGGACCTCCCCCTACAGCCCTTCATAGGAAGACCCGCTTTCTCTACGCTCCCTGGGAAAGGCAGTGACCAAGGAGAGCTCCTTTCTACTAGTTTGCTAAGGCACACATGGAGAGAAGGGGCCACAAGTAGACTACAAACACCACACTGAAGCCAAGAAGTCTGCTCTTTAGCATCTCTCTTTTCCCCCAACAAATTGGGAACCAGATGTAACAACATACATGTATTGTACTGTAAATTTAATGTTATACACATGCATGCATGCAGGTCTGTTGGTATGCAGGTGTTGCCCACAGGTGAGGAAAACCCAATTCCCAGCTCCCTAATGACAGGAGAGTTCCCTGGTCCAGCAGGTATGCTGTTGATACCACAGGCGTCCCCTACATTACAGAGCTGACCTACTCCAGGTCCACATAGGATTGCCATGCATTCACTGCTGCTGTGGCTGGTTCAGGTACCCAGAACAGAAGAGACCATATCAGCTGGATCTACAAAAAGACTTATCATAGAAGAAAGACAACGTGCTGAGAGAAACAACATTCATGCAGGCTCACCATGACCAGGCACCTATGTCCCACACCACATCATCTCTTTCAGCACCGAAATAACATTACATGGGACAGCACTGATAAGGAAGTCAAACAGAAGACTCCTCTTGTTCTTTGAAATGCAATAAAAATTTAAAATAGCTTCTGCTTTTTTATGTTGATACATAATGTTTGTATTTAAAGCAGAAAACTTCACACAGTAGTATCTCTGTAACTATTTTTTCCACTTATTCTGATTATCTTGAAATGTTCTGCTTTAAAAAATCTAGATTCATGTGCATGGGATATATGTTTTAACAGTAATTCAGTTCCATATTATTTAGAAGAATTTCTGCTATTACTTGAAACAGACAAGATGAAAAAAAAAATCAAGAAATTAAGAAATTGATATGAAGCCCACTCTCATCTGAAGAAGAGTAAGAGTTAGTTTTCAAGTAAAATGGCTACTCGTTGATGCATCTTGAGTATTTTCTGTTCTTTTGCATTAACAAGAGCTTCCTTACCTTATGGAAATCACTGTGACAGCTGAACAGCTAAAATGAGCTAAATGAGCTAGCATTAAAAAAAAAAACACAACAGATTTCTTTCATTAAAAAGGACAAAGTTGAGTCTACTGACTCCACTTATCACTTATTTCCAGTTCTAAAATTATGCACAAACTCTGCCATTAGGATGTAGCTACCCCATGAACCAACATCAAGCTTTTCCCAGACAGCAGTGAAAATCACAGAACCTTAAATAAATGTTGAAACATGCTGCTGAAACTGAAACACGCATTCTCCTGGGATGACGCACAAAATTGGAAGAGCTATCAGTTATCCAATGCCAAGCCTTTTTCTGTAATCAGCCACGGTCCAAGCTTGGTTTACCACCATCTGCTAGCACTTAGACTAAGCCCACGTATTCACTGTGGGTTGAATCCATTTGTCAGCCTGCAACCAACCTCACAGCAAAAGAAACAGAGCATAAAAGCTCACAGCAGTGAACGAATTCTGTTAACTGTAAGTGGTAACTCTTCACGTTTGAAAGTTTTATCCTGCCGAAAAGTATGTTTTCAAAATTTGTCTTGGGAAAAACATTTATGATGACTTTTTTCTTTTTCTCTACTTCTCTGACCAGTCAGACTCACAAGGAAAAACTACTTTTGGTTCACATTTCAGAATAAAATTCGGTGACAACAATATGATGTGAAGCTTGTTTTCTTTCAATTAAACTTTTACATGTTTGGTGATGTTTAGATATGCATGCACTGTTTTCAAGTGATGATTGTTGCAGCATCTCTCATTTCTCACTGCATTAAAATTTGATTTGTAGTAACATATATACGGTATGAACAAGACAGTGTTTTCCTCATTAAAAACAGTAAAGGAGATACACTAACGAAAGAAGATGCACTTAAGCAACTTCCATCTATCATCTCTGCAATATTCTGTTCAAAGTTAGCACACCATGAAAAAAAAAATCACAAGGATGCCACATGAACTGAAAAAAAAAACCCAACACATTAGTTGTATTGTGCTGCATACATGAAGCCTTCTGAAACCTCTTTCCTCCTGTATTATCTCCCACAGTTTTGAAGGCATACCTCTTTAAACTTCATTTCTGGGCTAACATACAGTATCTACCTAATTGCATTCAGATGATAGGATCAGGCTTTAAGAAATGCATTCATGTGGAAACACGGAGCCTTCATATCCAGATTTATATGTCCTGTAAGTTCAGTAGATGGGACGTTGTGTATTACAAGCATTTTTTCTTCTTCACAAAGGCTTCATTAGCCACTCATTAACTTTGAGAGTTTAAAATAAAAATGTATTAGAACAGTCACCTCTGCTGAAATACCCAAAGATCAGCTGAACACTGAAAAAATAATTGTGTGATGAAATATAAATTCTGCATGAAAGTTATTTTTGTTGAAGTATCATTAAAATCTGTTCCTTGAAAGTCTAAAAGAATGCTTACTTTCAAAAAGCTTACTCTAAATACAAATTTGCTAGAAAAAACATTTCCATACAGAATTCCATGTTACACAATGAAAGCCTAGATCCTCCTTGGAGATTCAGTTCAGAAACCTGCACACACATCACACCACAGATGAACATTGTGCCTTCTCTGAGGAGAGCTTCTGTTGATCTACAGTGTCTTTCCTACTGGTATAAATCACAGCTGTACCAAGAGTCTCTTTCAGGACATGTTGCAAGTCTGCTACCCAACACTCTGAACTTTCCTTATGATTCTCACATCTTCAGGGCCTGTTATTCTCTATATGCTACCAGCCCACCTTAAAGTTACAGAGAGCTGCCCGATATTCTCTGTTAAAAGTAAAGTTCAGTTTGTTTTCTGTTCAGGGCAGTGTAGTTCTAAAGCTAAATTATGGTAAATGGCAATTATTTCAACCCTGTAAAACGCACTGCATTTCTATCAGCATATGTGCTTACCTACAGAAAGCAAAATACCTGAAATAATAGCCACTAAAAGGGGAGGGGGCAGGGAACAGAAAAAGGGGAAAGATTTCTATATATCATGGCTTAACCCAGCTGGTGGCTCAGCACAATAGTCGTTTGCTCACTGCCCCACTTCCCACTGGGATGGAGGAGAGAATCTCATGGCTTAAGACAAAACTCTTTACTTGGATAGCAAAGAGAAAAGTCAATGTGACTATATATATGTATTCAATAAGTGCTGCACAAGCAATTGCTTACCACCCAATGACCAATGCCTGGCTAGCCCCCCTCAGGTAGCAGAAGAGAGGGAGATGGACTCCCATCCACTTCAAAACTCCTTCAACTTGATGTCACGGGGCATGGAATATCCCCTTGGCCAGGTTAAGTCAGCTGTCCTAATTCTGTTCCATCCCAGCTCCTTAGGCCCAGAGCAAATGGCCTTAGCTCTGTACAACTCTGCTTAGCAGCAACCATAAACATTAGCGCGTTATCAACGCTGGTTTTGACTTTCTCCTAGAATCAAAACATACAATAATAACAGGCCCAGCTCAATCTAAGATATTCCAGCTAAAACTAAGATACCATAGAGGGTTGTTTGCATGTTTTCATTCACAGCTTCTCCATTAAAAAAAGCCTTATTCTCTTATACTTTCTGATCTCTTTCCCAATTTCACTTAGGATTGGGAGGTTCATTTCTTCATAGAAAAATAGCATCTCAGTTCCCAGATGCACACAGCACATATCTTTGAAAAATATTACAAGTGACTACATAATATCTGGAAAAACATTTTTAATGCCTCATCATAATTATAATTAAAAATTTGTCAAAACAACATTCTCCTTTCCTCATCTCTTGCGTCTTCCCTACTTATTAGAGTTGTCACGCCTGCAAACAGAGGAAGCAGCAGAGGACACCTTGAAGAGCCCAGCTCTTGTCTATGCTTTACTTTTCTGCTTTATGGAATCGTATTTGACAAGTCCATCTTCTCACCTAAGGAAATCTGACACACCTGTTTCAAGACCCAGCAATGCAACCCCAAACCATACCAATGGAAGTGCTCATTAGAGCCACCAGGAATTCCTTTTAATTACTGCCAGACTCCCTGTGATCCTCCCTTGCAATTAAGTAAGAGGGAAAAGCAGAGAATCACAGAATGGCCTGTGTTGAAAAGGACCTCAAAGATCATCTGGTTTCAACCCCCCTGCCATGGGCAGGGTCACCAACCACTAGACTAGGCTGGCCAGAGCCACATCCAGCCTGGCCTTGAATCCCCCCAGGGATGGGGCATCCACAGCCTCTCTGGGCAATGTGAGAAACCCTATCATTAAGGGCTGACACAGCTGTTAACAGCCTGCCTGAGGAAACAAGGATCCTATCTGTATCCTATCTGTACTCCATAAAAAACACTGATCCAGCTATAAGTTACCAATCTAGATATAAAAATAACAGAAGCAAGACAAAGCAACTTTATGAAAAACTTTAACCTGCAATTTTACAATCCTAAAAGCATGCAGTAAAGCTGCTGCACCATCTTGTAAATGAAGCCATAAGGGTAACTAATGTTTGTGCTCCCCCTACAGGCTCTGTCCTCAAAACACAGCTGGGCATCTACGCCTGCCTAAACCACAAAAAGGGGTTTCTGAACAATAATCATAGTAACACACCCAGGGTTTCATCTGTTCCAAAAAAAAAAAAAAAAAAAAAGGAAACCACATTTCATCACAACCAGACTGAGGATACACTTGTGAGAAAAACCTAGGAAAAAGCCTATATATATATATATATATATTTTTTTTAAAGAAGTCATAATAATATTAATTTGGTAACATTAATCAGCCTCAACTTTTTATGTTAATAAATAATAATATAGATCCCTTTAAGAGCATTGTGGGATCCTGAGAACCTTTAAGTTTGTCAGTCTTTCCCACAATGCACAATAGAACAAACAACAAGATTTCAGCACAACTGTTTGTTATCGTCAGGCTGGCAGAAATGGTTATTTTCACATGCAGCTAGATTATCTTTTTTGGGACAGTACCCTAGACTAACTTCACACTGCCTGCTGCCAAAGTTTACATACTGTAATCTCCTTGCAGCTTTCCTGGCCCGACAACTTTAGCTACATACGTAAGCATGAACACTTCTACTTTGCTGCCTTCCCTTACAAGCTACCTTTTCCCATTAGGGGAGGAGGTGGAAGCAAAGACTGGAAATCGTCACATCAGGAAGGCTTAAAAATGCACTCTTAAAAAAAAAAAGTAATAATCACATAATTCATGTTTACTATATAAAAAAACTTCAAATAAGACAAAAGCATTTTATTTAAACAGATGTTATTAAATTCAACTAACAGTAGTTGGTTAATTTACTAAAAAAAATAAGCAGTAACAACAAACTGAACTAAGCTTTTAAGGCCTGGACATTGTGATACTGTACGCAGGTATCAGTTCTTCTCATTGTGTAAATTAAATCTCTCAGTTCAGACTAAAATAGACATTCACATTTTCTCCATACGCTATGACCAAAAACACTCTTAACAACTGTTAAAAATGTTTTCTTATTAGCCTCTTACTGTATCCAGCTTCAAGAAGAGATGCTGGTCTCATGTGAACCAGCAGACTGAATCTAAGCAAACAGATGTCAGAAGAAAATCGCTGGCAGTCAAATGATACTAAGACACATGCAGCAGCAACCCCAATATGCATTTAAAACCACCACCACCTGGTTAAGAGGACTTGAATTTCCTTTTGTGTTTTATTAAAATCTGTATGAAAGGCATTGTTCTTCACATATAACACAAGATGCCACACGATGGCAGCAAACACCAAGCTTTAGCCTTACCTGCACAGGCTCTTCACCTCCTGGCCTAAAGTCTTCAAGCTGCTGTACGTGCCATGAAGCTACACCATAGGGCTCTTCTGCAGTCCTGCAGTCCAGGGGATTTGCCCGTAACTGTTCTTTAAGCCACATTTGAGTCCTCACTGCTGGCTGTATGGGAGCTCCACTCACAGCCTGTTGTCCCAAGGTTGCATATCTCTGTCCAAAAGCTTCACAACTGGCTGCTGCAGGTTTGCTTTCGGGTAAGGCACTGTAGTTCAAGTCTAAGGCATGTCTCCTACTCGAGGAATCTAAAACAAAGTCATCTTTGTTGCACGTTTCAAATTTGTATTTGCAGTCCAGTAGAGAAGATCGTTTTTTCCCTATTTCCTTGTCCTCAATCTTTAGCAGCTCCATGCTGTCATGCAAACAGTTTGGCCCATTTGTCCTCAACGGCGGTGACACAGCTTTGTCTGTACCAGCTCTCGAGTCCACTGAATGACTACTGCCATCCTGGCTGAATGTGTTTGGTGAGCTGAGCTTAGACAAGGAGGACCATTTTCTTACAGGTCTTGCAGCTTTCATGTCAAGAGAATTGTCTAGGGCATCTGGATTTCTGCCTCCTCCTGACCGTACAAAGCTTGTACTCCATTTAGAGCCATCAGACTTGAAAGCTTCCCTGTGTTTGGAAAGTGAAGGGCTGGCATTAGACGGCATCACATGGGCAGTGGGAATAGAAACCAGTGACCGGCTGGGCTTAAACGAGGATGTACCACTTGAAGTTGAATGATCTGGGAAGAAAGATTTATTACGTAAGTACAGTACAAAATGAATACTAACAGCACCCAGAGGGCAAAACAGCAACCCCAAGGTGAAATGCAAAAATAGAAGGAAATGAGTTTCTGGACAAAACGGGGTCTTCTGAACCATTCAGAATTTCAATATGCTTTCATTCTCAAAATGAGAGCTTTTGCAGAGAACTGCACTAAGAAGGTGGTAAGAGCAGCTCCAGATACATGTATCAGGCTGTGGGCAGAATGCAGTGTTTACTTCCCACCTTCAACATGCAAGGCAAGGCTTCTTCCTCTCCCTATATAACTTAAAGTAGTTTTAATGACACAAATGATAAAGGCAACCCAATTTAGGAGCTCCCTGATTTGTTCCTCTTCCAACACCCCTCCTCTCCTACTTTGAGGGAACACAATTCACTGAATGCACTTTGTAAAACTGAAGTGTTGAGACAAGGCAGATAAATGACAGCCTCTGCACAGTACTACTGCATCCCTTTCAGATTTCACTATTTTCAAACTACATTTCATCAGGTGATTTGATTTAAAAAAAAAAAAAGATTCTGAAAAAAAAATATTATGTTCCTTTTAGCTTTTGTATTATTTACAAATCCAAACAGGACACAACATAGGAACTGTGTTTAGCATAGTTTATTAAATTTATCCCCAAAGTGAAATACCAAGAACAGAGAAATAAGTAAGATGATGCTCAAGAAGTGACAGAAGAACAAAGATGACCAAGGTAAAGGAGAGGTGACTGAGGACAGCCTGAGACCTCTCACATCCCCAGCAACAGGTGCTTCACATCACAGAACATGGACAACCAGAAATAAGCGCCTAATCCTCTCATTAGAGGATCATCTCCCACCACGTCACATGGATATACCTTACCCAAGCTCATATTGCTTATTAGGTCTAAAGTAGATAAGATAATGAAAGAGCTAATTTATTTATTCTTTTGGAATCCTTTTTGCTCAGAGCACGGCAGATACAATCCCAATACTTCTCTTAAACCACACACACACACGCACGCACACACAAATCAACTACGTGCTCCGAAATTACAGCTAGGCTACCCAGCTTGATGGCTGCAGTAGGTTAGTACCATCTGGCAAAAAGCTGGAACAAGTTATTAATTGGGTGTGCTTTCTAATACACCATGTCACAGACAGGAAGACCAGCACTTCTACGTATCAAAATCAAAATTCCTTACACCCAGCTTGGATACTCCTCCTTCTCTGGGACAAGACTTTCTCACTCAGTGCACTTGCATCACAACATAAAATATTGCAGCAATAAGGGCGCACTCCTCATCTCAGAGAAAAATACATTATATTCCACAAAATACACAGTTCCTTGACTGATACTGGGTTCTTACATACACATCTGACTCCTAAAGCAGCCAAGGCAACTAAGGAGATGAAAATCCTTGCTAAAGCCTTCATAACAGCCCCACCGTAAGTTCTCTCATTTTAAAGAGAAAGCTTATACCATGTTATCTCTCACCGCTACCCAGCTGTATGTTTTCACAGCAGTTACAGAATGTGGCCGTCTTTAAGACTTGCCCAGAATTGTCAGATGTGGTTGAAATGGACCAACAGATGAATAGTACTACTACCAACTTTGCTACTTGAAGCACAACGTTGATAACAAATGTGAGACACCACTACATGCATGACCAAAGCCCTTCCTTTCTCCCTGCACTTCATTCTTAGAATTCTGTATTACAGAGAAACATCTTCCCTGGCTGTTTCCTGCCTTGACACTGCTCAAGAAGTGGGACACAGCAAACAAGAGAGAATGCTATCCGATCCATGTAGAATTGAAGGAATCGTGGTTCTCTGGCCAAACAGCTGTCACAGCAGCAGAGACAGTGATACACAACACCAAGTACCTAAAGCTGCGATGTGCCCACCACATGTAGCCAATCTGCCTCCATCAGGCGCAGAGAGTGTTACGATACAGAAAGACCTCTTCGACGGTGGAGATCTATACTTTCTATATTTTAGGATATGCTGATTTCTACGAGTAGGAACGTCACATCTGCAAGAGAATGGCAAGAACTGAAACCAAACCTGTATGCTTATATGGGTTCAAATACAGTTTTGTAACAAGATTACTGTAGTATTCAATATAGAGTTTTTGGTCTGAAATACAGATAATGCAGTCTAGATACCAGCTTCAAACTACAATTAAAACCAATAATAATCAGAAATATATGCATTCCTTCACCTATTTTTACTGGTGCAATGAGCTACTCCTATATAGAAAACTTTACTTTGCCTTCTTCTACTCTAGATTTGAAGTCCCGAATTAGATCTAAACTTGTTCTCCTCAATTAATTCTCAACTCTACAAGCAGCCTCAAACTTGCAATACAGCATGTACATCCACCAACAGCAGTTGGACATATCTGACAATTTGTCTCAAAGTGAAACCTAGCAATTTTGCTTTCAAGCTGCCCTAATTGGTCTTCCCATTAACTCTCACCAAAACATATGAGAAAATTCACACATTTTCTTAGAGCATATTGCTTCAGTCTGCCTTGACTGCAGGCTCAGAATACAGACCAGTTCCTTACAGCTAAAACATGTCCTCGTGGTATAAAAAAAAATTTCAGAAATGCCATAGCAAAGCTTAGAAGATGTAATTACTCCTGCAGGCATAGCAATAAGTTTACAGAGTCACTGAATGGCTGAGATAGGAAGTGACCTCTGGATGCCATCTGTTCCAACCCTTGCTCAAACAGGACACCCAGACAGGGGTGCCCAAGAAGCTGTCCAGACAAGTTATGAAGATCTCCAAGAAGGAGACTCCACAGCCTCTCTGGGCAACATGTGCCAGTGTTATGTGACTCCCACAGTAAGAAAAGTTCAAAAATGAAAAGTTCCTTCTCACCAAATTGTGCCAAAGATGACATTAAGCAATCAGATTTTTCCCTCTCATATGATAGAACTGTAGAATATCCTGAGCTGGAAGGGACCCACAAGGATCATCAATTCAAACTCTTGGCTCCACACAGGATGATCCAAAATTCAAAGCATGTTTTGGAACGTGTTGTCCAAGAATAAGCAAAGGGAGTTATGAATGAACTACTACTCTCTCCTCAGTGTGGTTCAGCTTTTGCTGCATCAAGCTGGTCTTTAAGACTGCAAATGAACTCAAACATGACTTGTATACATCAAGAATCTATCTTTCAATGCTTAAGATTGTTCTCATCAAGGAAAACCTGAGGAGATGGGAGGAAAAAAAAAAAATCAAGTTGCTACTGGTTTCCCTTTGAATATCATCAAGATCAAAAATCAAAACTTGCTTCTCAATCATATCAGTACCTTTTTGTATCTACCACAAAGCTCCCTAGGCCACCCATCGAACTGGCATCACATTTTAACCTTCGATACAATAGATCCCAAATCACAGAAATGAGTATTTTAGAAATGTGTTTTACAAGACTTCTACCACACAGTAGCAGAAGATGGAATCAGAAGTGAATAACATTTCATACGGCTTTCCTACTACCATGTGTTATACCTCTTCATTATCTTATTTCTGTATCTGGCATAAAAAAAAAAAATAATGCAAGAGAATCAATTTTGATTTTCCAAAAAAAAAACTAAACCACAGAAATTTCATTTAAGTGGGGGCAAGCACAGCACAGACTTTCTTCTAGAAGAGGAAGAAAAAAAATAAAGATAAAAAAATTAAAATCAGCCTTCCAGCTTAATCGACTCTTTCTATTTATTTACATTCTCCTATGTTTTTTCTTCTTTTTGTTGGTGGTTTTTGCTTTAAAACATCATTAGTTCCATCCACATATACCAGACTTAGAAAATCTCCGATTCTCAGGTTAGATTCATAACACAATCACACAGCTACTTCAAATCCTTATCAGATGCCCCAGTGGTCAGTCATAATGCAAGAGAGGTAGAAAACGTTTACTGTAACCCTGAAAGCCTTCCCTGGCTGCAAAATGAAATCAGCACTCCACAAATACCCATCTGCAAGATATACTTCTATATCTAACAGTTTTTTTCATTTCTCCCAGTATATTATCAAACGATCAGCTAGCACAGTTGCCCAATACTAATCAAAACCAAAATGCTTATGATGCTTATGTTGATGGGATGCATGTGTATCTAATACCACTGGAAACAAAGACCTGCCTTGTATGAAGGACTTTGAAATTTGATATTTTATCCAGGCTATAATTAGAAAACTCTGACCATGGAGAATAATGCCACTATTAGAAACAGATGACGTTCTCTTCCTTTTTGCTTTGCTCCCTACCCCCTAAACACTGACGTAGACTACCCCAATCCAGGCAAATAAACTAAAATATCATTAATTGAGTAGAAGGCAGACGGGGGACGCCAAACCACTATTGTAAATATTCACTTGAATCCGACTAAGCTTCAGTGTAAGAAAGTTCTTATGTTTGTTACAGGATGTTTGCCAAATTATTCCCTGCGGTGTAACTTAACTGCACGTACTCCAGCAGCAAGCCAGAGCAAATCCAATGTCCAGGATACAACAATGATATAGCCACAAGTTTTCTGTACCACGAGAGCATGTGGCTGCCGCCTGGAAATCTTTTCCACAACAGCTGTTTTCACTGCTTTCAATAGTGAGAGCATCTAAAGTCTCTTGGAAGTTGGTAAAAAACAAACAAACAAACAAAAAACCACCAAAACACACAACACAAAGACATCATGGGATGACATACCATGCAAAGCAAGCTTTATGCTACACCTGTGTTCCCACTACCTACCCACTTAAATACTGGGCTAACCTGACTGCAGCATAGACAATCAGCTGAGCCAAGCACAGGACCTCAACATGGATGGGCATCTGGCCAGCCCTAACCAGAAGTTAAGGGACTGATTCATCACCCCCTGGAAGCAAAAGGGTGCCTTTCCAGGCAACAGTAGCCAGTCACTGGAACGGGCTGATTTGTTTGCTTTTGTCTGGGTTTTCTCCCCCCCCCCTGCACAGAAATCATCACCATTCTCCTCACAAACGCCACTCATACTATATTTTCATACAGTAAACTTGAAATAAGAGCTGCATGAATGGAGGAAGTCTCTGAAAATAAATCTCTTTCAAAGAACAAATAAACACAGGCATGTGTCACAGAAAGCTGTGTCAAATGGAAGCTCTGCAGACCAGAGAGAAATGTTCAGGCATTTGATAAGTTCTGAATGAGAGAGTGGACCTGAAATTCTCATATATAAGCAAATCATGTTTGGGAAGTGAAGTGCTGGGAGTGAACAGCCAGAAAGAAGAAAACCAACAAGAAAAAAAAACATACTGCAGGTAAAATATAATTTAACATATTAATTACATTAATCAGTATTAAAGTAATACTGATTTACAATACTAGTATGTTAAATACTAAAACACTTACTGTCAGAAAGCCAAGTTGCCTGTGTCACATTTAGGTCTGCAGAGCAAAAGCAGGTGTGTAGTGTTCAGAATCAAGTTCGCTTGATAGTACTGGAAAGAAGTAGGAAGTTTACTGGCTCCTAACACTATCAGTTACTACAGTGGCACAACACTTCTGTTTTACAGAAGTGTATAGCAAACTCAGAGCCAATTCTTCTACACTGAATCAATCAACAGGATTTTTTTTTTTTTAAGTAGGATTTGTTGTAATTTACTGTCACATACTACAAGTTGCACCTAAAAACTTGCTACTTCTATAACCCTTCTGGCAGACTCATCACCTCTTTGGTGAGCAATAGAGAAGGTAAAATAGCAGAAATCCCACTTAATACATCAAGTGAGGATAACACTGAGCTCTCAAATGATTTGAAATCAGGGTGGGGGATACAAGTATATTCTTGTATATTGTTTGCTTTTGAGCAAACAAAAAAGTTACACCTTGTCATTGAGAAGAATAAAGTTATTCACTCAGTGAAAATCTTTTATTCACATTTCCCTGTTTTCATACACAGGAGAGTCCTGCTGTCAGTGCATCACAGAAAAAGTTGCCTACCCTCATTTGGATTTCCCTACCTTTCCCCAGGACACAACACTGACAAGGAACCAGCTCCATAAAAGCTACTTGACTTTCTATTTTAAGAGTGCAATCAGTTACAGTAATTAGGGTACTGAAATACTTTCTAAAGTTTGGTCTTTGACAAACAGGGCAAAGCAGATCCTCTTCAACTTTGGTTTATCTGTAAAAAGGCCCAAACTTGACAAGTCCTCCGTGTACACCACATCACATTTTCATCACACCTGAGATGTCGTCTCGACAAAAAAAATCTCATTAGCAAAGCTGTTAGGATCCAACAACAAGGACAAGAAATTAAACGGCCTAATGGGCCACACAGAAAGTGTTCATACAATCTTATTTGAGCAACACTAATCAGTCTCTACATTTATAGGGGCCATTTCAAGAGCCAGAATTCCTAATTTAATCACTTGAGTTAGATGACAAAGGAGGCAATGTAGCTTCCCACAGACTTGCACATGTAATCAAACCAGAAACAGCACCAAAATAAAGCACAAGATGGAGATAATGTCATCTTCAAACAAAAGAAAAAAAGAAAAACAAATATATCAGCTTAAAAACCAAAACCACTGGAGGAAAGAGACATGCCTTATAGAAAGTGTTAATTTTCTCTTACATCCCATTACAGTAAGATTTGAGGTTAAAGTTCTCAATTAAGTTAAAAGACACTTGGTTGAATAATCTGTCATCCAAACCACCCCTCATTAAAAACAAACAAACAAACAAAAAAACCCCACACATTCTCTTGAAACAGAGAGCAAAATGATTCCCATCCTCATTACTGCTCCTTTAAACTAGCTGCTTGGCATCAAGAACTATCACGACTCAAGTAACAAAAACTTTTCCACAAATAAAGCTTCACAAAAATTTATAACATTTTCTTATTAGCAGCAGTTGACTTCAGAGAGACTGTATCAAGTCAGTGCAACAGAAAGAAATTACAGGGGAAAACAAATACAGACCTTATAACAACAGAAAAGGCCAATAGATATGAGTCTATGAGTTACACAGTAAAGCTCCTAGGATCTACTGTAGTAAGACTTAGGTTTTAACAAACGTTGAGGTGTATGCAGTCAGGGAGAAAAAGAGATCAAAAGAAAACCCTCAAGCCCTCAGCACATCCCATATGCACCAAGCACACCCAGGCTACTTAAGGGATCTTAGTATAAGTGATATTTTAAGACTCAATACAAAATAGTTCTGCCTACTAACATTTCTGCCAAGTGACAATTTGCCTAGCAATATCTAAGCTAATAATAATCAACTGCAGGAGAGTCCACAACTCCAGGAGAAAGATATCTTCAAAGAAATGTGTATCTTAAGTCAGATCTGAGTCAAAAAAATCTCACTCACATGAAGCTCACATATGGAAAATGATTTAACATGTGAATGTAAAGGAGAGAAATATCATACAGAGGTGGGATGCTGCCATTCTAAAACAAAGGCAGGTATCAGACCTGTGCAGCAAAGACAGCTTTGACAAAGTGACACGTTCATGAAGCTGCAGGTGAAGTGTGTTAGATTATTCAGCACAGATAAATAATTACAGCAGTCAATTACTGCAAGGCTATTTTCCTTACTGTACTCAGTTATTCTAGCTGTCATTGTTAGACATGGAAATATGGATCCATTAAAAGCCTGTGGAAAAAAAAAATAGGCTAATAGACTATATGGGAGGGTTTTTTTGTTTTTGTTTTTTTTTTTTTTTGTTCTGTTTTTACTGAAACACACAGGCCATCTTATTAGAGATGGTAAAGAAAACAGAAGGTAAGCCCATTTCAGGCACTGGAAATGAGGCACAAGTAACTGCCACGGCACCAAGGCTGCAATAGCAATCCAAAATGAAAACTGGGCTTCTGAATCAGATTTGTCTGCTAAATTCATCTACAAAGGTTAGCCTAACCTAGATAAAATATTTTTAAATTACAAAACTGAGCATGTTTGAATAGAAGTGGGTTTTGAAAGAACCACCTTTCTCCTCAGATAGTATGAACTTTGTTTTGCCACCTTATTTAAAAGGGTATCATACACCCCCAGTCCAATATAACCACAATTCCTAAAGACACAACTTAAAAAAGAATGCTCTGAACCCTTTGAACAATCCGCCTCCCCAGCAGTACCTGCCCCACCATGAAAAGACACGTGTACCTCTCTGCCTAACAACTTTTGGTATTCAGCTTTCATGCTATTTTTCTGCAGCACATGCACAGGTAAGAGCTGGGCTACAGGACAGTGCTGTGGGAGTACACGTAACAAACAACTGACAACCACAAAACTGTAAAAAGAAAGATTATGCCTAAAATGTAGATGCTCCACATAAAGGAAAAGAAATTGAACAGAAGAGGAAAATCTTACTTCATAATATCTAATCTTTCTTTTCCAGCAATCCAAAGCTATTTTTAAGCATCAGTTACGTAACTAAGTAGAACGATTTCTAGATTAACAGGTTCTATTTTTTCCCCCCCAGATAAGAGGATAAAACAATATTCCAGAACAGCAGTCACGTAATCAAGCAACTTCATTTTACTGAAATGAAAGAATAAGTGGAAACTTCTGCCACAGGGTATTTTTTATTTTTATTTTTAACTTAAAGTCCAGATGTTAACTTGGATTTGTCTTCTGTGAAGGCTGCCTGGCCTACAGCTTCCAATTCCATTTTATTCAGCAAGAAGCACTTAACAGTGAAGACATGCAGAAATCAAATATGCCCCTAGGAACATTCATTAAAAGCAGTGGCTTAAAAAAAATATCTGTCCTTTATTTCTGAATTGTCTAATATTCATGCAGCAAATACCATCCACCTCAAGAACCACCAGATTCTCCCTCTGTTGGTGTTACTTCAACTCCACTCGGGGAGAACTGTCCAAAATACGGAGTAAGCAAGCCCACCTGAAGAAATCCACTGCTTCCCTCCAGGGAGAGAAAAACGCCAGACGTTTTCACCCTCTGTAAAAGAGCATAATCAGTGGGAACATCCTTTCCCTCCATTTTCCTATACCAACAGAGGCAGAAGTTGTACTTCGTCAGTTCCAAACAAAATTTATGTATGCTTCTGCAACTCTTACTTATTCCAGGTCCCACCTCCAATACCAGTGCACTCATATGAGCGAATCTGACCCCTTACAGCACCACAAGCACCTCACATCAGACATGAAGAGAAAGCGAAGTGCACGTGTGATGAAAAGGGACTCAAGGGACCAGAGCTGCCTCTGAGGGTTCCCCCAACCACTTTAATTCCATGCAGATACAAGTATTGTTCTTGACCAAAGAGTTTATTGATCCTTTACATTTTATTCATAAGTACAGCCATAAACTGTCTATAGCTTAATATAAACTAACTTCAAAAGGTTAATTCCTACTTTCAATTTCTGAGGAGACCAGCTACATTTGAAATTATTCATTACTGCAGATTTGACTCCTGTTCTTATGAAGGTGGTCTTTAGCCTAAAAAGGCTACATTCAAGTTGATCTGTGCCCCATTTGCTCACCACTAAGAAATGGACCCTTTGTCTTGATTCAAGCCACCAAGAACAGCTCCTTCCAGCAGGAGCAGCAGCTTTCAGCTTCATGCAGGCATGCAGGAGACAGACCTTCATCTTCAGCCTCTCTCTCAATCATGTATACACTGCCATTTCCTCTGCTGACTTGTCTGCAGCAGTGAGGCCGCAGGCCGTGCGAGGCAGAAAGACAAGGCCCTGCACACAGCCTGCAGCCTTTGCAGCACTTTGTGGCCAGGTGCCTCAGCACACCATCTCATCCCTGCCTGCCACAGGCACATATCAGGCCAAGCAGCTGAACACAGACAACCTGCCACTGCTACATGCCACTCAGAAGTGGTGAACACACCATACGCCATTTACTTCATACAGTTCGGGTATGCTTGCACCAAGCATTTCCAAGGGACAGGAGTCATCCCCCCAAGGGTCAGAAGTCATCCCTGTTAATCCCAAGATTCCACTGCTGTCTCAAGAACAAGAAAACTTGCTGGGAAAATCTCTTCCCTTCAGATGCTGGTCCCCACATAGTAACAGAATAACGTGTTGCTACAACTCATATTCAGCTAGAACTGGGCTATTTAGAACCTTGCACTCTTCCACAGAGAATCAGACTACGTCACCAGTAGGTCACCACCTGAAACCCAGTTCAGGTCACACAGGAGTAACCTTAATTTACATTTGAGCAGTACTCTATAATCTAAAAGGCATTTTCTGTGCTTTAAGAAGTATTATTGCCTCCATTTCTCATATGAAGAACAGGAAGTGGAGTATTAAAGTAGCTTGCCTGATGTCACTCAGTAAATCTGACCTGTTTTTACCCATTGTTACCTACAACGAGCAGCACAGGTAGCCAGGAATTCACAGCATTATCATAAAGCAACAAAGAATTTAGTATTATCAGGAGAATTTGACTCTCACACTACTAACAGATACAAAAAAGTCACAAAAATCCACCCTATAAAGCTGACCACAACCTAGTAAACAGATGTGGAAAAATCTGTTTTCTTGTACCTTTTTTCTGGCTTTCACCATTTTGACTCTAGCTTCAAATACTTCTGTTTTTCTGACACCTGTGTCTGGTACTGAGGCTGACAACAACTGAATACTGTTCAATTTCTAACGCCTCATTTCTCTGCAGCGTGAAACAAACAAAAAAAAAAACAGGCATTCATATTTCTGTGATGCCCACTAACAACCTTCCTCTGAGCCCTCCACCTTCTCCACACACACTCTGAGGACTTGGTTTTGCTTTCTTTAGAGGACAGTTGATATTTTGAGCCAATGTGAATAATATACAGATAAAATTAGCTGTGTTCATTCAGAGACTATATTTAGAACTAAATCTTACGCTCTTAGGAGAATTTATGCACTGTAAAAAACAAGCCTCAGTTCAGAGAGGGACTATACTTGCTTTTATGTCCAAAGAAGCTACAAAACACAGTTTCAGAGAAGAAAAACCATTGCCATCTGAATACTACTTCCCTGACTCTTTGCAGGATATAGGAATATATATGCATATCTTAATGGTTATCAGCATTTTCACCTGCTAGTAGACCGCACAGAAAGCAAAGGTAACCACCTTTATATATAATCAGGTTTACACACTGTCCCTCTGAACCCGTAAGTCACTTTTTTGGAAACATTCTGAAAACTGTAAGCCATTTGTGTCCTTCCAAAAGATCATCTGAAAGATCTGATTTCAACTATGAAGCATGCCTCAATAAACTGATACCAAATTAGGAAAGGATTGTATAATGTCCAGTACTGACTTTTATCTTGGCTTTTCCTGGACAAAATATTAAGTTTTGTAATCCTAATACATATACACACACACACACTTTATATATATATAAAATTAACAGCAGTTTCTTCCTTCTCCAATCTTTCACTGGCAATTCACTTAAAAAAATTTTAATTGCTTTCTCCCACTGCCTATGCCAAAGAGAAGATAAGAGTTCAGTACCCTGACACATTTTAGAAAATTTCATGCATTAGCACACTAATTAAATAAAAGCAACACATCCAACTAAATCACAAGGGCAAGAAAAATGTATGTCATAAATTATGACAACAGCCTTAAAAGAATGGTTTTTTATACTGAAAGAAGCTCCTCTGACATCTTATGTACATGGCAGGCACCACTTGGTCCATCAAATCCATATTCCCTGGTATGAAACTCAGCACACACTGCAAATGACAAAGAATCTCACATTACAACACCCGATCCCCTGCATAGAACAGAACTGTAACCACCATTTCTACAGTCAGTCAAGATGAAAAAATGCTGAAGCATTCAAAACAGACAGAAGACAATTCTTTCTTCTCAGAAAAGTTCCGGGGTTTGCTCCATCATTTAAAAAAAATCTTTTAAAATAATTAGATCGGTACTGCAATGGCTACCAGGATACATACCACCTGAATGGGATGCTGGTTCAACACCAACATCCCTCCCTAGAGTACATCACCAGCATTACTAAGGATAGCTTTCAACTGAAACACAAGAATTGCAAACTTGCTTTAAGTGATACTATAAGACTTACTGTCTTATGAGTACTAAATTCTTTTAATTCTTTAATACTTTGAAATGCAGTATTAAAACACGAGGGGTTCACTGTTTACAAACTAACAAACTTGAACAACAGCAATCAAAACTAAGCTTTTTGTTAAAAGATTTGATGATAACTTCTCTCTGCAGACCGCAAAAATTAGAAGACAGTGTTTGCTCATCTACTTTGTTTTCCATTGTGCACAGCTCTGAGTATAGAGACAGAGGTGGAGACTAGAGAATGTTTCAATTGCTGCCTTTGGTAATGGAAAGAATTTAGTGTTTATAAGTTTATTTCCAGTTGTTGGCTCACACATTGGGGTATTTATAGTACTCATCACTGTGGTATCCAAACACATTAGCAATGCTTTGACCCATGCAAAACAACGTAAGACTGCTTCTCCTCCGCTCTCCAACCTACTAGGAAACACCTTAGTTTTGGAATTACGATCATAGCATGGTCCAAAAATGAAAACCAGAACTCTTAAAAAGCTAGACTCAATTTCAGATTTGCTTTTCTAAATATGATAAATAAATGCAGGGAGTAAAGTACATCGTAAAAACTAGTGTGGGATAAAACAGCTTATCAGGATCTGCTCTCTATTTCAGAGTCAGCTCCATAACCTCCAGCTCACAGATTCTGAATTATCTACTTATAACAGCTATTCCAAAACATATATGCAATTCTGTCTAATAATGTTATTAAAGTCTTCTTTCACCCCAGAGAAACACAAGAGAGCCATTCTGCACAATGCAGTATGTATGTTTTCCAGTGTTACTCAATAGCACCAGTAAATCCCTAACATAGCAAATTGTAATGGCATTTAGCCCACATCCAAGCTACCACGATGAAATCTGAAACTCTGCAAAGGGTAGCAATTTTAGAAGCCACATACAGATCTTCCCATCATCACTCAAGTGGTGGAAGGCTATTAATGCACTTTAGCTTTAAAGAGGTCGACACAAATGATTTTAGAGAAATTAAAACTAGCATGCTTCACATTCCATAAAATACTTGTAAAAAAAAAAATAATTAAAAAAAAAAAATCAATAAATCAACCACAGCTCGATCCCCTTTCAAGTCTTGGGCTACCAACTGTAGGCAGATTAGGTCCAATTATAATACTGAAATATTGGAATATTGGAAACAGTATAACTGTATTGACAATAAAATCGTGAATTTTGAATGCAAGAATGTCTTATTAACAAAGAGCTGAAGTTAATTTTTACACTGCATTTCTGTAATGCATTTTATTTTAAATATTTTAATTGATATTCTCATTTATCGTAGGCTAAAGGGATTTGTGACGTTAGTCATCCTATGAAAAAACAAGTAAAATATCTTTGTTATACACATACAGACACACAAACTCTCCTTGCTCATATTCATAAAAGTATCTATACAAGTGCATACAGAAGAGAAATGAAGCAACTTAACCAGCCTAAAATTCAGTCAGTTTCAGAGGAAAAAAAAATCCATAACTGTTTAAATCTCAGTTCTCTAAATCTGAAGCACAGAACTCAACCATATTTGTCAGACTCTTTATCAAGTCCTACACTTACACCTCAGGCAGCAGGAATAACCACCACTCATTTAAGAAAATGGCTAAATAATGTTTTTCAGCTTTTACAGTAAATGAAGGGTACGCTATTCCCATGGGAGCGTAAAAGTCCCAGAAGATTCCAGAAACAAGAACACTTGCCAGTAAGTCACATTTTATTATTTCCTGCTAGACAATACTACCTGCCAGAACTAAGTATGTGTTCATTTTTACCCCTAGGATCCCTTCCTACTCTGGATTTCCATTTCAATCAAAAATTGCAGCAGTACACATTTAAGAGCTTTTGGTTTTTTTTTGCATTCTTCAGCTCTCTCCAAGATAACCCATCCTGATTTCTATTGAAGAACTAGAGATCCTGCCCTTCTACTCTGCACTGGTGAGGCCTCACCTGGAGGTACCGCATCCACACGTGGAGTCCTCAGTACAGGAGAGACACAGGCCTGTTGGAGCACATCCTGAGAAGGGCCACAGAAATGATCCAGGGAGCCACCTCTCCTATGAGGACAGGCTGAGAGAGCTGGGGCTGTTTGGCCTGGAGAAGAGAAGGCTGTGAGGTGACCTGATAGCAGCCTTTCAGTATCTAAAGGGGAGGTACAGGAAAGAAGGGGACAGACTCTTTAGCAGGGCCTGTGATGACAGAAAAAAGGGAAAAGATTTCAAGCTTAAAAAGAGAGTAGATTTAGGTTGGATATAAGGAAAAAGTCTTACAGTAAGGGTGGTGAGGCACTGGAGCAGGTTGCCCAGAGATGTGGTTGATGCCCCATCCCTGGAGACTTTCAAGGTGAAGGTGGATGAGGCCCTTGGCAACCTGGTCTAGCTGTGCATGTCCCTGTTCACTGTAGGGGTGTTGGACTAGATGACCTTTGAAGGTTCCTTCCAATTCTAAGGATTCTATGATTCTATGAAAAGCAACTTGAGAAGTTATGGCAAAGGCCATAAACCCACAAGTCTGGCCAGAATCAATCTTCACATTTTTTCTTTAATAAGAGACCACTGAATGAATGGCAAAGTAGAAATTGATTCTGTCACTTGTGAACTCCACATAAAGCTTGCCCAGCTGAGCCTCCTGTACAGTCCTTCACTGTAGACCTCTCAGCATCAAGGAGTAAGGTAGTTTGATTCTCCAGTGAAGGAGAAAGATGTTTTGTGGAAAGGCCTGAATGGTGGAAAGCATACTTATACTGCAGACTGCTTCAACTCAGATTTTAATCCCTCCTCTCCCTCAACACTATTGGGAACAAAAATATGGGCCAGCCATGAGAAGAACTAGGAACCAGGACTATAGGTGCTGGTGGCACTGGTGAAAGTTGAACAGAGAGGGGAAAAAAAAAAGTAACATAAGATAATGTTAAGGCTTACGTCACAAGGTCAGCACATTTCCAGTTCTACTAAAATCATGAGTAACTTAACTAAGGATTTCCTGAACAGCAGATATAACACAAAAGATACTAGCAATCTCCACAAAAATTGCTTTTGTTTTTGTTTTATTCAGAAGGGATATTTCCAAGTTGTTTTTTTTTTTTCCCTCCTTGTCTACCTAAGGGTAAAAGAGTTATTCCACAAGCAGTACCACCCAGCAGAACACATTTTTCTTTTATAGCTTGCAAACTTACAGAAAGGTCATCATTTCTAAGACTCCATGTCTGTCAAACCTACAAAAATGACCCAGCATCCTCTTCAGTCACAATCAAGAAGACCCTTCTTATAGAAGACATCACATTCACCTAACTATACATGACAGTAACCATGTGCTTTTAGGACCAAACTTTGTTCTCTGAAGTTAGTAATTTTACTTTTTCCATTTGAGAGAAAAGATACAAAAAAAATTACACTGTACACCAACAGGGTTTTCCTATACATAAAATCCAAGAGTTATATTGCATTTAAACATTCTAATTCATAGCTTGCTATCTATTCTAGTTATTATTACATAATGAAACTTAAATGGTCCATCAAACCATTAGTGTGCATTGCAGGCACACATTCAGTACAGTAATAAATGAATGGAGACATCTGAAGTTCTTTCTTTGAACCATCCTACTGAAACACAGAAGTTAAAGGCAAAGATCTTAGCTGCATGCTCCTTTTACCAAATATCTGTACCATAAATTTGCTAGTTCTTATTTCTACCAAAACAACAACAAAAAAATCTCCGAGTCCTCAATATTCTCTACCAAAAAAAAAAAAAGTTTCAACTTGCTCTTTTCAAATGTTTTAAGTTTCCTTTTAGCCATTTGGACATACCTAACACTTATCCTTATCACCAGCTAATGATTATGGGCCCCAGCAAATCCATCTCCCTTCTCTTCTACACAGTTCAAATATACTTAATTCACTTTTTTGAGCTAAATAAAGTTAGAATCTTGCCACCATTTTCAACTGCAAAGAATGAATGAATGCAGATAGTCCACAGTGAGAAAGGGAATACTTCTAACTACACCGATTCTCAAAGGAAAAGCTTAATCTGAAAGCATCCTTCATCCATTTAAGAATCTCCTTTGCAGCACTTACATATAGGTTAGAACAGTAAGCATAACCCTATCCAGAATCTTTAAGTGTTTCTACAGTAGAAGTTATAAATGGGAAAACTGAAAACCTCCTGCTACTTCATACAAAAACGGTCATTGTTTATATTAGCCTAGAAAATATGTTCTATTTAAGAATACAAAATATTTTTAGCTATTGACAGTCATAGGCTAAACTCTGATGGAAAAGGATGTGCCACTAAGAGTTTATCACAGTTCCTACAACTTCAGAAATATACACAAGATGTTCAAGTCTGGTTCACAAACTCAGATCAGGAATAAAATCATCCTGTATACTGTTGCAGCCCAAACACAAGGAGTTCATCAAGACGTAATTATATATAGACACATATGTACACACAAAGTAATGAAGATATAACCCGGCAGGGGAGACACCATGATCAGATATAACATCACATATGTTTATATGTTGTTACATTACTATAAATATAGTAAGAAATAAAATTGTGTTGTATATTCATTTCTTATGTATTTATTTCTAAACTCTGTTTTATAACTTATAGAGGTAATGATTAAGCCAGCCCATAGTTTTGGCCAGTAAAAGAACAAATAAGACCAGGAAAAAAAAAAAAAGCAGATAGTTGCATTTACTACTACTACAAACAATAGCAATAATGATCCAGCAAGTCATCATGAGGGAAAAGAAAAATACTGTAAGATAAGGATCACAGAGAGATACATTTATGGATAATCATTTCTTACAGATTTTTGTAAATATAAACACCTGATAGGTGTATTTCACTTCTACAGTACTTTCTCTTCCTTCTGCATCTGAAGGAACAGCAACAGGGAGAAGAGCGAAGAGAAGAGGGTGCAAATCCTGAACCACATGGCAAACAAGAAGAAATTGACCTTAAGATTAGAACTTTTTCTTCCACATCTTTTTTTTTTTTTTTTTAAACAACACAGGTTCCTATTAGCCCAGCAGAAATATACCGTTAGTATGCTCAGTCTGATCCCCCACCATCATAACAACATCACTCAGTTATGTTAAAATAAAAAACAACCAACTGGATTTCCTTTAAAACTACTAGCTATTCCACATGAGATTAACAAAAAAAGAATGAAATGCAAACTCAACCTACAATCCTCTTTATCAAAAGAAAATTCCCTTTAAGGAAAGCACTGTTACGTATCTGTGTCAGTGACAAAACACAAAAAGCAGCACAGAGAACTATTTGCTGGGAGTAAGTTTTCACATTACAAGTAATAGATATTAATGGTTTTCTCGCCATTAATCTTTCTCCAAGAACATAGCTTTACTTATGCATCCAGATCACCTGTTTTTGTTGTTTATAAAATCTCAGATTAGTTTGATCAGAAAGAAAAAACAATATGCATACACAGAAGATATTCTCCAGATGTATGCAACTAATATTTTTGGCCAGGGTTGCTGTTCATTGCAAGAGCTGTACTTGTTTTCATAAGCAGAATGAAGCCTGAACTTTACAACAAACCTCTATGGAAAGTTACTATAGAAGAACAAAATTACAAGGGAAAGTCATTTTTAATGGAAGATACTTTCAAAATAGTCCAGAGGCTGGGGGGGGGGAGGTAGGAGGAGATGACTTACTTGGGGATCACCCAGGAAAGAGAAAGTTTGTACATTTTGTTTCAAAAAAAAAAAAAAAAAGAAAGAAAGAAAAAAGCAACTAAAAACACCACCACCACCACAAACTAAGCCAAACCAAGATACAAGCACCCTCTCACCACAGCCAATATTCCTCCATCCACAGGAGGATTTTTAAGGGAATTTCCTTCAGGAAAAAAAGCATGCCAAAGATCTATATCCAGACAAGAGGTCAAACTTTAAGCCAAATTTTAAGTAAAATTTAAAAAAAAAAGAAAAAAAAGAGTTTGAATAGCAGCATGTAAGACTTACTACACAAATACGCCTTTAAAATCCACGCTGTTTTTTTTCAATAGCACTGAAAAAGCCAAGTCACCAAGACAAGGCAAGAAGAAAAAGTAATTTCTGCACTGAGACATATCCTGAAGTTTTCTTAGCAACTGGCTTAAAATTCCAACAATTCAGATGTCATATCTGTCATCTGTAGCATCATCCATTAGCTCTTTTATCATGAAGTTACAGAGAAAGGAAAGAGAAGAGCTCCTTTCAAGTGGAACAAGGAGAAATGAACAAGGGCTCGAAATCCCACCCTGAAATGAAAAGGCTATTTATTACTGCACCTCAATGACCATTCTGCAGCCAAGAGGAAACACACAGTCTCCAGTTTTTGTTGTTGTTTCTTTCTCGTTTCTTCTTTTTTTTTTTTTTCCCCTGACAGTACTAACACTACCAATATTGTCTCTATCTTAACAACAGAGACACAACAAAACAGTCCTAAGCAACAAGTTCATTTTAGCCCAGTACTGAATTCGGTGCAGCTTTGAACTCAGTAAACAACTGCTGAACCTCAGACCAGGTCACTTAGTGCTGCATGGCACATCCTAATGAATTCAGTTAATATGGTTCATATGGTAGAAAAGTTCATTCTGCATTTTATATAACAAATACTATTCCTCAGACTACGTACAAACTCCTTATAGATTTCTTTATATAGATCTATAGCTCTAGTGCACAGCTATAACGCTAAAACTCCCAGGTAGATGTTTCTACATCTATGTTCTCACCTCCAGTCTCCTGATGTATTTCATACAGATTCCTCTTAATTCAAAGTCCGCTTGGTTTTAAGAACCTTCCTCTTGCACCTCATCTCTAAAAACCTCACTACTGGTTAAAACAAGGAATATTAAAACCAAAAGGTATCTGACATAGGAGTTAAATTCACTCATGCTTCCACATAAGAACCAAGTGAAAGCCTGTTTACTCTCACTATGAACCAACATTAATGATCAATTCCTTTAACACCTAGTTGTTGAGATTCTTCAAATACTTTTATTTATTATCAGTTCACGATACACTACTTTTGTATTTGCATTTCTAGATGAAAATAATTAAAAAATGAAAATAAAAAAACTTGGTTAAATCAGCTATTAAAGACAAGTAAATGTACCTAAGGCAAGACAAATCCTAAATTTCTCTAAAACTTTAATGAAACTACATTGCAACACTGCAGGTCACAGACTTCAGGTACCACAGACACATACTGAAAGCAACCTCTGCAAGCACTATGAGAATGCAGCATAACAGCACAAGAATATGAACATCAACTCCAGGATCTTAGAAACCATCTAGGGACATCAAGAAAACCAAAAAGAGGGCTAGTAAGGAAGCAAAAAAATTCTGCAATTAACTGAAAGACAGCTGATAGCTGTTGATAGCTCCACAAAATATAAAAGTATGGATGAACTCTGTCATAATCTCAATTCAAAGTTTTCATAGATTCACATCAGCCAAGTATACATCTAGAAATTTTTCTGCAATGAAGGGTTGTCTCCTTTCAGTGGCCAAGAAATGACCTCTGTGTAGCTGAGTACACTTCTACAATGCAGACTTCCTCAACCATGGCTGATACACAAAGACTTCCTCCCCAGCTCTGTAGTAGGAAAGGAAAAAAAAAAATGTTTTTTTTCTTTTTTAATCATGTTTCCAATGGGGGAGTCCAATTTTTCTAAGTTTGACTGGGTAAAAAGCATTTAAGACAGTAAAAAAAAAAGTGACAGCTTTAACTGCTTTAAGAACAAAGCAGTCACAGTTCCACTCTCCCTCTCACCTCCCCTAACTTGAAGGAAGTTAGTGAAGAAAGGAAGTGAGATAAAAGGAGTAAATATGCTTCATCTAAGAGTGGTCTCTGCACACTGTTCTTTCTTGCTGCCATTTTTATAATGCCAAAATTGATGTAAGAAGTCCATCTGACTTATCTTAGAAACAAGTGAGTTACTGAAAAAGAATCTCTTAAACAAGGAGCTTTTATACTCCAAAGCATTTCACAAAATTATTTATTGTCAGTACTGAAATCGCAGCTAAAATAAAGGGTGATGCTAAATATACTAGACCTCGCACTTAAAATATAGCAAGAAAAAAAAATTTATTACTTGCATTAAGGTAGAAATTTAGTTTTTATTAAATAAAAACTAAAAGAAAAAAAGCCCTCCAGCAATAGGCAGTGGTATAAATCTGTTAAAAGTAACAGAAAAAAACCAGCAGGAATTTACAAACCTTTCTGCAGAGGATACAACCAGTCTTCTCTGCCACGTCCTGACCCAGAACTGCAGGCAGCACCAGAACGTTTTCTTTTGCTCAGCACAAGTCCCTAAACAACTCACTGCCTACATCCCAAACAACTGGAGGTAATCCCCCAAGAGCACTACATTGCCTACAGTGGAAAAGATTAAAGTGGGGTCACGCAATTTTTACTACAGATACAGCTGCAAATGCTGCCTGAATACATACATTAAATATTGAATAGTATCCGAGTATGTTTCTAGTGTTTATGGCTCAAAAGTTTCCTCCCATGCTGTTCTCTGAAACTGATCTCTAATGTAATTCCTGCTTGCTTCAGGAGACCCCAAGTTACCAAGCTGATAAATGCAGGCCAGAAGCTCTCTTGACAGTAACTTGACAGTAGCAAGGAAAATGTGAAATCCTCCATAAGACCTCTTAGCAAAGATAACAAGTTTGGCATTCTCAGGTCCCATGGCACTAACCTAAATACAAAAAGAATTATTGTATGATGCTCCTTGTTTTCCTATCAGAATACCAGATATTCACCACATTCCAAAATACAGATTAGAGGACATATTAGAGACAACTCCCCCAGATGTCACCTTGCCTGGTATTTTTCTAACCACAACTCTATAAACTAGAGTTTCATATGACATTCTACTTAGAAGCTCTGTTCTTTCTAATGTTTACCTAGTTTTAGCTTTTTAGTAGCAGAACCTGCACTGTAAATATGAATGCATATTAAATAATTGATGTATTTTCTTCACAGGACAAGTAAAAAATACCCTAGGGGAAGAGAGAAGGCAGGAAAGAGGATAAAAGAGTATCAGGAAGAGGCTCTGACAAGATTAAATGATATAACAGACTGTTAAAGCTTGAGTGACAGCTGCAGGGACATTCAGGTGCTGGGATGTAAATATAGCAGAAGCCACTCCACCAATAAACCCTAGAGGATCTGCTTAGAGAGCTGGTCCTGCCCAAAGTCCCTCCATAATGTGGAAGGGGATAAGGTCCCAGCAGTGTTCACAAAGAACCGGCTGGAAAAGACAGCAGGGGTTGCACTTTCCTTGGGAAAAGGCAAAAACTCATCTGTGGGATTTCTGTTGCTCAAAGACTTCTGTATACTTGATAGGTAATACAGAAAGATGGGGAAATCTGAAGCGTATCTCAAGAAAACTGAGTCTTGCATAAAAATTACCCATAATTTGAGCTGTTCAGACATATGATGCTCTACAGACATTTGAGCCAATTTCTCAGTCACTTAAGTAGACACTTAATAGCATATTTTTTTTCTATCCATTCCTTAAAATACGTTACTGGATGTCTCAAAGAACCCGTGTTTCAATTTCGTTTGAATCCTACCAAAACAACACAACCACCAGAAAATAAACAGCCAACCTCTGAGTATTCAGTACTTATACTCCAGTCAAAAATACATTTTCATTGTAGTAAGGAACAACAGCACCTCTTTGATAAAGAGCAGAGTTTAATGCAAGCTTAAGTGAAGCACACATTTCTGACTGTCAGGATGGAAAATACCCAAGTAACACAATAAGGATGACACACAGAGGGTGGGATACTTCTTCAGAATGTGAAACTTGGCAAGTGGGGAAAGAAGGAAGTCGAGGAAGAATGGCTCCAACTTCATTATTTTCCTCTCACCAAATAACTGAATATTTCAGACTTATACCCCTATTTGCCAGGATCCAAATGCTAAAAAAAATACAGACCTCCACTTAGAGAAGTCCAATGATTCCCTCCGAAAATCCATTTTCTCCCAAAATCACTGACCAGAACAGACAATGAACACAAAGTATACGTGCCAGCTCTCAGGATCCTTCTGCTACTGCACCTTCCTGACCGACATTAAAACGGAAAGAACAAGCTAATATTTGAGATATACACATTCTCAATCTCATTATCTTTTGCAGCATGCTAAACGAAACAAGAACTACTTTAAGTTACTCATAATTAGATTTTACCTCCTGAAGTTCTATTCAGCCCTTCACCAGGTTACATTCAGTAGCTACGCTTGTCAGCTTTTCCTCCCCCCTTGCACCCCACAGCAAAAAGAAAAATGAGAAGAAAAAAGAGCCCATCATACCATGCTAAGGTCCTACTAAAAGATGGCTTGATAGAGGAAAATTGAACAACTTTAGAGCTGCCTGTACCATGCCTCCCTGGCATACAAAGAAGCACGACAATTAAATTGAAGTAATTAGATTTTTTAGAATCAGTTAGCAAGGTAACGTATTCAGTAAAAGTGACAGAACAGAAACTCTTCTGGGCCTTATGATATTAAATGATAGAATAGGAACTTGTTTTAAGTATTCCGAAGAAGTCCTGCCTATTAAAATGCACTGACAATATATCAAGCACTATGCAGCAGTGCTTTAGGTTATGAACAGACCATGCTTATTCAGATTTCTAAATGAAAAGAGACAGAGACACAATTAGACATTCTACCAGGACATATAAAAAAAAATAAATTTAACTGGCAGAACATTAACTCCCCAGTGAGGTTGTTGTAACTTTGATCTTCTGAATTCAATCCAGGGCTCCACACTTTGCTTCCTTCCACTTTTCTTCTTAACAGAAAGAATGAGATTTTTCAGAACACTAATGGCCTTCAGTGTCCAAGAGTAAACTTACACGGTCAGGATAGCACAGGATAAGATGAAAACTGTAATAACACACCTTGTTCACTAGTAGAGAAAAGCTTAAAAATAGAACTTTGAAAAATCCAACTTAAAAATCTTTTCCTCCTGCTACATACGTTTGTGGAGTTTTTTCCCCTCCTTCAAAAGCAGAACTGTACCCACCTAGCACTTAGTGGCAGGAAACAAACAAAAATATGAACAAAAAAACCCCTACCACATTAACTGCTATTTACAGAAAGAGAATACACTTTTTTTATATTAATCCTTAGTTTAAGAGCACACTGAATTATAAATTTAGGCCTATTCTACCAAAACTAACATCCCCACATTTATGGTTGCTAAGATTTCTCTTCTAAGATTACTCCAGTAAACATCAGCATTTCTCACTTTCAGCAATGAAACTCAACTAGTCAACTCATTTCCTAGTTTTCCTACCTTTGCAAAACATGAATCTTTTGTGATTAAATCAGTTTCAGTGGTGGTTATCTTCCTCATGCCTTTGTCAAAACCCATCTCTCCCCCAGACCACAAAGGTTTGAACAGAATACAAGAACCACCTGGCACTATTTTGTAAACCTTGCACTTTCCAAAAGAATGAATGCTTCTGAAATTAAGTTGACTAAGCAGATGAATTTGAAGGAAAGACAGGGAAAAAAAACCCACACTAAAAACAGATTGAAAATGCATTTGAGCTCCATTCCCTGTACCAGGCACTACACATCAGCACAAATTAATTCACCTTAGATTTCCATAATTAAAATGTTAACATTAATTCTGAAATTAAGTTTTTGCTTTTTAGTAGATATAGTAGAAAGGAAATAGCAAGGCCACATTTCACTCTCTAGGCATTGTTAAAAATTCTAATGATCTGCTGACTTGTGAGAATTCCTCTCTGCAAAATCCCCAAGGGATGTCCAAAGCAGCACATTGGGAGCAGATGGCCAGCACCAAGCCTGCAATTACCAGTCTGGCCTGGCAGTCCCGCAGATTGCAATATTCTTTCCTTTTTTGTGGGTGTGGGGAGGGAGCAGCTGGAGATGTAGACAGCTAGGTATCTTAGGCAACTGCACTTTCCACTATAAAAGTACATACATTCAACATAAATTCAACAAATACACTCCTTCCACTATCTTTCACTTTACGTTCCCTTCTTTTCTCCTTTAACATTTTCTTTTCTGCTAAAAGCTTCTTAAACAAGGTGGCAGAAAACAATATTAAAGATACAGGAAAAAACTGACCATTACATGCAAGTACCACCAGATGCACAAACTTAATAAACCAGTTGTTGCTGTTTCTGCCTCTTCACTTTCTATCTGAGAAACTCCTAATGCAGCTTGCAGTACTACTCTACAAAAAGCACACAAATGGTCAGAGTCATTAGATAGCAACAAATTACTTTCAAACCTGTGGCTGCATCAGTGCCATCCCTCTCCCCACCCCCATCAAAGAACAACTATTTTAGTCTCCCCTGCCAGGAGAACTATCTGATGCAGAGGTGCTGTTTCATTTCCTCTTCTTACTCCCTCCCCTCAAATGGTAAAGCCCTCAAGAGAAGAGACATGGCAAAAAAAAAAAAAAAAAAAGCAGGCAAGAATGGTTTCAATTCAGATACGACATTTTAAAATACTGTTCTACCACACATGGGCAAGTCAGCTTGTAAATAAGTCTACAGTAAGCATGAGAGTTTTATCCTCCCTACAATTCCAATAATAAAGAAGAAAAGCAGTAAGACTTCCATATTAATAACCATTTAATATTTCAATTTTATACCAAAGAACTTGTGTATTTAAATAAAAACGTTTTGCCAAAACCAGTAAGGGTTTAAAAATAAAGTATGTGGAAAGGAAGTTGTAAGGAGTCTCCTACAGAGTTCCTTTCTAACTAACAGATGAAACAGGAAGAACAGCAGCAGACAACTCCCTTATCTACTAAGACTAACAGACGTTGCAGCAGTCAGACCTCTGCTCGGGAACACTCTGCCCTCCTGTATATCATCCTGCATCTCATATAGTACAGTACCCCATTCTTCACTTATACTGATTCTCCCTGTACTACCTCATTTCAGCTGTCCACTCCTCCACACAGAAGAGCACTGGAGAAAATTATACTACAGGCCTATTTTCATTTCTCTTACTCTTGAAAATCTTACTGCGACACTAGGCTTTGCAAGAAAGCAATCTCAAGCTCTTCTCACTGTCTTCTCTCTTCCTTCCACTTCCACACACCATAGACAGGGCTGTAATATTATGGAGATGCTGCTACCTTAGAGTCTGAAACCCTCCTTAACAAAAGCAACTTAGAGGAATCATGATTTAATACAAGCTGAGTTTTGACAATCTTTAGATACAGTTGATATGCCCCAAAAAGACCTTTGATTAATTGACCTCCTAAAGGTACCTCAATCAGAAAAGGAAATTTCAGGAGGGCATGATCCTATGCTTAGGTGTCAAATGCCATGCAATAAAATGCAAACATATTTCCCAAGAGAAGAAACTGGGAGAACAGTAATCCCGTTTTCCCTATTACACAAAAATATGAGAAAGCAATGCCCTTTCAGCAACTCCTAAATTTCTTTCTGTTTTTACCAGCTGTTTACCAAGCACCACTGCAACAGATATTATTTCCCTGCTTAAGTCCGGCACTTCTTCTAACTGCAGCTATCAAAAGATGAAACAATTACGAGCTTTGTTGCAGAAATGCAAGTTAATGTGCACAACTCGTGCAGAAGTAAATTAATTAAGCCTCGCCAAAACAAAGACTTGGTCCAGTCAGTAAACTATATAGAACTGCATGCTCCCAATAGCTCTGGAAAAGTCTTCAGAAACATACCTTTAAAACAGTTTGGATCGTTTCTCTCTCAGAAACATCCAAAGTTTAACAGTGTACACTCACCTTCCACACTATCAGAACAGGAGGTACCAATCCCAGTGTCCCCGCTGTCGGAAGCTATACTGTGTCTTCTGACAGGATTGCTTTGACTGCTTGACGCAATGGTTGCGGACTGCCACAGGGATTCAGTACCAGGTAACCATCCCACAGAGGAATAATCTGAGCCTATAAAGAAGGAAGCCAGAAGTCTGTCATTACAGATACAGAACAGAATTCAACAACAAAATACCAGTCAAGGTGAAAACTAAGCCCTATCTTTCACAGATTAGGTTTGAAACAGAATCTGTGCCGACATATGTTTTTTCTACATTAGAGTCCTTTTGTTAAGTGGAATCTTTCCAAAAAGCTCCAGCAAATACACTTTTACTGCTTAAAAAACATGGTCCTTAAACTGTTCTTGTGGTAATTTTACCAAGATACTTATGCATTTCCTATCCTAGAATTGACTCTCAACATACAGCGGGATTTTGCATTGCAAGCATTTAGCTACAAAGAAATAAATGTGTTTCAGCAACAGAAACCAGCTGAAGCTTTTGCAGTTGAAACAGTCATTTCCCACTGCATAAACCCCACATGACTGAGGTTATAAAATAAAGCCAGCACTGGTACCTAAAGTCATTTGTTATCTTTTTGTGCTGTATCACAAGATGGACTATTAAATCAAGCAGGCACATAGGCTTTGTGAGAACCCGACACATCCAGGGTTTGCTACATTTTGCTTAAAAAAAAAAAATCTTTGAAACGTTACATTTTAAAGCACAATTCAAAGCAGCAAGTGGTTTCTCTGTTCAAAGAATTGTTGAGAACATGTCCTATTTTATAGTTGATCCAAAGTGAAAATAAAACCCAGAGCACAACCCCAAAGGACAATCACAATTTCTAATAACCATAATCTAAACCTAAGCACAGCTTACAGGCAGCATACTGGTTGTCATATTTGCACTCCACATCAGCAGAAGCACATGAAGAACTCTGGAGATAAGCACAGCTCAGGTTTGGTGTTCTATATAACTGCTCAAGTACACTCCCTCTAGCAGCAAGCTTTGCATAACACTTTCAGCCGGAAATGACTCAAAGAACGATGAGCTCACACATAGTGTCTCTTAGGCTACATGTGAGCACTCTTAGGTCATTTAAAGATTTTCAGCAGTGTCCAAAGCCATAAGAACAATTTGTCTCCGCAAGGATTTCTGCAGCTCACTCTTAATTGCAGCTGTACTCACCTCACAATAAATCAACTAGTTCAGAAAATGATATAAAAATGAAAATATATATATATATATGTATAAAAACAATCCCCAAACACATTCATCTGTAGAAGTATAAACCTGTACATGCTCCCCATTTAGCAGTGAAATCATTAAACTTACCAGCCAGAGCAACAGTAGTTGCTCAAAAAACCGCATGTAAATTGAGGAATACAGTATGCACTTCCTTACTGTATGCTGCAACTAAGTGTAACATGACATCTAAATGTGCCTTCTGTAAGTAGTTCCTGGAGGTTTTCGATATCTCTGCCCATTTGTCTCAACTTTGATCTCTATTGAGAGTTTCCTCTCCTTTCCATTAACACGTGCTCCTGCCTTTTCTCTTACCTCTTTATATCTCACTAACTCTTCTTTTTTACCCAAGCCTTGTGCAATGCATAGCCTTGTGCAATGCATTTCCTCCTCTTCCTCAAACTGTTTGCCTTTTCTCCCAAGAGTCTCTTAACTCTTCATTATCCCTTCAGATTACCTTTCAAGCTCAAGGATCAGGCAGCAAAACCTAAAACCAGGGAAACAGGCATGAGTGCCCACAGCTTGCCAGTTGCCACGCTCCATGATCCCAACAGGGTCCCACTCCAATACCATTCATCTACCATCCTCTCTGTATCACCATCAAACATAACGCCACATGGCAGTTTTACATACAGCTGGTGGGAAATCCTCCATCACCCAGCACTTTTCATTGAACACACCGTCTGCTTTGGGAGCAGCAGTCTTCGCCCTCTTTCTAAATAGCTTTGCTCTCTTTAACAGTTCCACATTACACCTCTCAAGCTGCATCTAACTATCCCAGCAAGAATAGAGTTGACTTGTGAGAGCCTAAGCTAATTAAGCCTGAGGCAGTTCTGATGTAGGAGACATTTAAAATACATTTATAGAAGAGAAGTTCAGTTTAATTTACCCCTTATTATGCTTTTCTCCACAATACACCTCCTTGGAGGCTTTCAGCTTTTATGGCATTAAACATGTGTTAACAGAACTGCAGCAAATAATGTCACTACCACCGCACATTAAATCAATGCATTAAGTGCAAAACCCTTTTGACTTCTTGGTCAGAGAGATGTTCAGTATCTGGACATATAACCATCTATATACATCCTCTCAAAAGGGACACAGTAATAAAGTTATTACTAACAGTAAGAAAAACTTAGGCATAAAATAGCAAAGGAGAGAATAACACAGGTGAGAAAGGGCATTCGGAGGTCATCCAGTCCAGCCAGCTGCTCAAACCAAAGCTAATTATAATTAGATCAGACTGCTCTGGGCTACATCCAGCTGAGCCTTGAAAATCTCCGGGGATACATGCCATAACCTTTCCAGACAACCTGGTTCAGTCTTTAAACATCTTCAGTGCAAAGAAGATTTTCCTAACACCTCACGAGCATCTCCCATGTTGCAACATATTTCAGAAGGTGGAACAGCACAGCACAGCTAGACCCTACAAACAGTGCTAACACAGTGGGGGTGTAGACAGTCATCCCCAGCACAATCTCTATAGTTACTGTAAGTCAAGGAAATAAAAAGCATCCAAAGGTGTTTTGGTGTTTCTTCTCAATTTTACACCTACAGGCACAAAGATTATGGGCACACCAAGCTTCAGGTGCTGCAGCATGGTCCAGTGGGAAAGAACAGCAAGGAAGGAACACACCACTTTTGGGGCATGTTTGCCCCCAGGAGCTGGAAAGCATTTCCAAGTTAGGCTGTAAAGACTGATTCTTGAGTCAGCAGTGCTGGAGAGCTCAGTGCTGGTCCACAAACATACCTTCACACAGACCAGCATGAGTGCAGTGCAGGTTCATTAGCTCCAGCTCAGCTCAGGCTACCAGACCCCAGCTGGCTCTCCAGGAAAGCACTCACGTCTCAGCACAGTGATCAGGGCCACAGAAGGTCTCCCTGCTGTGGCACTACCTCTCCCTATCCCATTGGGCCTGGCTGGTTGCATGTAACAGTCCATATGAGAAAGCCTTTCAAAGCTAATGGAATCCAGTCCCAGAAATGGCAAACAAATAAATAAATAAAGCAGCAGGATAGTAGAAATACACTCATTAAGAAAAACACTTACTAAGAAAGTCTCACCAGTGAGCCAAGGGTTTTGTCTGGTACAAAGTGCCAGACAACAGACCAACCCTCCATCACTGAGGGAAGGAAGTTATGCAAGCTTCACTGAGGAAACATAACCCCCAGAATAAAACCTTATAGACCCCTCCATCAGTTCAAGTCAGTATTTAAAAAACCAATTTACTAGTTTCACATTTGGCACAGAGTTTCAGAGCCAAGTACTGAAGAACCACCAATCACTCTGTACTCTGATATGCTTCCAACCTCTTTTTCAGCAGCTCTCTGAAAAATATGATCTTCTGTGCAGCAAACAGATGACACTAAATAAACCAAGTGTAAAATGGGAAAGATACACAGGGCTGTCCTTGCTGCTCAGCTACACACCTGCTTCACCCTGCTGCTGTGATCACCAACCTGCCAATCACCAGCTAGCATCCATCTGCCCAAAATACACAGTGGGGCAAAAGAAGCAAGCCAAAATTTCCTGTATGTGCCACCAGGCTGTAAGTTACCACTTGACTGTGATCATGGCTTACCACTACCTGAAAAAGAAAAGTAAGAAGTGGCATCCTACCTGGCCATGGTTTCAAATAATGTGACAAATATACTACAGCCAGCATCCCAAGCAAATATGAAAAGGAGACTTGTTCATACAAGTAGTTGACTGCATCCTTGAATTTGGCCAGCTAACTTTACTGTGCTGTCTCTCCAGCCAAAGCATTTAAAGCAGATCAGTAAACAACAAAATAAAGGAAGCGCAGAAAGTAAATTGCTAATTAAAGGACAGCAGTGGTCAAAATTTCACTCCACAAGAATGTGCACCTTTTTCTGTGTATTACAGAGTGTTGGCAGGAAGGCAGCTAGTTAATTCTGGATCATTACCACTCTGGCATGCACAGAACCCAAAAGATCAACACACACAAAATAACAGCACCACTATATTTATATTTGGTTGCTAAAATACCTCTAACATGCCCGAAAGTACAAAAATTATTTTAAGTGGCAGCTATGGCCTCCACCTAGATGCTGATCAAAACACAACACCAGAAGACTTAACTGGCTTCCACAGCAGAAGTACACCAACTTTTCCATTGCACATCATGATGCTGACACAGACTGTGACCAGAAGTGAAATACCAGTGACAGACTGTGCAAGTGCATACAACTAAAGGATTCTGAAAGGGAGGTTTTACTACAGTGCTATCAAAACCTGACAACTCAATGCTTGTTCTAGTCAGCACGGATGTGACCACGCTATACAACAAAATTTCACACCATGAGAGCAGAACCTGCCTGAAGCTCTTCCACAGACACAGCCAAACACTCAGTCCTGGTGAACTGTTTGCTGGTCTATAGAAATAAAAGGTGAGGATTCTTGAAAATAATAATACAAAACCTGGCATGCTCTTCACCTCTGTGATCCTTCTGCAATATGAGCTGTGACTTTTCCTAACAAAAACTGTCCCAAACAAGTTCCAGGTCTACGACACAACCTCTTCTAAAACCCTGTGTTTAAGACGAGCAGTGGTCTAGAAAAAATTGGGTTCCTAATATTTTCAGGAAAACAGCCAAATGCCAGTGTGAAGATGCTCTTCACCATGCCTTGGAGGTGGTGGAAGCTCACAGCTCTGCTCACTGGCATGTTCCAAAGCACCAGCAGGTCCCAGCCCCTCCCCTCCCACCAACACAGCTGAGAGAAGGCGGGTGATGCAGCTTCATCTCAGTGCATGAACAGAGAGAAGTGGGATGAATTGACAGCCTGAACTACTGAATCTATACATTTCAGTTCCTCCAAAGCATTTTACAGCATCAGATAGCAGAAATATGATTCATCCTGCAGACTCATGTCCCTTATTGGTGTGCTTTCTTGACAGAACCTGCGAACTATTTAACTGCATTCTCCTTGATTTTCAGTTGCAAACTGAATAGAATAACTGTGAACATCAAGAAAAAAAAATGTACCTATATAAAGGGAAGCAGGAACAAAAGACAGGAATGATTTCAAGAAGAATACTGATGGAGAGAGCTTTTCACTGTGTTTCTATTGGTATAGTCTGATAGTATACTACCCAGTATATAAAGGTCCATCCATAAAATAATTCACCTAGTGGAGGACAGACAGAAATGTCATAAAATAGCAGCTGAGTAGAGGAGAAAAACCCAAAAGAAGAAAATCTTCAAAGTACAGTCCACAAAGTAAACAATGCACTTTGATACTGCCAATCAAGTCCATTAACTGGAACTTGACTAGAGTCATATTTTAAGGAGAATGTACTCATAGTATAACTTCCTAAGAGAGCTACATTTTAAGCTGACTGTGACAACACTCCTGGTTTATTTTGCCCCTGGAATTGCTTAGTAAAGATTAAGGTTTTTTTTTTTAATAGACATACATAAATATAACTTACGAAGAGAAATTGTATAGCTCTGAAAACTGACTTCTCTGTAAAACAGTATCTCTCAGCTTTTATGAGCTACATATTTTTATGACTTCATAGATGTGCATAGCACTGTACAGTACCAAGACAGCATGTGACAAGGTCTCATGCTGGGAAGTATGCAACCTAGAAGAAAGAATATGAACTCAGGGAAAAAAAAAGTGGCAATTTAACGAGGAGCTTTACAGAACCTTGCTATTGTAGCTTAAGACACAACCAGGTATCTCACTTGTCATCAAACAGCACAGAATAGAAAGCAAGAGGTGCCCATCTCTATGTACCAAAGCCACCAGCTGGCAAGATTATTTCAGTAACAAATATAGGTTGAGCTGAGAATGCTGTCTGCCATTAGCGCTAATCGGATCTATTGGTTAGCTGCTACGCACAGGCTGGTCACTCTTCCCATCCACAGATTTGCTGTTGCTTCCATAGCAAAAGCCCTACCACGGCAGATGCCACAGGAAGTGCTTCAGGAAGAAAGCTGTCCCCACTTACAAACAAGGCTCTCTTCTAATTTGATCTCCAAAGCTGTCTCAGAAAGGAGTCAAACAGTTGCAGTGCTAAGTGAGGAGTGGGAATGTACAGGTACGCTTAAACGCCCAACAGCAACTAGCTCATCACTAGATGAAAGTGCCTGGCCAACCAATCTACTGCCAAACTGTGCATTAAGGCTGATTCTGAACTGCAGCAAGATAGGCATAAATTTCTGCAAGCTTCACTATGCAGGACAAGATCTGTTCAGCTAGCAGAAAGCTGTGCTCAACATAGCACACCACTAGCTAAAAAGGTAGCAAAACCCTTACGTTGGCACAGTACGTAATAACACTCAGCCTGATTTCTACTTCAGAAAGTATGTAGTACCAGGACTCAATTTGTAGCGTACTTGCTATCTGTATAAAAACTAGAATCTATCCACGTTTATTTAATATCACCCAATAGTGAAATTCCCACTGTTGCCAGGAGAGTAAAAAGTTTGCTTCCATTTTATCACTGACAGGGCAAGACCAGGCATTGTGTCCAACTGTTGATAGCTCTCCTGTGAGTTTTCCTCTTCCAGAGAGAGAGCATATTTGCATAGAGCAGAACTTCTACAAGCTGCAGATGTTTCTTATTTTAAGTTTGGCACACCAACCACATGTATTACCTCATGCCTGCTATGCTCGCCTGCCTCTTTGTCTTCGGACTAAATGCACTATTCACCCCACACAAACACAAAATGACATTCTTAGCATCCATTCACTTTCATGTAGAGAATGCAGATAAAAAGCCTACCTTTTAAACTTGCTAAGTTTATCACAATATGGAGAGGAGAATGTCTAGGAAAATAAACACATGGTTATGCATAAAGTGTATATAAACGTAGAACAGCACGCCCTCGGGACACCCAGTCAGTTGCTAGAGTGTTAGAAGGCTGCATACTGTAGGTAAAGCACTAAATCCTTTTCCTAAATCCTTTTATCATCTATGTTTAAGCCTCTCTTCAGGTTTAACCATATTGATATTAAAAATCACAATCAGGCAAGTTATTCTCTGACTTTTTTGCTGTCCCAACATTCTTCTACCAGAACTACCTCTGTCCTCAATCTGTTTAAAACAAGAAGCCCATCTCCTTTCTGAATAGGAAAAAGTAATCACAGCTTCTACATTGCATTAAAGAACAACAACAGCAACAAACTTATATGGCTTTATGCAGTTCCCACACTTACAAAAATGCTTCATTTTTCCAAACAGAAACATTATTTCTCCTTGTAATCAGATCTAAAGATATCCTTGGCACTAAAAGAAATTGTAAGGACAGAGACCAAAAAAAATAATCATCGTTTCACGGAACCAGTTTGCTAAACCATAATTGATAGCATTTTTTTCACCTTTCTTCAAAGAACCTTAGTATGCATTACACACACAGCAGAATCGACTTCAATATGGATGCACCAAAGATAGAGCCTTCAGGCTGCATTTTTAGTACACGCTTACAGAAACCTGCACAACATCTAAGTGAGCTCCTAAATTTCAAGTTGAAAGTGTGACATTCTGGCTTCATGTAAGTCATTAGGAGATTTTCTTTACTAACTTCTAAAGCTTATGACACGAGTTAAAGTTTTTCAACAAGCTTAGTTTCTCTGTTTTAAAAAAAAAAAATCCCCCTCATACATATTCAAAACAAGCAAGGAAGAATAGTCTGAAATTTAAAAAGAAAACATAGTAGTTTAAAACAGAAAAACCATATACATACCTCTTTCATACACTGTTATGAAAAACTATACATAGAATGCTTCCAGCCAAAAAACAGTCATTTATGTGCTCATAACGTCTTCACAACTACAATCACTACTGATGCAAAACCTTTTCTTACAACAACTCTACTGAACACACAAGAGCTCTGTTCAATCGATTTGGTATTTAGGATGATGAAGCAAACAAGTAGAGATTAGGATCACAACTGTTAGCTGGGTTCTCTACGGTTCTTAGCAAGATTGATAAAGTTTTAAGTAATGGTATTGTCAACGCCTTTTAGTGTTCCTATACTTCCACTTTCAGCCTTCAATCAGTGCAAGTCACTGAACTTTGTATACAAAGCATTTTTACATGTTAATTCTTAAATAAAAGAATGCTACCAGAGATGAAAATTTGCAAACACGAAAATATCTTTGCTGTAGAGCACCCAGGAGAGAAGATACCATCTTTTAAAGAAACACAAATTTTAAAAAGGCCATTTTTATTCTACACTTTTGAAAAACTTGCAGCTTTCCACACCATCTGGAAACTACACTACAACAGGAACAAAGCAGGCATTAAAAACATACAGATACCTTATAAGGAATCTCAGATCTCTCTCCAGGATGATTCAAGAATGTTTCTTGCCTGACACTGCAAAACTCTTAACATACTAGAAAGCTAGAAGTCTGAAAAGGATCATTTGCTGTAAGCTTGTTCCAGGTATTTTAATACATAGAGAAGCAGCAGGTTTTTTTTTTTTCCTTGACACTACTTACACTGTCCTTCTTCAGGAAGACAGAGACAGCCTTCTACTACCTTGTCAGTCATTGTCCATTACTCTGGACCAGTTTTAACCTGAATGCAAGTCCAGTAGAATTAATGTCACTTTCCAGATCCTCTCCCTTAATCTTTCTTGGCCTTCACAGCAAGTCTGTGGATTAATTATGGGCCTCCTGATGTCATCAGCAGTTCTGCATTGGAGAAGCAATGCTGCTCTAGATCACTACCTGCAAGCTGACTTTACAGCTAGCCCATTTGACACCAGGCATTCTGCACTCGCCTGACACCAGCACAGACTCTTTCTGCTGCAATGGCTCAAACAGGAGTCAAACAAATGTAAATCCCCCCTGTATCATTTATTTACCATTAGTATTCTCCTTGCTCCTGTTCCCCAGATCAGTTTGCCATAAGGCTGAACAACTGTCAAAGCAGGCCCCTTGGAAGTAGAAAGGATGTGTGAGCAGAAGTACCCAGAAGCACAAGAACTACCACTAAATTATTTTAGCTGTAAAAGGAAATTATGTCCTGCAATTCACACACCTATACCATCCCAGACAATTCTGTTACATTTTCCAAATTTCAGGGAATATAATGCCTTGAAAGTAAATAAATTCTCGACCCTTGCCCTTCTTCTCTTATTGACATCACTGCTTCCTCTTACAGTAGCCATCTGACACTCAAAAAATAGCCAAGGTCACTGGGGAAGCAGAACAGAAGGATGTGATGCCACTTACAGCATGGCTGGCTGTGGAGAAATAGGTCAGTGGAATACAGCTGGGCAATCAATAGCATGCTCCAGCCCAGGCGACAAAGCCAGATGCCTGTGGAAAATGAGCATCTTGCAGGCAATTACACAGGAGTCTGATGCTTTGGTCCGAAGGAGGGAATGGTCAGGACCAGTATAAACCCAGGCATACCTGTGAACTTGTTTACCCAAATTATTCTCTATCTCATCTTCTCTAGCTATCCACTCTCAGGCCTCTGCAGCTGGTTTGCAGTCTCCCATGAAACATATTTTGCACTTCCTCAATCAGTCCAACAGCAAGAAGCTCCCATCTGGGTGATCTTAGCAGACCTCAGCAGCCCTTCTAACAGCCTCCTTCAGCAGTGGCAGGAATATGCTTCAGGGCAACATGTAGCATTATTGCAGGTCCAGCATTCTTCTCCACAAGTTGTACCAGGGCTGGGCGTCATGGGCTTGGCAGAGGGGGCTGTATCAGTGGTATCTGTGAGTAGAGGCCGGGGCTGCCCCATGCTACACACAGCTGGTGGCACCTCCAGTAAGCACATGTAAGAAAAAGTAAAGTACTGCCCACAAGCAAGGAAGTGAGAGAAAGCCCTGTAGACACCCAGGTCAGAAAAGGAAAGGAGGTGCTCCAGGCTCCCATGCAGCCTGTGGAGGCCGTGGCAGAGCAGCTATGCAGATGAGATAGGACCAGGCCTCAGCAAGTTTCATGTTGACTGAAAGACTGCAGCTCTCAGAGGGGACCTGCACCAGAGCAAGAGAGAAGCGTGAGGAGGAAGGAACAGCAGAGATTAACCATTTGGAATGACCACAACCCCCGCCCTGATCAGGATGTGCTGTAAGGGAAGATAGGCCTGAGAGAGGGAGCAGGGTAGGGAGAATATAGGGGTCTTGTGATTTGCACATGCGCTGGTTTGTTTTGTTTCTGTCTTTGCTTTTCACTACACAAGTATATTTTAATTGGCCATAAATTAAGTTCATTTCCCCCATGCAGAGTCTGATTTCCCATGACGGTGATTGATCTCTTCCCTCAGATCCTAACCTGCTGACTGTGCCATCCTGTTTTTCTGTCACGGAGCATCAAAGCAAGAATGACTGGCAGTCAGGCAAGGTGAGCCCACCATAGAAGGCAAACAGAAAGTCACTTTTTGGCCCACATAGCAAACACACTGAATATGTTTTAAAGCAAACTGCAGCCACAGTGAGATTCTTACTGCCAGTGTACAGTTACAGGACACATCTGAGCAGTTGACAAACAAATGACAACTAGAACCAAGTCAGCACTTTTTCAGTCAAAAGGCAACTAAGCACAGAAATTCAATTAGTTTAACTGTCCCACCATTAAGCCACAGGCAAGTTATTTGATAAAAACAACCATCCAAAGAATATGCAAGGCAGAGCAGTTGGTATGGGACACATCTATGGTATTGTCCCCCTTTTCCTTATTTGTCCAGAACAAACGGGCTTCGCTTCCAACAAGGGTAGATCATCTCCTGCTATAACCTCAAATCACAAGAGATCTTCAGCCATCCTCATCACCACATATTGTTACCACGTTTGGCCACTTGTCCATACTTTGAAAGGCACAGGTCCTTTAACATGCCTCAAATGCCTGTTGTTAAAATCTTACCACGTCGCTGTACGCAGCAATACTTGGCAGACAAATCCTAGATGTTCAATGCAGAAACTACAGGCACTCTTAGGCCAGCAAGCACCTCCCTTGCCTCCATCCCCCACTGCAGACATGATGGCTCACGCTGTCTTTTACTTCATGCTCATTCTGTACAACTGTTTCAAATCAATGCATTCTTCTTGAAATCATTAAGACGAATTACTGCTTCCTTTCATTAAAGTTTTAAAAGGATAGAACTGTCCTTCTGCAGTGTGAAATCGTAAGTTGATATTTCAATAAACATTTAACGTACCAGAGATTATAACTACTGCTGTCCCTTCAGAACAACCATACAGTACCTTCTTACACTGTTAAGATTTCAAGATTTTTTTTTTTTTCTTTTTTTTTTTTTTTTTCCCCCCAGGACTAATTATCTAATCATAGTACAGTTTCAGTTGGAAGGGACCTTTACAACCATCCAGTTCCAACCTGCCTGCTACAGGCAGGGACGCCTCATACTAGACCCAAAATCCCATTCAGCCTGGCCTTGAACGCTTCCAGGGAGGGGACCATTGGAGTGTAAGAGTCAATTTTTCTCGTCTGGGCAGCAAAATGTCTCATTAAACCTACTGGGTAAAACAACAAGCACCCAAATAAAGGAGGTGTGCAAACAGGACAACACAAATAAATAAATAAAACTGAAGTGACCTAGCCTGTTACAGTTTTAAGAAAAATCAGAATTAATCTGCATCTATTACTGAAAAAAAGATAATTTCCCTATACAGTTACAGAGCCAGACGCCTACTGAAGAATTCTGTTAGTAAGCAAATTGTAATACTTTCTTAGAGCTTCTGATTCCATATCCATGTATGACTACCATACAACTAGGAAAATATAACGCCTTTCAGTAATGAACTGAATCAGACAAGGAAACTGTTATACTCCCAAACCAATATTTAAAAGCCAATACCACCATGATCTATACTGAGGAGCTGCTGCTAAAGCATTTAATTTTGAAGCTGGAGGAATTTTTCTTCTGATAGAATATGTTTCATTAACTCCTGTATCCTGGTAGGACACAGCTGTGGACAAAACACTTTTCCCTTGGACAACTTGTATCCAAGCATAAATAAACAAACAAACCTAATCTGTCAATAACATAATTGCACAGGATCTTTGTAGCCGTCACTTCATTACAATGCCTGTACGAACCTAATTACCTTCCACTTCTTTAGCACACTTACACAGTCTCACAGAACAATTTCTCAACTATTTCAGAGCCAATGAAGGAAGGGGCTGCTATGCTGGAACCACAATGCAGAGATTGTATCTTAAGTTTAAACATCATCATTACACACTTGCTTTGTATCAACCGCTACCTTCTGTTAGTCTACCTTACCTCACATTGGAGGTTTACCTACATAAGTTTTGCTACCTTACACTATTTCTTTTACCTAACTCACATACAAATATATTTTAAACTTCACATTAACCGCGAGTATTCAAAGAAGAGGAGGAATGGGGGAATGGGGGGGGGCAAAGAAAAGCAAAACACATTCTCAAATCCCACAGCCAACTCTGAGAAAGCAGCAAAAGGAAAACAAGCATCCAGTAACTTACTGACAAGAACTGCTACACGAAAACACTTTGGCTCCAAACACACACACTAATGAATGGCCCAACCCAAAGTCTTCCTACAGCAAGTGTAAAAAATGCACAAAAATAACGTTTGTAAGAGTATGAAGCCAGCAAATGGAACAAGCACTGCACACACGTGATACAGCCTCCTAGTATTCCTGCCCCAAACACAAACCATCAAGAATGGAAACACTGAATTGCTGCAGTTGCCATCAAATTCACTGAGATCTGTTGCACTTGGTTCAGGATATCCAACCTCGGCAACCAAGCAGCAGCACAAAGATAACGTAAACTTCACTTTTGTACAGGAAGCATTAAAAAAATCCACCACCCTTCAGCAAGGCAAACACGTTATACACAGAAATTAATAATAATAGCATAGAAAAAAGGAACAGTGCCTTCATTCAAATCACAGGGAGTGAACATTAGGCTATTTGCAGAGATTCGGGCAGCTGCTGAGAACATCTTAGCAGCTCTTGTATTTGCAAGAGAAGCGCTGTCAAATGAAACCAAAACAATCCTGCCATTTAAATACACCAACCAACCAAATACACGTTACGCAGCCATACTTTCCAAGCCCCAAATTCAAACAGGATGCCAAATTTCTGAATGAAAAAAAAAAAAAAAAGTATTACAAGAGCATTATTTTTGCACTCGTAACAGCACTGCCAAACCAAACCACAGGCTTAACACTGTGATCTATTACTTCAGTAAGTAAAAAGTCTCAAAGTACTCGCAGGATCTCTGCTCGCTGAATTTAGACCACAATGCCTTCAAAAACCTGGAAAAGGCATCCCCCCAAAAGCTGAGTATCTGGGCTTACCTACGCAGAAGCAATCGCTATGCCACCCTGCAATTTACTCACCCCAAGCACTCATATCCTCAGGCCGGCCTCCCTGCCAGACCAGCACCAAATTTAAACTCCCCCCTGGCAAACTGCGGGAGCCAGACTCTAATATAAAGCCCAGAAACCGAGAGCAAAGTGATGCAAAAAAAATAGCATTCGGATGATCTCCTCGACAACCGGAACAGGCTGCAACCTAAATAATGTAAAGCAAGAAGCACGAAGGGAAACAACGAGCCTTCTGCTTCGATCCCCTGCCCAACGGTACACTAACAAGGGGAAAAAGGGAAGAAGAAGAAGAAAAAACAAGAGCCCAATCCACAGAAGGGGATTACGTGTGTAAGCGCGGCTTTACCCAGGCTCTCCAGACCCAGCGGGGCGCGCCGAGCGGCACCGGGGGAGGCCCTGCCGCCCTCGGCCCCGGGCAGGCTCCTTCCGCGGCAGGAGGGACCGAGCCGCAGATTTAAGAGAGAAAACCCCCCCGATCAGCGCGGGCGGCCCTAAAGATAGCAGCAGACTGACTGCATTAGCGTCCGCCGAGCCCGGGGGTCGCTCCCCGCCACGTACCCTCGCGGAGCCGCTGCGGCGCTTCCTTCCGCGGGGCGGGGGAGGGAGCGAAGGAGCCGCTTCCCTGCAGGCATAGGCGCTGCTGCGGGGCGCCGGCAGCGCACCGCAGGCAGGGAACGGCGAGGCAGCGCCGGGCGGGGGAAGGGAGGGGAAGGGAAACGGCGCCGGCCCCGCACTCCCCATCCCCGCGGCCACAGCTGCCCCATCCCCGCGTCCCGCTCCTTACCTGCCCTGTAGCCGCGAGGGCCGGCGCCGAGCTGAGGCTGCAGCCCTCCCCACATGGTGCCGCGCTCCGGCAGCGCGGAGCCGCTCGCTGGCCGGCCCCGGGCGGGGGACGAACGGCCCGGGCGGGCGGCAGGGTCTAGCGGGCGGCTCGCTGCCCCCGGGGTGCCGCGGCCATGCTGCTGGGCCGCGATCGCGCAGGCGGGAGGAGCTGACCGCCCTCGCCGCAGACAGAAGTTCCTTTATTGCGCTGCCGCCGCCGCCTGCTTCTCCGGCGCTGGGAGCGGAGCGGGGCGGGGACAGGGGCGGGAGATCGCGGATGCTGCGGAGCTCGGGGGCGAGCCTCTTGCATAAGTCGGCCCACGGGGAAGGGGCGCGGGGGGAGTGGCCACCGAGGGCCGAGCGGGAGGCAGGCTGGAGCCGTAGGGGGAGGTCACCTTACCCCGGCCCGGCCCGGCCCGCGGACCCGCTCAGGCCCGAGGATGAGCTGGGCGCTCCCGTTTGCCTCGAGAGTGCGAACTTCCTCAGCCTGCCCGCAGGGTACACAGAGCTGGGGCGTGAGCGGTACAGCGGTACCCTCCGTTCTTCCTTTTCTTCCCGCCTAGGCTGCGATCCAGGCAGGTAAATGCAGAGCCAATTAGCAGGGGCATGTAAATATAATGTGGAAACGGAGGGGCAAAGGGAAGCGGCCGTAGTGGAGGATGAGGAGAGCGGCAGAATACAGCACGGGGTCACAGCCCAGGCACTGCCACACTCTCCTCCTGGAGAGGGGTCTGCAGTGCAGCTGCTGCCTAGCAGGCAGCTGGGAGGCCTCATAAATATCTGTACAGCTGTATTCCACGATGGTGGAAGTGAGTTTGATATCAAGGTCATCAGTAAAGAAAGATGAAATGCTTTCCTCCAGAATTACACCTTCTAAAGTACCCATCCAGGCTTATTAGAGTTTATTATAAAATCGCAGTTCTCCTGTATTCCCTGGTCTTCATAAGAAAAAAAAAAGAAGTGCAAAGAAAGAAGAATCACAACTTTCCCTTGAGTGGTTAATTATAAGCATCACAATCAACCTTAGGCCACAGGGCTGGAAACAAAATGCTCTTGTCAGCAATAAGTCAAAAACAGCATTAAAGCTTCCAACCAGAGCTGTTCTGAGGCTGCCAAAATACATCGAGAGAGAATTCTGCCACAGCAGCTCTCGCATTGCTGTTGCTGGTCTGCAACTGGAGCCCAGTGATCCCCACTGCAAACTGCCTTCTGAACCTGTCAGTGATCGCCATTGCCCAACAGATTGTAAAATGAAGGAGAAAATACTTAGGTGGCTTCCATCTTTAGTGTAACCATCCCAAAATTACAAAACACACCACTACTACCAACGTATGAAAAATTTAGATGGCACTGCATAGCACAGTGGACATGACAGGGCTAAGGAGTGAGGTGAAAGAGGAGCAATGCATGCAAAACATCCACAATCGATACATAAAATCTATGTTCAAATACTTCCTGCTGACTGGATGCATTTTTAATAGTAGCTGTTCGTCACAGAATAGCTTTTATCTCCTTGGGAAATTATATGTTAGATTTCGGTATGTCATATTTTATTTACACCTAGCTACATATTCATAATGTACTCAGTAAAAGAGAGGCCTCTGAAATAGTGGAATGAGCATGTAGAAATGCTTGCATATTGTGCTGTCCTTTTTCTTGTCTGCGTACAGCCCTTACGTACTCACCAAAGATGTGACGCTCTGCATTCCTCGCCAGCTCACTTAACCCAGGGAGCATAATTGTCACTGAGTAGGTAGAGCTGTAGAAACACAGGCTTCAAAAAGTAAATGCTGAATAAAAACCAACCGCACCTAAAAGCGGTGCGTATCTGCTCCAGAAGATTCCATCAGAACCTTCAGAATGTTTCTGGAGGCCCTCTGAATGACAGAAGGGCGGAAGCACTTTGAAGATGCCACAAATACCAATATGAGAGAGTAAATTATCAGTAACATCAAGCCAAAAACATGCAACCCTTCAACCAACAAGCCAGCTTCGATACTCATGGATGCTAGCGAGAGTAAGGCGGGTAAGCATGAGTGTAAGAAGGGGCAATAAAAGGTGGTATAACTTGTAAAGCACCCAGCACCAAGAAACGTGTGAACAGCTTGGTTTGATACTTGTATAAAAACTTGCCCAGGTGTAAAATCTGTTGCAGGCTCTTTTGTTGAGTTTGCTCCGCTCTGGGTAAGTGTGTGCCGCTAGTGTATTCACATGGGAACACAGCAACCTGAGAGGAAACTGAATGCCAAGAAGAGAAAGGCATCCAGCATCAGGTGGGCAGAAAAATTCCCCCATCAGTGCAGAGTTCTGCAGTTTCTGATGCTGTCCTATGATGGAGCTGCAAGAATCCAGTGGCATATTGTGCCGCCAGAAAGCCGTGTGCACAGAAATGCTCTGCTAATAGTTCTTTCATCTCCTAATGTGTCACTGCAGTCTATGTTATGGTTCTTGGCATTGCCGTTCATGGAAGCCTTATAGAGTTTTCTATATATCTCAACCAGTCATGAATAATATTACAGAGAAAAAAAAATGCGAATATAAGGAGGAGATCAGAACACAATGGGTTTGGCTGGCTGACTCGCTTCCACCGTGCTGCTTGGAGAGGGAGGTTGACTCAGCAGCTTCTTGTCTTCCAAGGTGTCTGAGCCCACCCACTCGTGCCTTTAAAGTGCTACTGCTCAGAGCAGAGAGACAAACAAACAAACAAAATACCCACCCTTTAAGTAGATAACTGAACTTGGGATACATTCATTGTTTTGTTTGGATTTTAAGTTATATCTTATTGTAACTGAATGCAAATGTTAAAGTGAATAACCTCCCTGTGTCTGCCTGGAAACTGGGCCAAACTGCAGTCTATGCTTTGCTCTATGAATACATTCAGCTGGCTAATACTTTATGCACTTTCCAGAAATGTTTTGCATCTGCAGTCTGCCTACGTGCATAGTTCTAGGCAGGGAGCAGAATTTGTTAGAGATTCTCAAAAACTTCTTAAAGAAAAACTAAAAACCTGTGTTAGCTGGAATGGGCCTCCTGCAGAGCCAAGTATGTGCTGTTTATTGCTGCTGGGGCAAGCACATCCTTTACATAGACCTCACTGTGTGGGTCCTGAGGATATCCCAAGCCATCCTTTGAGTCTGTGCCCTCCGATCTACAGGGTGCAGCTGAGCAGAGAAGTTGGGTACTGCTGAGCCACTTCGTTTGTGCCTCTGCACCTCATAGCACTTACCTGCACTAAGAGCACTTGCACAAGCTTACCACGTTTTAAATCCCTTGGGCTGACACTTAGGAAGATAGCAACCCCTGTCCCAGTACAGCCCCACTCCAGAGGTGTGTAAAGTTTAGGATACTCCTAGAAAGCCCAAGCGTGGTGCCTTACAAGTAAATCTATGCTAAGTGGAAACAGCCGGTATAATTGTTGTGAAACGCGACGCTCCAGACAATGAATGGACTCAAGTTCCTATTGTCCGCAAAGCCTTTTCTCCATTTCTTTCCTTGTGACACAAACTCCTCCCTCTTGGCAGAATCAACAAAGAAAAACAACAATAGAATTAATAGCTTAAGTGCTTGGTACTAAGCAGATGCTGTCTCATTAATGTCAACTGCAGCACATCTTACCCAAGGATTTGTGATCTATCTCCGGGTTCAGAAATCACATCTTTTTTTTTTTTTTCTTGAGTAAAAATATGATGATCTAAATGAAATTAAGCTGAAATGTAACCTCTGGATGCAGTCTTTTTTCTTTGATTAAAGGCAGAAACGTGTTCAGTGTTTATTCTACATGCTTGCTTTTGCATTTAATAGAATTAAAAGATTATTAAAAAAAACCTCAAAACCCTCTAATGCTAAATAGCTAAACGTGATTCTAGGAAAACGCAGACTATTTCCACTGCCTAATTAAAACATCAGACATGTCTGCATTCTGTCAGAACCAACAGCATCACTTCTGCAAACACATCTTCTCAATTACTTGGAAATTAAAATCACAGATTTTCAGTTACTGATTTTTTATTATTATTTCACTAAGCACCGAAATGATTTTCCTCCACCCACAACTTCTGAAGCTGTACACTGTGTCCTAGCAAAATCTAAGCAACCTTAGAAAAGCCTTAGAACAATTTCTCCTGAATTACCAGAAAACAGCTACGTGTGTTACAAAGCGAGATGTTAAACTGCATGTCGCTAACAACAGCATGGCTTACTTCATAAACTGTACCCTGCTGGCAGGGGCAGGTTGGTCTATAAAAGACTGAAATGTTCCACTAAAATTACATTGCATGCACTGTATAGCATCAACAATAAACTGTGCCAGCTGGTATCTGCAAAGCAGGCATCAGGAAATGATAGTGTATGCGATGCGATGCTTTTATTTTTGCCTTTTTCTACAAGTAAATTAGGAAGCATGTCTTTCACAAAGGAGCAAAAACTGATATGGAATTGAACCTGCTTTGCCCTGCTCTTCCGGTAGCAGCTGAAACCATGACAGTGAATAAAATCAAGAAGGTTATTGTTACCATAGCTATGCTTTTATTACAAGCCTCCTGAAATTTCACATTCTACTTAATATTATGGGTTACAGAATCTGAGAATCTCAGCCTGTAAATGTTTCAGTTTATGCCACTGCTGGAAAACTCTTGGGAGTTATGCAGTTTACATGGTTCATTACTGATGGGGAGGATAATCATATTTTTTTCATTACAAGATTTTAAAATAAAGAGATTTACAATAATAACCCCTTAGTCATCAACTCTGATACCACAAGAAGAACTCATTTTGGGTGTGGAATCCAGTGGCATCTCATCAGGGTCTTGTAAAACAAACAAGGAGGTTCCCAGATGTATTCTTCTCAAGGGCAATTTTTTTTTAGTTCTGCTGTTCCACCTTCCCTCATCTCTGTCGCTCTCCCAGAAGGGCAAGAGGGGGAAAAATAAGCGGCCTGGGAGAGGATGGAGAGAGTATTTAAAAGCCTAGCGGCAGCAGGCAGCTTCCAGGATTGGCTCCTAACACATGCCACAGCAGACTGCCTGTACTGGAACAGCCTGCCTCCTCCCCAAGTACCAGTGGGACTCATTGACATATTCAACATCTTTCAAAACATAACATTTAGACAAAATACTTTGTTTTTAATAAATTCTTCTTCCACTTCTGTTGAATGACATTTTTTACAGTCTCTATGGTTCTCGTGCTCTTGAACCCACCTTACTCTCCTTCCCTTGCTATGAACTGGTTTTCCTTTCCTATATTTTAGGAGCACCCATATTTTTTCTTTTTTTTTTCCAGTGGGTCTAAGATAAAAAAAAAAAATCAACAGGCAGTAAATCCTGTCAAGAGAGTGGATCAAGATCCCTTGGTGATATTCTGCATCTATTCTGTTGCTGGAGCATCTGATAAAGGTCCTATTTGAGACTTGTTGCAGTCAACAGGGTTCTGTGGTAATAATAAAGAGAAATGATAGTTTTGTTCCTGACAGTATTTGCTAGTATTCTTCAGAGAGAAAGACAAGCAAAATCAAGAAAATTAAGCCAGCAGATCACCAGACCGGGCAGTCACAATTCAGTTTCAAAACGGCCATACCAAAATGCTTCTTATTTGGAATTATTAACTTATGTTAAAATGTAGGAAGCTTCAGCAGTGCTGCAGGCCAGACTTTCAATCCAACTGCTGCTAGCAATGGTTGAGCTTTTACAGTTGACATTTTACTTCAAGACAGTCTTCCTTGACATCATGCAACACATAGATAAACCAGTGCAGAAGGATAAAGCAATGGACAACATTGCTATAGCACGATTTGAAGATTTTTCTAAACTGCTTTACGTAGATGAAACTCCACCACAAATGGGAAGCAGCTGCCACATTGGGAGCACTGAACAGCATTTAGCTTGATCTGTTTAAAATCTACCTGTTTTAAAGTCTAATCAAAAAGCATGTCCCTTGTATTCAGTCACTGAAGCAAAGGATCAGAGGTTCCTGCTTTCCTTTTTTGACAAACACCCCTTCAGAATTCTAAAGCTGTTGAGAAATACAGAATTGAAAACAACAGGTGATTCTAAACTGGGCAGCCAAACAAACTAGAGATCAATCAACCAGCAATGTGACTTTATATTAATACTTGGAAATGGAAATTTCTTCCAAATGCCCATCTCTGGCTGCTTATAGCCTAAAATATGGAGTTTGTTTACTCCCTGTCAGAAGTACAGCCTATGAACGTTACTCACAAGAAATTCTCTGGTCACTTGTGTTTGAGCCAAACCCTGTATTACTGCAAAGGGATGAAATTTCAGTAAAGTGAAAGCGCTGTGCCAGTGCTCGGTTTAGTCAGCTCTGTGCTGTCATATGCCCATACGTAACAGTCACATGGAAAAATTTATTTCATGGTCTAACTATAAATATAATGTACTTTGTGAAGACCCTCACAGCCTCATTTTTTTTTTTTTCTGCACTGACACTGATTCTACAAGAATTGCTGTGCTGATTGTACAACAGTTTGTTGCTATACACTGTAACTGTTCTGTCTGCATTATATAATACTTCATTTTCTCTCAGCAGTGAGATTTTCTTGCCTGAAATGACTGGGTATTCCATGTTGGTAGAATAAAAGCCAGTTTAAAGGGACATTTTTAAGCCCACACAGCAAGTCACTTGCAAACATCTCAGAAGCAGCCCACTCCCTGTACAATACATAGAGGCCAGCAGCCACCGTGAGACTGCTGGGAGCATCCTGGTGTGGAGAACAGGCAGCCCTACAGAACAGTCTCTGGTTCTCCTATGTCTGAGGCTGCAAAACACTATTTCCTTCTGTCTTGAGCTTCATATCTGTCACTATTTTAATAGCATTCTGACATTAAACTGACAAGCTTGTAGATTAGCATACACTTTTAAACAAATCTAGTTAACAAAAAAATAAAGTAGAAAATTACCTAAATGAAGAAGTGGACTGTACTAGTTTGTACTGGCTACAGTGCCCATCAGATTTGTTTCACGGGACCTCAGTTATTAAATGAAATACACATGAATCCACCACAGTACCCTTAGACTGTTTTGCTTCTGACTTAAAATTAACGCAGACAAGAGTGTTTACTAAAAGTAACTTTGAGACTCTAACTTGGCTGTAAGCACTTTCTCCAGTATTCTACTTATAACTCATTGCTTGAGTGATGAAATTGATATGGGAAGCAATTCAGTAAACACGCAACCTGATCTTTGACCGCAGAGAAAACAAGAAGAAATTAAGTCTGTAAATGAGCGTGTTGCCTTAAATGTATCTATATAAAAGGTATGTAATATGTAAGTATCACTGCTTAAATTCTTGCAGACCATTTCACTAATTTAGGAATCCTGTGTTTTAAGAATGGCACATAAGTGAATGCCCCAGTCTACCATTCTAATTTCTTAAATAAGGATGGCTGGTTTACATCAGTTAAAATTAAATTGAACAATCATGATTCTAATTTTCTCATTAATAGAGGACGTTACTGTGAGATATCCTCTATACTTTGACCATTTTGTTCTCAACTTTACAGTCTGGAGGACAACTGATTACCATCAATTTACAGAGTAAGTAGCCTGAACCACCCAAATTAAATGGATTAACTGAAGAGATAAACAGCCTACCTAACAGTTCAGAATTATATATGTCCTTGCAAAACAGCATTATGTATATGCTCCCATGAAAAAATAAAGTACAAAGAACAAAAAGATACACTGAAATAGGACATGAAGATCAGGACAGGAAGGTAAAATGGATGACGACATATTAAGAAAGCACGAGAGACAGTTATTCACAGGATTCCCATCTGCAAACTGCTCCAGTAAATGCTCTGTTGAGTCAGTTCATTCATGGAAGCCCTTGCTAGAGGACACTACCGACCACACACTGCGTGAGCATTACATGATCCCCCTGAAATACAACCCCAGCAGCCCCAGTGACAGGATCTTTACTTAAAACAGCCACTACTGTTAAGAAATAGATTGGGAAAATGAGAAAGAAATGAAAAAGAAACAGACAATTTAAAAAACATAAATAGATTGAGGCATGCAGATATTACTTGTCTTTTACTTCTGTGTTTGAAGATAATGTATCACCTCTGAAAGTTGAATATAATAGAACTCTAAAATAAAACACTGATAGTGTGCAGTGAACTTTAAATGCAGAACTTAATCAAACAGTAATATTTCCTATATGCTGTGCTAAATGTTATTTATCCTTGATCTTACATATTTTGATTTAAGGAGAATAGTCCCTTGATAAGAATATATAATAAAATAAAAATGATAAGAAAACCGGGCTCTGTAAAAAAACAAACAAAGACAGAAAGAAACAAAACAAAACAAAACAACTAGGGTCTATATTTAGCATTTGGTGCATCTTGCTTAAATTATGGGAACTGTCTCTACAGAAGTATTAAAACATAACTTCAAAAAATTGGGTTGTTTTTTTTTTTTTTTTGCATCATGAGGCACATTAAGTGTTAAGAACAAGGCTTCCCTTGCAAGATTTCCAGATCAATTCCGAAGCACTAAAAAAGTTATAGAATTCAAATAAAACCTGAAAACTCAAATCTGGAAGACACATTGAATCAGTCAGGTCCAACCATCTTTTTTGAGAGGCCGTGTACTGTATTTCACTATCTAATAAAGTCTCTAATTTTCCCACACTTTTTTTTAGTATAATCTTTTGTATTATTTTAAAATATAATTTTACATTAATTATGTAAGTTGGGAGTTGGACTAGATTGCCTTCAGAGGTCCCTTCCAATTCTAAGGATTCAATGATTGTATGCTTCTGTATACATGGATTCAAACTGAAATATATGGTAAGAGTCTAAATTGCTAAAAATTTATTAATTTAAAACACAAGCAAGCAGTCACTGAAATGGAATCTCCCGCTTGGCACTGCAAAGAGTCCCAGTCAACCATACCTGCAGTTGGCCTCAGAAAACTTTTTTGCCATTCCACGCAGTGACTGTCACTGTACCCAGACCTCAGTTGCTGCAAATGTTCCCACAGTGCCATGTCCTCCCTGCATGATGGTGACTCCATATGGAGCAGCACGATGCAGACTTGCAAGCCTCATGATGCACTGTGGTCTGATTTACTCCAAAAAGAGCAGAGATGAGTTATCAGTTCAGTGCAGGAAAGGGCAAAGGTTTAGGGTCCACATAGCTCTGGTGTGCATGGAAGCTTAGCTTGATACATCTGCAGGGTCTCCAAACGCACTTGAAAAAGCTTGAAAAATAACTTATTGATTGAATGGTCCTCAATACCAACTCAAATGATTCAGTGCAGAAAAAATAAACACGTAGGACCATAGAATAAATTATCCAATTAATTAGACAACTTAATCACACTGTCCCAGAAGACAGCATTTACCAAAGGAATTCAGGGTCAGGTTTCCCAAGCTCTCATCTTCCCATATTTTTCAAAATCTGCCTGAGAGTGGGACTGCTTGGCAAAGTACAAAGCCAACATTTCTGAATGAGCCCCTCCCTCGTGGTCATCAGTTATCTTTTTAAGTACAAAATTAGCTCCATATAGTTTCCTGAGATTTGACAGTCAGGCTCGCTATTACAGATCTATCTAGAGAGTGGAAGACTTTGTTCAGCTTTCTTCACAGCACAGAAAAGAGAACTGTCCCTGTAAACAGGTCACAGTGTCATACAGTAGCACTTGTTGGATGGGAAATGGGTGTGATACACAGCATAGTGTTCCCATTTAAATCTTCCTTACAGGACTGTGCTAAATGTACTTATTACCTGCAGAATTGTTGATTCCTAGTCTAGTAAGCTGAGTTTTTGTTAAAAATGGATTGTTGTAACAGTGATATTATTATTAATAACCAGTTTCAAGTCAATCATTTAAATGAAATTATTCAAAAATTTTACAGGGAGAACCAAAATAGTCTGATTACTAACTACACTGTGCATAGCTATAAGAAAAAGTAATGAAGAATGGGTAAGATATACAATGAATTTACAATTACTGTTTTCATGATACTTTTAAATACTATTTTCTGAACACTTGAATTCTACATACGTACAGCTGGCTAATAGAGAAAGAATAGTCACATGTTTGAAAAGAGGCTTTTACTGAAGACAGGTTCAATTTTTCAAACACCATGTGTTTTTCTTGCCTGGCAGAGTATCAGCTTGCCTGGTGAAGATTATGTTTTCCATTGGAAAAAAAGAGAAGGATATAAGATGTATCCAAGGAATTACAATTCCTCTTGGCTGACATAAACAGAAGTATTGGTGAGTATCTCTGAAAGGAGTTCTAATAAAAACAGCAGGGTTAGTTGACCGGTAGCTATACAGATGGGTTGATTGCTCTTGTGGTTCAGTCTCCAAAAAGGAAAAAGGAACTTCAAGTTAGTAGTGTGCTAAATGAGATTTTGGACATGTAGCAGATGGTGACAAAGAGTCACGGGCAATATAGTATAGAGGTTGTCAGTATCTGTAGAATAGCAGCTCTGGGAATTAAGAAGACAGTTCTGAAGTAACATTAACTTCTAAACCACAATTAAAGCATAGTTAGCTTTTCAGAAATAAGAAACAGGCTCCTGGTAGGAGGCCCTGAATTTTCATTTGTCTCTTGAACAGCTGGAAGTGCACTGTTAATTCTTACCAAATAGCAGCAGTCAAATATAATTTTCTGGATCTACAAAGAAACACGTATCAGTATTATCAAGTAATGCCTTTTCACAAAATTATTAGTATCAGGTTCTTGAGTTTTCATGTTCTCTTCAAGAAGTTGTGAGTTCAGAAACTGCTTAAGCTTTTTTGATGCAAAAAGTTTAGGCAAATAAGCAAGTAGAATAACTAGTCTTTCTTTTCTTGCTTCCTTTCAGGTAATCTGGACAGTCAGTCTGTTTTGGGGGCCCATTCCTGTTCCAAAACCAGGAAAACTTCTAGACTCCCAGGGATTCAAAAGAACCATCTGTGAGATGCTCATTTAGGTCGTGAGTTCTCTTCATATAAAATGTTTTAGAAGGCAATAAAACATAAAAGTAATTTGCCCCCTCCAGAAGAATGCAGTCGCTTTAGAAAGAGAGAATGTAAGAAAGAATGAGAAAGAACAAGTGAATAAGGGAGAGAATGGGTAAAAAGGCAAGAAAGTGAAAGAAAAATGAAAAAGAAAAAAAAAAGTAAAAAATTTAAAAAGAAAAGGAAAAAAGAAAAAGGAAAAAAAAAAGAAAAAGAAGAAAGAAACAGAAAAAGGAAGAGAAAGCAAGCAAGAAAGGAAAGAAAGAAGAGAAAGGGAGTAAAGGAGAATGAATGAGAACTTTACTCTGACAAAATGCAATTTTGGAGAATTTTCCTCTCAAGTTTAGAAACAGGGAGAGAGAAGTTTGGAGAGCAGCATTATACTGATTCCTCTTTGCATTAATTTATAGAATCGGATGTGCAGAGAAATTACATACATGTAACTGAAAGCAAAATCAGCCTGGAGATCACAATAATCAGTAAGCTGTACAGCCTCCAGAAGGCTCAGCTGTTCTTGTCTTTCAAAACACATCCTTGCTCAATGCTCTGCTGTTTGCTTACAAGCCAGTATCTTCTTTGTGACAGTAAACACACAAAGAGAAATTCAAACCAAACATTTGACACTGCTCACTGGCTATGCATAGGGGTTTCTACGAAAGAGGAAAAAATCCAGCTAGTCTGAAAGCAAAAGGATATTTCCTAAATAATTGTTCCCCTCCCCCAGTTTGTCCTTCCTTGTATATGGGTCCTTGTTAAATGAGAAAGATAAAATAGAAAGCCACAGGAAAAAAATATAATGGACATATTTCCTTGTGGGCATTAATGTAACCTACTTTAGCTACTTCAGTTACCTCATTCATGATCTCTCCTTCTTTCCATTAGAAGCCACAGCCAGAGGTCTGCAATTCTGCTTATAGTATCCCCCTCTGGAGTTAAACACTACTCAAGCGTCACACAGTCTATGTATGTCCAACTGGCTATAAAATACTTTCCTACTGAAGATCTAGATTCTACAAATGAAAATTATTCCTTGGCTTTCTGCATGCTTCTATCTAAACTATTGCACATTGGCCCAATTCAGCAGTAATCTCAGCTAAAATGATTCTCAGTAGAAGTGTGGGAACAAGATAGGAGGAGTCTGTTTTATCTGAAATGAATGTAAGTTTTACACAAGCAAGATCCAAGAAAGGATCAGAAACTTTGGCTGAGCACCTTTCTAAGCTAAGTGAAATTTAAATTTTTGGAGATTGAAGGCAGGATTCTGAATAAAGTCTAATATCTCCTAACGCTGCACCAACTGCATCTAGAAAAGTTCAGACGTTGGGGGTTGTTCAGATGACCGCAGAGAAAGACAGCCAGAGAAGCTTGGTTTAAGTTGCTTTGTCACAAGTCAAAGTTATCTTGAAGAGGAAGACTCATTAACATTTGCTCTACTGTTTTAGGTTTATTATTTTTTTTCCCACTGACTTTCAGTCCAGTCATAAAAGACTATTTTTTTCCTTCCTTTTCTACTTTGTGATGGCACTACATGGTTAGGTATCCTCATCTCTCTGATGCATTCACCAATACAAAGAGAACTCGTGCTTCTGTTCTTCCAGCTGAAGGACTATGCAGAACAACATTACGTGCAGTATTCCCATCAACAGCATGCCTCTGCTTCTTAATCTAATGCAACACCAAAAGCACTGAACAGCAGTAAAAGAAACACTTAGCAGCATTTATGGTTTAAACGCATTTGAGACAAAGATACTAAACTGTTTTACAAGAACAAACTAAGTTTCACAACTGGAATTTTACAGTACCCTCCACAAAGATCTTCCAGTTACACATATTTCTATTTCAAGTTTCAACTTGGTAAACTAAGGCATGTGCGGATCCTAGGAGTGTACCAATGAAAACAATCCATTCGTTTGAATTCTGTTTTCTTTTTTTTCACAATTTAAGACATGACATATGCACAGATCTCCAGTGAAGGAACGGTGGTTTATTCACATTCTCCTATACATGAACAGAGTCCCATATCTTTATTCAGCACAAGGCTGGCTGACTTCAGCAGACTAGCACATATTAGCAAACTGTAAAGGAATGCAGCAGCCTATCTCCTATAAAAACCACTTGGCTATTTAAGCCTACGCTGCACTAGAAATAGACTTATATCTTACAAACACCATTAAATGTCAGAGCATATCATTTATTCATTGCGTGTTATATTATTTTTCAAATGAGATTATATGTACACCCTACTATATAAAGCTGGAGAAATATTCTCATAAATTATTCACTTCTGTATTGAGGAATTTATACAGTTTCTGAATCAATTTACAGACTGTGCAGTGAAGGTCAAACTGCAAGGGTGGAGATTCAGAATCTGATTTGGGTCCTACTCCTGTTTCAGTGACTGACCTACTGCTTGTTTTTCAATGCTGCCTTGCACTGGGATTTGGCTGGCTCTGCTTTCTTTTCTCCTGTACAATCCTCATTTGATGTCCCTCACATGCAAATGGTAAGATAAAGCCACCTCTTATTCTGCTTAAACTTGGCATCTGAAACATTGTTTGCTCTGAGCTGTATAAAGACAAAGTGCCCCAGTATGCCTTTATGTTCATCCATCCGCTGCTCAGCAATGTGCAGGCAAGTCTCCAGTCTGCAAACCTTCCTTCAAATGCTACCCTACCTTCTTTTGGTCAAGTAAGGGCCATTATCACTTTCAGTGCCTAGACATATAGAGATGGTTCAAGTCAAAAAAAATCACATTTGATGCAGGCAGACAATGAAGCCTTAGGAAACAATCCTGTCTAATCAATCTGTTTTGAATCGCCCATTAAAGACATGCTTCAGATTGCAGTTTTGCACACAGAGGATGTGATCTGATCTTTTATGCCTCCTCCTCCAGTTAAGTTAGGTTTTCACACCGACAGCAGAGCTATTGTGTGCATGACATTTAGTGCTGGAAATGGATGCTGTGTCTTGGCAATGAAAAGAAAATCTGAGCACAAGCAATGAAAAGATATCTTCACAGTGTTCCTTGGTCTCTTGTTAGTTATTCAGTGCAGGGCAATTCAGCACAGAGGAAACACACTGAGTGAATGTCAGCGTTCTCAGCTCTCACAGAAAAAAAAGTAAAAAAAGTCAAAACTGATCTAAAACTGAATATGGACACTGAGTCTGCCAGGCCCCAGATTTTCAGTGCATACCAATTAAAAACTTCCTGACAGCAAAGGAAATCCCAGGATGCAACTGGGGTTTACTTGGGAAACATACAATTTCCATCCAAGAGAGCAAGTTGGATGTCTGTCTCCAGGTTGTATGGAGAAAAAAATTAACTGTTTTGAGTGATTTGTATTTAGATGCAGGTCTGTAGTTTGCAGAGGAAGGCACAGTCTACAATCTAGAAAGCAGTGTCATCCCAACCAGAAATTCCTCAACTTTTTGTAACCTCATTGAGAGCAGTGTCTGTGGTCTATGTTTGGCTGGATCCCAAGAAGTCAACACAGGCTCTTTGCACAAGTGCAGCTCTAAGGTGCTTACGTTCAGCAGTGGGGCTTGCCTCTCGCTCCAGACTGTGGAATATGGCTCTGGAAACTGAATGGTCTGGTTTTATTTTTATCATTTTGCCTATATAGGAACACAGACAAGTAACTAAGGTATTATGGGACAGCTGAATGTCAAATGCAAGAATAATTATCAATTTCTATATTTTCAGTTCATCCATACTACAGGACATGGAATTTTATCCATGCTTTTGGGTTTCTCTTACACTAAAATATCTCAGTTCCTAAAAGTTATGTGCCCTACAAAAACAGAACTGGAGAAATTCCAATACCAGTAACAATGGGGTCAAAGGCATTGAATTGGTTAGGCATGCCTTATGCTACATAAGAGGGTGAAACACTCATGATTCTTTCTTAATCTGTCCTAAAAAATAATTCCTACCCAAGTTCTCAAAAAGTTGTACATGGATTTGATTCTGGGAGTGTGAGCAAGACACACAAACGAGCACCTGCGGCAGCCCAGAGCAGCAGCCCTCTGTGTCTAGGATTGTGTCTGCTGCTGAAGAACAGAAGATGAAAAAGAGTTTATCAGGGATTTAACCAGTTGCCTGGTTGCGTGTGGCTTAATTAAATCCTTTCTGATACCAGCATATGACCAAGATATGATTTGTTAATGATCAGCAAATTAAGATTTTGCTCCAAAACATATACTGTATGAAAGTGGCTAAGGCGCAAGCAGCTTTGCTCTTCTCATGGGCTGTTAACAAAAGGAGTGAACAAGGAAATTTAGGTTCAAAGATAGCAAGACTAGAAGGGAAGATTGTAGGTAATTTTCTCCTCTTTTTTCTCTCCTTATTTCATTAAATTTGTTTGTCTGAGTACTAAACACTGCAAAGAATGCACATGAATGTAAACCCAGACAAATGCATTTACAAATCAGGTTCCAGGTCACTGAACAAAGGATGTTGCCATTGCACATACCCACTGGCCTCCTAAGCGTAATGTATAATATGTTAGCCTGATTTCCACCAGAGAGTTGATATTATTTTGAAAGCTCCATCACGTAACAGGACCTTCCATCAATATTGACATGTCTGTGCGGTAACAACTACTTAATATGTAACAGATTCCAGACTTGATGGGTTTTCACCCCTAGAACTCTCCAAAAAGAGGAAAGGAATATTAATGGAAAGCCATTGTAAGCTGCTCTTTTGGGCAGTGCACTTCTATTCACTTAGCTATCTGTCGAGTGCAGCATGAATAGGCAACTGCAGTGAAGGTCCCAGAGATACTACAGAGAGGAGAGAGATGCATCAGAGAAAATGACATCAGGTGATGCAAAGCATGAACGATAGGGCCAGCAGGGCCTAGTTTGCCTCCTTTGCACCATCAGAAAGTCATCTGATGTAAACCACCTGCTTTGTTAACGTTCTCCACACCATACCCAACCATGACACATGTAGGCAAGCACCACATATGATGGTTTTATGGCTTTCTGTTTTCAGTAAATTTCATATAGTATTTAGATTGACATTCATACAATTAAACAAAGAACCAACATCAAGAAACCTCCTTCTCTTAGACATTTACATGAAAAGTAAACTTATTTACACAAACAGCATTTCCAGCGCAGTGTTAAGTCTAAGAAAATAAAATTATTTTAAAAACCATATCTGCCCATTTCACAAACTGAACAGAGATTGCACAAAGCTGAATGAATCTCCAATGACACACCACTCCTAGTTGTTCTGAAAAGTGTCAGATAAATTCTCCTGGCTTGCTTTACCAGAGAAATCGTTGCATATATCCCAGCTCAACAAATCACTGTGTAATTCATGATGGGTTATCAAGGAACTGATAGAAAGCATTGTATGCTCAGGACTAGACTAAATTTAGAATATCACACTCTCATTCCTAAACTGGAGTTACTAGTGCCCTTATTAGTGCCTAATCACTGGGAAAATAATGAGTTTTTTTTTTTCCTGGGAGGAATAAATCAAGCAACATTTAGATTTGAGCTCATTCTCAGGCAGATCCCTGGATCTCCAAACAGCTGACTTGTTCCATTGTGTCTTGAAAAGCCTGACTGAAGTCCCTGGCCCCAGAGATCCCTCAAGGCTGCCTCCCTGGGCTCACACCTCAGTGGGCATTCGCCTACCTGACCTGCCTGGGGACCACATGTAGCTGGGGTGGCCTGGCAGTGCACGAGACAGCAGGTGTGAAGTCACCCCTCAGCCAATCTGCCTCTCTGCATGCTTGTTTGCCAAACGTGCAAGCAAAACGGACGTATTGCTGCAGTAAGCCTCGATTCCTGTGCATCGAGCAGTTTTTCTGCCTGAAAGTCCTACCAGCAAACATGCAGGCACTGATCCTGCCAGATGGCAGAGAGCCACTTTGAAGGAGCAAGGTGTCCAGCCAAAAGCAGTGCAACTTTTACCCTCAGAGAGAGCAGTAGGCTTTCTGAAAGGAGACAAACTCTCCATGCACCAGGAAATGCCCAGGAACACTGTCCACTCCTCCAGAGACAGGACGGCTACATGTCATCTCTCAAGCCAGTCTGGCCCAAGAACTGCTTATCACAGTAAATTTTCCCAGGATGAAGGGCATTTTTTACTGCTTTTTGCTTTAAGCACTAGGAAGAAAAAGCACGTCTGGAAAGAAATATCTGTGCACAGACTAATGGTAAGATTAGAGAGCAAATGGAAAATACTCAAAGATAAATCTTGCCTCTGTAGCAAGATATTAAAACATACATAGAAAAGAAATATGGTACGAACATGTTCATTATTATTTTTTTCTAGGGCACTCACAAAAGCTATTTTATTTGGCAATGAATTTAACAGTCACTCATGTTGTTCAGCTCTACCTTCAGATAACACTCCTGAATTAATTAGCTGCTTCATTTATTTTATCTGTCTGCTTCATGGTGCTTCTGCAGGAAATACGACCAGAGGTATATGCACCTCCCATATTTGCACACTGTAAAAACATTAGAACAGAAACAGGAAATCCTACGCCTTTTAATTTTGCACAGCCTAATGCATCTCTGAAAATAAGAGCACTGAACAAAACCTTCCTGTCATTTTATCTTTTGCTTCCACTGCCAGATTGAGAGCCCTTTAGGGGAACAAATCAATGAGAAGACTCCCAGCTGCAGAATGTGCACTGGCTCCAGCAGCAGACAAAGGCTGAAGACTGCTCAAAAGCAGTAAGTCTCTGTAAGTCCTGTCTAGGAAAAGCCGCACAAGCATCTCAGGATGCGCTTTTTAAGTGGGTTATGCCTATCTTCCATCACTAGCTTTATGGTTGGTTTTGTTGTTGTTGTTGTTGTTTGTTTGTTTGTTTTTCATTTTACATCATTCTTAGTTATGAAATGAGCTAAGGCTTATGTTCAAGATCCAGAGATTTCTGTGAACGTTTTGAACCAGACCTCTACGTAAACCTTGCAAATCCAAATGTGATTTTTCTTCTATGACTTCCATATTTTATTATTTTTTTTCTCTGTTGAAGTAGCTCACAGTTCCTGTAACCACTCTAAGCACTAATGCAGGGTTTCCCTTTTAGGTTCAAATATTTCACTTGGCCAGCTCCTACAGAAAATGGATCACCTGTACTGGAAATCTTCCACTCCTGCAGCCTTTGCTTCCTCAGCAACACAGAAGTTATGTTTCATTATGAAGCATGAAGTGCCCTACCAACTCCTCTATGTGATCTGAGACTGTGAAAGTGTTTTCTGTTATCTAAGAGCCAAAAGAAAGACCAAACAAACCCTGGGATCTAAATTAGGCCAAATAATAATAGCTTAATAAGTCAGACTCCTCTGGAGAACTTCCAACTCTCCAGAGGCCTTGCCAGCAGACCACAAGAAGATACAACAAATTAAGAAGGTAAAGACAACAAAATAGAGTAAAATACTTGTAAATCCTACTCTAAAGTGCCCTACATAAAAAGAACTAGTTACTGTAATCTCAACATGAAGAATTCACTGCTTTTAAAGGCTCTTTTCAGAAAGGAAACATTAAAAACATTTTGTATATTAAGCAATGTTGGATTTTTCATTTTTTTCTCCTATAGATATTATTTTATGCTCTTGTATATTGAGTCTTTTTTTTTCTTTTTTTTCCTTTTTTTTCTTTTTTTCCAAATTGCATATAGTATCTGCATAATGGAAACAAAGCACAATTGAAATCACAGAGCCATATTCTGCTTGTGCCTTGTAGAATTATAATTTAGCCTTACCATTTCCTGCACCGCATTACGGAGTCATGGAACAAGAAATATGTCCTCACCACAAAGGTGAAACTGATACTCACATATTTGAGAGAAAGCCAAAATTCATCCTCAAAAAAACCAACCCTGCTTAAAGTCAGTGGAGTTTAGTATTTTTTTCTTCTACTAATACTGAGTCAGCTTTCAGTGAGCTGTCATGTTGCTTTAGGTTGAGGAATAGAATGAGTGGATAGGAATAACTCCATACCCAGAGAGTGGTGGTCAATGACTCAGTGTTTGGATGGAGATCAGTGACAAGTGGTGTTCTGCAGGGGTCTGTACTGGGGGCAGTTCTCTTTAATATCTTTATCACTTACTTCAGCAGTGGGATCGAGTGCACCCTCCGCAAGTTTGTGGATGGCACCAGTCTGTGTGATGCAGTCGACAGACTGAATGGACAGAATGCCATCCAGGTGTAAACAGACTTGAACAGTGGATCCAGGAGAACCTCACAAAGTTCAACAAATCCAAGTACATGGTCTTGCACCTGGGTCAAGGCAACCCCCACTATCAATACAAGCTGGGGGATGAAAGGGTAGAGCATAGCCCTGCCGACTTGCTGGTACTGGTGGATGGCAGGCTGGACATGAGCCAGCAATGTGCCCTTGCAGCCCAGGAAGCCCGTCGTATCCTGGGCTGCATCAAAAGAAGTCTGGCCAGCAGGCTGAGGGAGGTGATCCTGCCCTTCTATTCTGAGCTGGTAAGGCCTCACCTGGAGTACTGCATCCAAATGTGGAGCCTTCAGTATGGGACAGACATAGACCTGTCGGAGCACATTCAGAGGAGGGCTGTAAAAATGCTTCGAGGGATGGAATGCCTCTCCTATGAGGACAGGCCAAAAGAGCTGGGGCTGTTCAGCCTGGAGAAGACTCCAGGGAAATCTGATAGTGTCTTTTCAGTATCTAAAGGGGACCTAGGAAAAGAAGGGGACAGATTCTTTAGTAGTGTCTGTTGTCTGTTGGACAAAGAGAAATGGTTTCAAACTAAAAGAGAGGAATTTAGGTTGGATATAAAGAATTCTTTTAAAATAAAGATAGTGAGGCACTGGAACAGTTTTCCCAGAGAGGTGGTAGATTTGTCCTTGGAGACATTCAAAGTCAGGCTGGATGGGGCTCTGAGCAATTTGATCAAGCTGTAGGTGTCTCTATTCACTGCAAGGGAGTTGGACTAGGTGACATTTTAGATCCCTTCCAACTCAAAGAATTCTATGATTCTATAATTTTTTACCTGGCAGTGGGTCCACAGACACTGTAATGCATGTTTCAGTCACACTTCCCCTGTGAGGAACTAGGAACTTGATCTGAGTACCCTCACATCTGCCAGTGTGAGGACCCAAGATACACTGGGCATTCAGCAGGAATGGTGCTCAGATTTATAAGGGCATGTAACAACCAGACAAGGGAAAATGGTTTTAAACTGGAAGAGGGTATATTTAGACTAGATATTAGGAAGAAATTCTTTACTGTGAGGGTGGTGAGACACTGGAACAGGTTACCCAGCAAAGTTGTGGATGTCCCCTTCCTGGAAGCATTCAATATCACAGTTCCTTCTGAGAAGTTAAATGATAAAGCCCACAGCAGGCTGTTAAAAAGGACCAAGTCAAATACAGATGCATTTCCAACACTGACAAAAACCAGAATGGGAAGCCAATAGGGCAAATATACATGAAGGGATGAACACGCTAGTGGAGAGACTTCTAAGGACAGAGATAGCAGGAAGTCTCTTCTCCCCAGCTGTTGTAGCTTCAGATAGTGTTATAAGGATATATATACAGGTTGAATAAGGTAACACTCTAGATAACCTCATGCTTTTTAACCGAAGGGCATCATTCAGGAGGTGGTTTGTAATAGCACGGAAAGCAACCTACTCACAGCTTCACCAGCAGCTAATGTGTAAAACACTTCACCTTCACTACAATTAAGTCATTCAGAAGAAGGAAAAAGAGTTGATATAATTTAAGACTTCCCCCCAAAGCAAACGATTATACATTACTATAGAAATATTTGGTTATTTGCTGAAAACATGAACACGCTTCCTTTGCCTTGAAGTGTATTTTTTCTTAAATGTCAGAGTATGTATGTATCAGCAGGAAAATTATCCTGTGAAAAGGCATATTTCTCATAACATGACCTTGCAAATGACACCTTGCATGACATCAGAGTTTATTCCTGGCTGGCTGGCTGCTAGAGAGCTACCATTAATTGCAAACAATGTTCTTTTTAAGATTATTTTTTAATAAAAAGGTGACTTTTATAATTGTAAGGCTATAGAGAAGCAAACAGCTTGTTTAACAAGAACTTAAAATGTGGCACTTGATCAATGACAGGTTGGTCAAGTGTCATTTAACAACCTCTGATAATAATATTAAGTCCTTTTCATTCTTTTTTTTTTTTTTTAATGTCAAATTAAAATCATTCTTCTACAAGCCCATGTACACCATGTATGTTTTTACCTCTTCGCCTCAGCATTCACTTTTACCAAACTATTTAGTTTGGTTTTACCATTTAAATACCACAGGAAGATATTGGACCATAGAACATACCTTTCTGTAGATATGATCTACTAATTAAACACAGATTAATTATTTCTGCATTGATAGCCTTGACTAGAACAACAAGCTCATCTTTACATCTCTTCCATAGCTTCCATAGTTCCAACACAAGGAACTGTCTGGGATGCTTGTTTATTCCCTTAGAACTGCTCCCTCTGAGCAACCCCCCAAGCTCTGGCTCTCTCATAGCTCAGGAAAAGGTACTGGCTGCCCTCACAGCAACATTCTTGACTTCTCAATGCTTGGATTTGCAGATAACTCTGCACGTCCTACAAATACAGGAGTTTAGGCTGAACAAAGAATAGACCAAAGAAAGATGCCTCTCAGCTCATCATTTGGCTTCAGTTACTTCCTCAGCTTCCAGTAGCATGTGCCAAAAGCTCCTTGACATACAAGAAGCAAGCAGGGCTTAGTAAATACCCATGGCAGATTCGTCCAGCCAAAACACAAATTGCTTCTTGAGTACCACGGAAAAAAACATACCTCACCTTTGTATACTAAGAAAATATTATGGGAATATAGTACAAAGTTGCTAATAAACTGTATATTCACATCTCAGCTAAACACACACATATATTTTCTATGTGTTAATGTACAAGCTGAGCTAGAAACTATTTGAGTTGGTACAGCCTGCTGTTCCTTTTCTGCTTCAGCAGTATTTAAAGTAGAAGAACTAACAGCTTAACAGCTGGGAACAGGAGAGGGAGGCACCGCACCCCAATAACCCACATGAGGATCAGTGCTCATCTCTTCTCCAGACTGGGCCCTCCATCCCGGTTTCTGCACAAAAGCTGGATGTTCTGCCCTGTGGCTCTGGTGCCAAGCCCTGCTCCTCAGTTCAGTCACCCACTTTCCTTCTTCTTCAGAACTTACCACAGCCTGGGGACTGCCCTAGCCCTGGCCCCAACACAGCAGCCCGATCTCTGCGTGCCTCCTGAGTTCCTCCTGAACCGCCCTATGGTCACTACAGTTACACAAATAAAGGGATTTCCAGTTTAGCAAACTTCATTATTTTTGATGTAAGTCTTGTCAAATGCTTCTTCCTCCTGATGTAACTAATAGAAAATTCCAGGAAATCATTCATAAAACTGAGGAAAATATGAGTGGATGTTTGGTCTGGCTGGAGCCACAAACAGAGCAACCAGGCAGGACGGTCCTGGAAGACACACAGGGATGCTGCGCCAAGCTTTCAGAACTCTATTTCATCACAGATTTTAATTCAGGATATGCGGCTTTCCTGTCACCTAAGTCATGGCATTTCACCCATTTCTGGCTTCGCGGGAGGAGGATGAGATGAATGCTCCATGCCGCAGCCCAGGCCTCCTCCTCACTAACACCACTGCCAGCCCACAGGGCCCAGCGAGGAATGTGTGGCTGTTGGAACACAGCACTGCTTCTCAGGTTGAAGAGCAGAGAATAAGAGGAGAATAAAGCAGAAGGACGGTGCTAAGGGCTATTGTTATCTCCCAGGCTGTGCCACGTTCCTTTGCTCTGCAAAATTTTCAAAGCAGAAGTTTTCTGCTACTCTGTGTCTGTAGAACCTCACCAAGTGTTTATTACACACATGTAAAGTAGATTTCCAAAACAAATGATTTAAATACATATTACTATTCTTATTTTAATACTGTGCTGATAAAGGAAAAAAAAAAAAGCCTTTTAAATAATAATGCAGTAAAACCATACTATTATGCTTTTAGAATTATATATTAAAAGCTATCAGAAATAAGTGCTAGAAATATTCACGTACCTACCAGCACTCCTGTCATTGGGCACATAGCTTGTGTTGTTTGGAGACTAATTCTGCGTATTGTTACTCTGCTCACTTTCTCTCATGAGCCTGCATTGCTTCCCCATGTCCTTTCCTTCTCCAGATAACGACAGTCTCCTTTCAGCTTCCTCCTCTTTCTACTTTTATGACCTCTTTGAGGATCGTGCCTTCACCCTCTGGCTCACCTTCACACTGCCAGTGCTGTTTGCATGATTGCTCCGAGGAGAATTCCCTTTGCTGCAGCTTCCTGTTGCTATGTGACCTCTGTGCTGGTGTTCTGCTTCATTGTGCTGCGTGTGCCACACCATGCCAGGTCATACTGTGCCATTCCATGCTGTGCCATGCTGTGCTATGCTATGCCATGCTGTGCCAAGCCATGCCATGCTGCGCTGTGGCATATTGTGCCATGCCATGCTGTGCTGCCTGGCCCTGCACACCTGCTCAGCCCTGTGTACCCTGTTCTTCTGCCCTCTCCAGGGCTTAGCTTTGTGGCCAGCACTTTGGGAAGCTGAGTCACTGAAAGTGGACTGCACAATTCCAAGGTGCGAGGCAGTTCATATGAAATCCAAAGGTGTGCTTGTAAAGAATGCAAGACACCACAGGAATAAAACCACCTCTCAGTTTGAAAGCAAAGCTCTTTTAAGGTTGTTGGTTTTTTTTTTGCATAACTGCTTGTAATGCTTTGTTTTGTAAATTCAAGTAGGAATAAGTTCTACTACGTGAAACCGTAACACCCTCCATGTCACCCAAGCTTTGAATTATGTGCTGAAAGCTCCAGTTGCAACCACTTGAGCAACAGGAGGGTAACTACAAAGTGGCTGGCAGCAGGAAGAGGCCTGGTTTGGTTGCTGAGAGCGAAGTCATGTTAGCAGAGGGCTGCCAGAGTTCCCCAGCTTGGCTGCAAGGCAGAGCGAGGCAGTGCTCAGCTCACAGCTCAGCTTCCTCTGCAGGTTTATCCCAGGTTCTGGCGGGTGCCCCAGCAGCGCTGCACTCCCTGCAGGGACAGCTGGTGGGCACATGGTGATGGTATTACTGCTGCCTGTTTCCATAGGAGCCTCATGCAGCACTGAGGGTAAAAACATGTGGTGAGAGAAAAGTGCATTCAAATAATGCAACTTCTCACACCCACACTCAAAAAGGGAAAATATTTATAAACAATTCTGCCTTTATTTATAAAGTTTCCATGGTTCTCCTTTGTCAGATTCCATCTGTGCTTTCCCTGAGACAGTTCTTATGCTGCACTTATTCTCTGCCTCTAATTTCTCAGAAAGGAAACACAGTTTCATTCGGGGGCTCGTCAAAGATGGTGCATTTATCTAGTACATTTTAAGGCTGGATATTAGAAGGGGACAAAACAGTGACACAGGAGGCCCCACGCCTATGCCACAACATCTTGAGGCACTGCTGTATTAATGCTACCTGCTCCATTTGGCTGTGGGCAGTGAGGCTACTGCATGGCAGAGAGGTAGAACTGGTCAGTTTCCCTGAATGTCAAAGAAAGAGCAGTGTTGCATCCCACGAGAACTAGTGTGGTCCTGTGCTGACTTATTCTTGCACAAAGCATGCATTTAATGTGTACAGCAGTGTTTCCACCCACTTTTTGAATACCATTTCTACTGATTTGCATTGCTGTTATGTAGGAAATGGTGTCAAGCTGCAGGATGTTCACCGCAGCTTGATAGTGAAATAGAAGCAAATGCTGGTTCATAAGTAAGATGAAGGATATTAACTCAAAACAGTCAATAAATCCTTAGGAAATGTCCTTCCTGACCTCTGTTGTTTATTGCTATTAAAAATGTGGAAAAAAATCCCATGCATTTTTTCTGTATGACATAGTCACCACTGGTATACAGAATATATATTAGCAAGTCCTTTGGCTCTCCCTCAGCACTGTAGTCATCATAATTTGTTATTTTGAGGAAAAGATGTACATATGTGCTGGGAGGACTGGGGGAAGGAAATCATTAGTTCTTGAAAGCTGCGCTCAGAGACTGAGGTTCAGTTTTTTATTTTCTGAAAACTCTTTGCATCCCCATAGCTTCAGTTCCTTAATTTTTATTGTCATCTCAAACTTTAGACACCAGTTCCCTGAGCCATTTGCTTCATCGTTCCCCTTGGGAAACTCCTGTTTCTTTTATCTCAAAAGATTCACCAGAATACAGCTATCTGGCATTTGTGTGACATACACATGTGCACAGGAGGATATGAGAGCAGAAATGCATCATCAGCATTTGACAGACATGTTTACTGGATTCATAAGCAGGAAGCAGCTATGAATGTATGTGGTAATGGACAAAACTAAACTTTTGCTATCAGAGGGATTTAAAAAGGGGAAGAGCATATGAGGCAGGTAATTACATCTACTTATTACTTACAGCTTTTACTGAGATCTTTGCCTTACAAATGCTTGTCCCCTGTGCATTTCACCTCAGTATACATTCCTCCTATCAATATCCTTTATGGACACTTTATTGACACACATTTAAGAACTTCATAGAAAAGGCTTTGGCTTATATGAGGGCTGCTAAGATTTCAGTACCTTATATCCTTGTTCCCCACAAGACATCACTACACAGACTATTCCAAAAAATGCTCACGGGGTGGCACCACTCTGATACCCATAAATCTAAGGATAACTGTTGGAAAAATTAAACTATGAAGACTCTAAGCAATACAAATTAATTAAACAAGGCAGAGGAATGTTTTAACAAATGCCTTCCATCCACACAGCCCATCTACACTTTAAAGATAGAACACAGAACAGCCCGGGTTGGTAGGAACCTCAGGGATCATAAATCTCCAGATTCATGATCAATTCAAAGATAATGCTACTATATTTCCATCGGAGTCAGCAGTAGATGCAATCATCTCCAAATACAATCCTTTGCCTCCTGGCAGACTCTTGAAAAGGAGATGGAGGTATAACCAATGCCTGACATGACTGAGAGAATGATGAAGGCTCTGCATAGTCCAGCCCCAATTTAGGTAACAGTGATGCACATTGGAAAATATTTTCTCTTTAAAAACTTCAGTAGCAACATTTTTAGATTCAAAACAAATGATAGAACTATTTTATTGGATCAACTTTATTTACAGTGCCAGGGAGAACTGATGAATTAAACAGACGCGATACTGTCATTTAGAGGGGGGCCTAAACTGCAATATATGACACACTGTCTGTCTTTTTCTTTAAACCCCTTTTCTACTCTCTCAGCACTGCTCACAAAACTTCAGTAATTCACTGACAATGAAACTTGGTTTTCTACATAATACTTCCTGGATATTCCTAAGGGTTTTGTAAATCAGAAGTTAAAAATTATTGATATCTCCCTCTGTGTAGGCCTTGCATAAGACAAGACCACCTTTGCTGCACAGTTCCTCATGATTTCTTTTAATAATTGCTAACCTATGTGAAGAAGCTCCCATAAGATGGAAAGTGATGCCCATCAGCCCTGCCACTGCCCTTAATATCCACATAATTCTCTTTATCTCCTTGGCAGAAGGCCACTGTTTTTGCCATGCCCTGAATGCACTGATAAGCAGGCCAAGTAACACATCAGCCTGAAGAAGCTGTTGACTTTCCTTTTCAAATCTACATTCTCTCTTTTTTTTTTTTTTTGCACAAGAGATCCTTTCTGCCATCATTACTCCATTTATGAGCTTCTCAATGAAGGCTAGGAAAGCACTGAGAGATAACAGATATCCTATCTACTGCAAGTTTTCACCTCATACTGGTTGCCTGGTCTGGGCTGCTCATTAAGAGCACTGACCTCATAACATCTGAGAAGTTTCTGGGAGTCAACACTACCTACCTCCAGTGATCCCAGAAAAAGACGTTATGAACTCCCAAGTGAAGTACTTTGCTAAAGCAGATCAATCAGCTTCAAAGTCCTGTCAGCTCCAGACATGGAGCAGCAGCCTATTTGCAGATAGGCTTCTCTGTTGAGAAGGACTTAATCTCACTGAGCAGCCATCTTATGGTAACTTGTGCAGCTTAACGGCTCACCTTTCTTAGGCACTATCTGCAGAACTGACTTTCCTCATTCTTTATTTAAGAATCGTTTTTTCTTTCTGTGTATTACATAACACGTGACTTTCTGAACAGGTCCTCCTTCTATGCATCATCTTGCGCAGAGCTATGTACTCTCTAGACTTTGTTTTCCTGAGACTTCTGGCCAGTGCTCTTGACTTCCTCCAGTAAAATGCAATCCTCATCATTATCATGCATGTAAAGGTCTATATTTTGAATGCTGGATAAATTGTGAATATTTTAAATATTTTCCTGAGACCATCAAAGACTCAGCATTGATAATCTCAAGCCTGCCTGGCAATACTTCCTTCTTAGTCCTCATTATTTTGAATACCTCTTTCAGCTTGAATATCCAAAGATAATTCTGCAATTTCAAAGGTCCTGACAGATTGGTTTATTTTCACTTTAGCTGTTTGCTCAAGTTTTTTGCTATGCTTGTAAGGGTTTCCCTGCTCATTATGCATGTGACTCTTCAGTATCCCACTGCCTTTTCACAGGCCGAGGTATCTTCTAATATCAATACACATACATTTCCTGCAAACTGCTCTTCAGACCCTTGCCTCATAACAGACCCACTCAATTTCCTGAATCATGCAGACAATATGAGAGGATTTCACATATGTTAAGTACACGATGGACACAGAATAGCCATCCCCTGAGATGCCCTAATACCTTCTGAAGATCTTTAAAAAGGGAACCTGCATGTGGCAGTCACCTGGGCTTAGGTGAACACACTGCTTATCAAATCAATTTCATTACTTTGTAGAAAAATTAATAATAGAAAAGCAAAACTCAGAGGTATTAGACAAGAAATAAATAAATATTTTTTTCTTTATATAATATTACTCTGTGTAAACACTGCAGAAGCATCTAGTTCAGAACATGCATGAGTTTTATGAGAGGTACAACAAAAAATCTAATCTCAACTTACACACTTTATCATTAAATAAACATGTCGTGAATTAGATGAGCACTGGGCAGACAGACAAGCACAGAATCGTATGGCTAGCCAAATGCATTATTTATCAGCTAGTAGAGCTTCTGTAATACAACCCTGTACACTGACTTATTTATGAAGTACAGTAAGAAAGACACTGAACTAGTGTATGAACAAAATACGGTTTTATATTCTGCTAAAATGCAAACTAAAAATGAAACTAACAAACATGAGCCGAAACGAGGCCATAATGTTCTATCCACGCTTTAAGAAATATTAAAGCAGGTATGTCAAAACAAATGAAGGCAGGCACTTGTAATAACTGTGAAAGATGACACCAAGCTTCTGGTTTCTCAAGCCACCAAAGAGCTTGTGCATTGCAGGCAGCAGGACTGAGAGGTTCCCTTTACGTGAAACTCATCCTCCTCCTAAGCACTGATGGCAAACCATTCCCATCGTTGCCAAGCTCGGCACACATAGAGATTTGGGCTGGCACTGCTAAGACTAAACTACAATAATCCTTTAAATTAAAATTTGTCACACAACACCGGGAAGGTGACTCAGAATGCAAAATCCTTTTCTCCACACTTCTCTGGCCTCTAGGCCCTGCTGGCAGTGGTGAGGCCCATCAGTGCCTGTTCTCACTGTAGTCTCTCTGACACCAACCCTTTTGCAGAATCACAGGATCCAATGGAGCCAAACTAGTATTGAAAAATATCCTCTTTCTTCTTTAAATCAGAGTCAGAGTGCTGGTACAGTATCAGTAACTCCTGGAGAACAGCTCTCTGGCATCCCACTGTCTGGAGTTGAATTTCTAATCCCGTAACTGAAGTACCTAAGATTGCCTTGCACAGTTCACTGACATGCAGAGCAATGCCCAAGGGCTACACTTTTCTCTCACTTTAACTAAGAAATGGAAATGGAAATCAGTTCCTATTACTGCCTTCATAAGAGTCTGGATCCCGTGGTTCTTCATATGAACTACAGGAATCTTTTTGTGCCTTCATAAGCCACTGCACATCCAGTTACTGAGGTTTTAAGTTGGTGTAACTGTTTAGGATAGTATTCTAGTTTGCTTAACTTTAGGCAGAGTTAATTTTTAAAATGAGAGTGCCAACAAAGAAACTCAAAGAGTCACTGATGAGCATACAGATAAATAAATTATTTTCTCATTTATTTGTTTCACACACTGAACTGTAAGAATTCCGACTTTCATTTTCTTGCATTTTTTAGTTTTCAGGTTAGCAGCTTTCTTGCATTTTCTCAATCTCACTTTTTCCAGAAGTGATGATTGAAGTTTTGCGTAAGCTGAAATTTAAAAACTGAAGATCAGAGACGCGTTAAAATAGGGAAACTTTTTGGATGAAGGGAGAAAAGAGACTAGCAGGTATTTTATCAGCTGTAAGAGTGAGGGGTTTTGACATAAAAGGTTTCCTAAATGTTCAGACAGTGAGGAAAACTGAGTGCAAAGAAGCTACTGAGGCTCTCTGCTGTTAAGTGGCCTGAAAAGAACAGTCTTTATGACTTGCTCTGCATTGGCTAAGTTCCCATAGTAAAACAACTGCCTAGCAACCCAGACTTTCCCACAACATTTCCTTACACAAACTGTGTGCCCAGAAAAAAGTACAGCACCTAGTATTCTCTCTGGATAATCCCTTTATTTGAGAGCTATATTTAGTTCTTTGTACACATTTGAGCTCTAACTAACAGTTCAACTCCTGTCATGACAGACGCTGCAGGCAAAGTCAAACCAGTCCTATCTGTGCCGCAAGCTGTACAGTAACCATGCACCCAGAGCAGGTTATCTGTGCATCAGACAGACAGCTAGGTTGCTGCTTCCCTCCACTGTGTTTCCCCTAACAAAGGCAGGAAGCCATGACTGCTAGCAAAAAATGTACAAATATCCTTTCTATTGAAAAATCTGTTTTGTGAACATAAAGGGAGGTCTCCAGCTTGTGCTACATAAGGCTGGAGAAGTCCATCTGAAGACATAAATAGTTTAGTAATTTAAAATACATGCTGGTTTGAACATGTGAAATACTTTCTTCTTTTTTCTTCTTTCATTTACTACCTTTAAGGAACGCTTACAGTCATACAGTAGATTTACTAGTGGTTATATTTTCTTATGTGACATCTCAACTGCAGCAGCATCTTGCAACTGAATATTTAAGCTGCTTTCCTCACAGTTTCAGCACGAGTTGCCTTTATCCTTCCACAGCTGATCCTGAGCAACATACTGACAGGACTGCTGAAAACCCCAATCTGCCCATATGTTACATGGAAGCACAAGTCTTCTTGCCCCCCCAAAAGACATCACAGTCTGAGAAACACTGTAGATAAGCTGCAACTGGCACAAATAAGACAGCACTCTTAATCATACATACAGAAATTAAGGCAGAAACTTACTTGCTGTCTTCATAACTTCCCCAGGAACACTCTTTTCAAATGAGTTCAACAGGAAATTGTGGTAATTAGGGGTAAGCTGCGTGCCTGCAGCTTAAACCACCAGCTGCAAAGTGCAAAGGCAGCCAGCACTGGATTGGTGAGCTACAAGCAACTGCCACCTCCCCTCCTTGCACTTTACATGTAAATTTTAAACAAACTGTGTGTGGAGAGAAGTTCTTTTAACAAAGATCTACATGAAATATGTCTGTGAAAAGGCTTGATTACTCCTAATAGTAGCTCTATGCTTGGAACAGTAATACCTCTATGAAATGCTCTGAAACCTAAAAATGAAAAGCATCCTGGATGTCCTATCATTTATTATTGATCTTATCAGGAGATGTATTCTATGTCTTTACCAAAGGCTAAATTGACCTTTTACAGCCTCTTGGTCGTACAGGCATGAATGTGAACAAATCAGGAGAAGTGAGCTGAGGCAGATTTCGTCAGCAGGATCCAGGACTATGATTCTACCACCTTCTTGCAATAGTTTCGTAGAATCATTAAGGTAGGACAAGACCTCTAAGATCACCTGGTCCAACAACTGCTCACCTACCACCAATATTTCCCAACTAAACCGTGTCCCTAAGTATCACAGCTACCCTTTCCTTAAACATCTTCAGAGATGGTGACTCCACCATCTCCCTGGGAAACCTCTTCCTCATCACTCTTTCTGGGAAGAATTTTTTCCTAATATCCATCCTGAATCTCCCCTGGAACAACTTGAGGCCATTCCCTTTAGTCCTATCACTAGTTACATGGGAGAAGAGGCCGACCCCCACCTTGCCACAACCTCCTTTCAGGTAGTTCTAGAAAGCGATAAGGTCTCCCCTGAGTCTTCTCCAGACTAAAATGTCCCAGTTCCCTCAGCTGCTCCTCATAAGACCTGTGCTCCAGACCCCTCACCAGATGTGTTCCCCTTCTTAGGACATGCTTTAGGGCCTCAATGTCTTTCTTGCAGTGAGGGGCCCAAAACTGGACACAGGACTTGAGGTGCAGCCTCACAAGTGCTGAGTACAGGGGGACAATCACTTCCCTGTTCCTGCTGGCCACACTATTTCTGATACAAGTCAGGATGCCATTGGCCTTGGCCACCTGGGCACACTGCTGGCTCAGGTTCAGCCAAGCACTGACCAGCACCCCCAAGTCTATTTCTTCTACACAGTCTTCCAGCCACTCTGCTCAAGCCTGTAACATTGCCTGGGGCTGTTGTGGTCAAAGTGCAGGACCTGCCACTTGGTCTTCTGGAACTTCATCCCATAGTCCTCAGCCCATCAATTCAGCCTGTCCAGCTCCCTCTGCAGGACCTTCCTACCCTCAGGCAAACCAATACCTCCCCTCAACTTGGTGTTGTCTGCAGTCTTGCAAGGGTGCACTCAATTCCCTCATCCAAATCATCAATAAGGATATTAAGCAGGACCCAATACTAGCCCCTGGGGAACACTGCTCATGACCAGTCACCATCTGGATTTAACTCCATTTATCACCACTCTCTGGGCCTGGCCATCCAGCCAGTTTTTTACCCAGAGAAGAGTGTGCTTGTCCGAGCCATGTGCTGCCAGCTTCTCCAGGAGAATACTGTGGAAGACAGTGTCAAAGTAAGTTCATAGTAAGGAGACTGCTAGCTGAAACCATGCCAGCTTCCTTCAGCCTTTAAAACAGGAATGATGATCTTTTTTTTGTTTCCAAATTAGCATCTAACAGATGCAGAAGGCTGCCAGTAATATCCAACTCACAGAAATATGCATCTAACACTGTGAACCCATGGAAAAGCTCTGATAGCATCTGATACTGCAGGCAGTTTGGCATGTCTTTAATAACTGGATTGCCTCACCAAGATTTATACTTTCAAATCTGCGTTTTTGTCAGTCCGTTAGCAATCCCACTGGGTGATTAGATAAGGTAGAGACTAGTGGCAGAACAATGAAATATTCATGAAAGTGGATGAAATGCTGTTAACTAAGTCATAACTGTAAGACCAAATTCCGATTGTTGTGACACCTGAAGCATTTAGCAGGGATGGTGTGGCTGTGGAAGACAGAAGAATTACAGAAAGGAGGAGTTGCACAGGATTGCTGAATGGCAGATCTAGCCTACAGAATCTGTGTTTCTGGGCATAAGTCAACAAACCTGCAGAATGCCCTCAGGATTACAGTCTGACTTTGCAGGGTGAGTGATTAAGGAAAAGTATTTGTCTGTAAGCTGAGTCAGCTCCATGGCATAGACTCCAGGAGGTCTGGCTTATGCTGCTACATATCAGGCTGAAAAATCACTAGAGATACACATGTAAAAGGAAACATCTGTTCTAGCAACCAAAGCAAGGCAGCATTGCTTTGTTGCATAACACAAGTAAGAGGATGTAGAGGCTCTCTGAAGGAAAAGTTTACCCAGTTTAGTGAGACTACAACTGGTTTCTTTGCATTTTTCCCCATTAAACTTACCCAATCCTTCGTTACTGCATTTTCAGATGGTTTAAGCAGCACTGAGTGCCTGAAAATACATAATTTGAAACTCTTGTCTCCACCAAATGCACCTGCTATGAAGGATAGTTGCTATCGCGTGTAACTCTGAAACTTCTTGAGGTAATTGAGAAGGTAAATACAGAGACATCTCCACACCCCTGCTCCCTACTATCTTCTTATCAGCAGATATGTGAGATTTAGACACTGTTTACTCTGGGCAGGGAAGAACAGTGAGTAGAGATATCCTTGATAGTTGTGTGCGTGGATGGGGATGCATGACTGTAACATGAAGGGGTTATAACAGGAGATCTGACTGGACTGGTATGACTGAAGTGAAAAGGCTGTCTTCTAACACGCCAGTCTTTCTGCAATTAATCTAGAGCAAAAGGTCCTTTTGCCATTGAGTTTTATCTTTTATTTCTTTTCTGTGTGTCTCTTATTGCCTTAACCCTTTCACTAATTCCTTTTCATTTAGCTCTTCATTTTCTAGCTTTCCAAGTTACTCTTCTTGACAGAAAGATTTCTAGCAAGTAGTGATATAAATGAAAACAAAATTAGAAGTATTTTTGTGTCATAATTGTTTCCCTTTCTCCCATCTTCTCTTCAAAGCTAAGCCAGTTATGGAAATTAATCCAGGACTCCTGTTTTCTCTTAGCCCATCACTCTCTCAAGAATCACTAATTCTTGTTAGCCATAAGGAGGTATGCATGGAGGTAACAGGACAGCAGCACGGGAGGGAGCAGAGGGCCCAGCTGCTACATGCTGGGGATCAGCTTCACAAAAGGGTGTGTGTGTTGCAACAACTGTCTTTTAAAGTGACTGGCTTAATTTAGACTCCGGAGCCCAAATCCCCGTGTGGAATCTACAGCAGGTAAAGAAGAGAGGCACCTGAACTACTGCTAGCAGGAATACTTCCAGCCTGTGCTCTGTTAGGGGTTCAAATGCAGGTTCTGATGATTGTTTGCCTACCTGCCTGTAAGAACCCCTGGAGAGCTGGGTCTCGTGTACTTGTTTACTCCAAGCAAGTATTTCCACCTTCTCTATACTCACAGATATGAACTCCTTCCTGAACCTAGGCACCTGTGCCAGTCCTTCCTCACCATGCGCTGTCGTAGTTGTGTGATGATAAGATCTCTAATTCTTAATAATCCACTTGTTGAAACAGTATATAAAAGGTCAGTTTTTACCTCCTTAAAAAATATTCCAAACTCATATTTTCCTATCAAAACGCTATTATGGTCAGATTCTGTGACAGAAGTGGCCAACATTGATGACTTTAAATACGTATTAAAATTTTAGTTTGACTGAGAGGAACAAGTCATACATAGAGAAGTGGAAGCAGTTCACGGGGAAGTGATACCGACATAGCTCTGGAAGTTCTACCAACTTTGGCCTCAGTATCACCTGACTCTTCACTTTTTCCTGCAGCACTTTACCCAGCATCCCAGATGTCATTTTGCTTCTGCAGGTACATGCCATAACTATGTTAAGTGACTTGGAGGCTCCATTTATACTTAGAAACCTCATTGCAAACTAGTCACTTTTTTAACAACATCTGATGGGATGAGGTTCTCTTGATTCCTCCTGTTGAAAATATTGCTCTTTCTTTTAAATATTTACACATTCACTGAGACTCCCTATAGCCTTGAAGTTTAAGCTTTCAGCTAGGCTTAAGGAAATCCATTTATTACTAGGATATTTAATGTAAAGTATTCACAAGAGTGGAAAGAAAAACTGGAGAGTCCTTTCCCTTCCCCTGTCTGCACAAGTTGTCTAGTCATGAAGTTACTATTCAGCTGTGTTTTTTTCTTATGTTTTGTAAAGCTGTTCTTTTTGAATTAGAAAAAATTGAAACTGTCTCATCCTGTAACATCCTACACCTAAATGAAGCATCTCTATGAAATGTTAGTTCAAAAATTCACAAATGAAAGATGAACAGGTGTTTAAACTTCTGTTTAACAGGGAAAGTACTCTAAGGATACATGGAATCAAATTAATTGAGTAACAAATGGACCTAATCTTACCAATATGCTCAGCAAATATTTGCTTAAAACAAAAATCTCGGTGTAGCTTGGCTATGTAAGACATAGCAACAGACTATATACAAAACATGAATTCAAATCCTAAGAGAACTTCTATAGTAGAAACTTGGCGCACAGAAACTCCCATTGGGTTGTGCAGAAGTACCGCATGGCTTTGTGGATATGAATTTTAAATCAGATACCCAAATCTTTGCTTTTTCTGATGTAACACTCTTGAGACTAAATGAAACTCTGAAGCATTTTTCCTTGCTAAGAGATACATCTGCTCATGAGATTAATGGGGTTTACCTACTGCCATTTTCTCTTGGGATCCAGGCAAATGTTCGGATAAGCATTGGTGAGGAAGATTCCTGCTACCACTGATTGTATTTGGATAATTTTATGCCATTACCTGCCAAGGCATGAATCCCTCCGTTGCAATTATCCGACTATATTATCTTGGTGAGACACCTTACTGTCCTCACCTAAACACAGGTAATGGCAAATACAGCCATTTTCTATTTGCAACAAATTCAAACAGTTCTCAGAATGACCAGATCTGCTGCATTAGACCTGTAATTTAGATCTGTAATTTAGGTCTGAAAATGAAGACTGTAGAGGTTCACTGGGCTGAGAGACAAATACCTATGGGCTAAATAGTTGCTGTCAACAGACATTTTTGACATACACTGAATGGAAAAAGAAGCCACAGAAATTCTTAGTATAAATGTGGAACTCTAGAGCAGATGGGACTTTCTGTAGTAAATAGATGCTTATGCAAGTTTATTTTATTGGTTAATAAGGAGCTGTTTTGGAATTCAGTCCTTTTGTTATGCAAAGCTCTTCCTTCACATTAGCTATTCTCGGTAAGAAGCAACAGTCCCGAGTAACATTTATTTTAAAAAATGGTCATTCCTTTTTAGTTTGCTTCTTCAATTAAATTATGTTGCTTCATAGTGTGGGAACAGACAAGGGTAAGTTTAAAACAAAGTATAACATCAAATCCTCCTTTTCAAAAAGGGAAGCATTTTCAATTCAAAGCTCCTCTTAAGGAAGAACCTCTGAAAAATATCCATACCACTGAAATGTTTCGGAGTGCTTCTCCTTCACTCCTTGTCAAGATTTGTTCCCAGCAGTATATTTGCTAGTTCTTTGCAAAATACAAATCTGAAATCAATGCTAGACACTTCCTTTTCAAATTCAAAAACAGAGACTGATTTCAGCCAGTTGAAATACAATATCCAAACAATTCCTCATCAAGTTCTAAGAAAATTTATTATCACAGCTAGAAATAATCACTCATCACGGGAATTCCCATTGTGCATGTTAAAGAAAAGAACGAGATGAAGAATCTTCCTGCCCCACTGGATTGATTCAGATCATTGTAAAGGAAAGATCATAGGCTTGGATGAGTTCTAGAAATGTATCTGTGCTAACACTGTACTGCAAAGAGTACAACATGAGCAAAATCAATCGCTTTTATTTACCTCAGAAAGAACACGACTCATGGAAGCTCTGTCAAACTGATGTATTTCCAGCATTTTCAGCTGTGTTCCTACATGGTTGAAATTACCCTTAGCACTTAGAGCAATTATTGAACTGTAGACTACCTTTCTTTTACTTTACTTTGCCATCTCCATACCTATTTATCTTGACCTTATGCAGCCTATGTACGAGTTCAAAATCCATTAATTTCAAACTTGTCTTACTCCGAAAGAGAAGAGGAAGGGTTACACTTCTGTGGTTTGCTCTTCACAGACGTTCTGTTAAGCTCATTGTTTTCACTGACAATGTAAGTTTTTTTGGTTCTATTAATTCCTTGAGGCCACAGGCCTCAAGATGACACTCTGTAGAGAAAGAACTCTAGATCCTGCTCTACCTTATTCATCACGAAAAAATCCTTAACTTGACCCTATTTGCTTGCAATTTACAGAATCCAGTGCAAGCTATGGCATTTCACAGGTTTCTTTTGAGAATAAATTCATTTGAAAGACTTTTTTAGTTAGTTGAAGATAATTTGTAAGAACCCAGTTAAAATACAGGCACCAAATTAATCTTAAAAGTCTGGGAGGCCAACCTTGTTCTTGTATGTAAACACAGCGTACCTGATTCACTAGAAGGAACTCTTTTCTAATAGGAGGAAAATGTATGACTCAAATTTTAAAGTAATTATTCAAAGAAGAAATATGTTTTGAACAGTATTCTTTTATTTACATAAGTGATTCTTAAAAAAAGATGAGTTGAAAGACTTGTAAAATGGTATTGCACTGATTTAGTAAATATAACATCAGGCACTGACATCAAGTCAAAGTCCTTCACAGAGCAGGACACCCTATGAGAATCTATTATCATATATATAAATAATTATTTCTGGGAAATGCAAAATGTAACGTTTAATGTGAATTTAATGTGAAAAGTTTAGCCTCCCATTAAATTACTCCTCAACCCACTTCTTTTGTCAGAATTTAGATCAGCGAAGAGACATACCAAGAACATTTACAGGTGTAGATAGTCTAAACACCAAGGCTTATTTCAAAGTGCAGTTCACACTTCTAAGTACAAGCACATTCTGTAATTCAGATTACATGGCCTTTGTGGTAGTAGGATTCAAGATACCAGTATCAGTCACTGAGATTTCCCTTTTAGTAAATTCCAGTTGCAGGCCAAACCTTCTCCCACTGAAGTAATGAAGAATTTTTCACTTAGTGGGATGAGAAGTTACTTTTTCTAGAAAATGACTTCTACATTCAGAAACTGCTTATGCATTAAGACTTCACTCATGACCTTTAAAAGGATTTTCTTAGACAATGAGTGTTCTCAGGGTACATGAATCATCCCCAGATTCTCATTCTGGGGATGAGTTCAGTGACAACTTATTTGCCAGTCAACAGCATCAGATAGAATTTTCTTACCTAAATGATACAATTAAAAAACATTATATGTTTCTCTTTTTACCTTTAGTCCCAGCTTCTCAGTCACAGTCTTTTAATCACTAGTTCCTGAGCTTCTGCTTAGCATTGGAACTGGGTAAGGTATTTTGAGTACTAGCAAGTGATCACACCATGCACTTAAAGCACATATCGCTGGAATGTTGGCATTAACGGCCTGCCTCCCACATCCACTAACACTTAGTGATGGTAATTTCTGATTTTTAAAGGTACACTTTACATTTCAGACTCATTAACATATGCTTTCAATGTCATGAAAGTTATTCATTAAAATGACAAAAACTTTTATTAATAACCACCACAAAGTGACTGCATAAATTGTTATGCATATGCACGATCCTGCAGTGGCAAAAATGAAGCAATTAACTTAAAATGCAATCCTGCAGCAGGCTGAGGCACTTTCTCACTGCCAACACCTCAGTATATGGTATGCCAGTGTTGCTCACCGTGTTACCTTTGCATAAATGAGACTGAATTTTGAAATAATGATTTCCCTAGTATAAATACAAATGAATATAGAAACACCCATCCAGGCCAACTCATCTGCGCCTGCTGGTTGATGTTCCTAGGTAGAAGTAATTCATTAAGAAATATGGTGTTTTGACATCTACCAACAACTCCTATCAATAACACTTTGCCGTAGGGTCTTTATGCAACTGGTGTGAAAGGATTCAGGCTAGGACTGCATAAATTTCCCACTGTCTCAAAGCCAATGTGTATTTTTTTATCATCTGTAAACCATTGGTTAAGTGAATAAACAGAGAATTACAATAATTGACTGTTTAAGTTAAAATGTTATTCCCGAGATTTTATTTATGGAGAATTCCCTGTGGGGAGTAAAATCAATTCCTAGGCAATGGGCCATGAAAAGAAGACGGAAAGCGCAGAATGTGAAAACACTAAGAGATGTGTACGTGCAATGGCTAGACACCAAATGTTCTGAAACTGGACAAAAGGAAGACAGGAAAATTAACTACTCCTAGTAATATTAAGTGGGAACTTATTCTTCATTTTTTGGTAGTCACATTACTACAGTATATTCACCTTGGCATTTCCAAACAGACCAATTTCTGTGTTACATATTAGGCCAAGGAAGAATACAAAACCAAAATGCAAACTCCTAAAGAGATCCACCTTGGTTGACCCTTTTCACATTCGTCACTGGGGTTAACAGCCGGAGGATAAAAAGCCCATCCCTATTAGCTGTAAAAGCATGCTTACTGCTTAATAAATTGAACGTGTTTGAAGATGTAAAAATTTACTAGCAGTATAACAAGCAAAGCAATGGCATTTGGGAATTCTTGTTCTACACTGACAAAAATTTGGTGTGGAAAGATCTGTAAAACAACTTACCTGAGGTAATTCATCATGGCAGTGATAAAAACAACAGTGACAGCAATCAAGTCCGACAGTCCCTTTCCATGTCTGTTCCCTACAGGACATAAACAGAAAAACTTATTACCAAAGGTATTCACAGGTAGAGCAATTATTATTACTTCAGGAACTGCTGAATGAATGTTTACAAATTTCTCTTAATTGGTGTCTTAATATTAGTATACTCCTTATTCCCTATTAAAATTTTGCAGAGCAACTGGTAGCTTAAACTTTAAAGAACTGACAGAACTCAGAAATTACATATGTTGTAACGTAGATATATTAATAGTGAGATAGATACGTACAGAAGTTTTAGTATTTTCAAATAGTCTGAAAAAGTAAGATGCCATAACATACTTTAGTACTGATACAACACTCAAAATGTATGAACGTTATTACAACAAACAGTTCTGACTCTTTTAAAAATCTGTCAGCTGTTTAAAACGTGCTGATTCTGTGCTACAGAAAATAGTTAAATCCGCATGACACAAAATAAAGCAGACAAACATCTCCAGAGGATGTGGTATCAGTTGCCCTGTTCTGCTCTTGTGGTCTGTCCATGTGCGCTCTACAGCACGGCAGGGCTCTGCAGCAAGTGCTTGCTGTCCTGGGATTTCAGAATAGGACACTGCTGCTCTCACTTACAGATGAGAAGCACACTGACCCTACTGCAATTAAAGGCTCACTTACAGATGAGAAGCACACTGGCCCTGCTGCAATTAAAGGTAGATTCTAAGTCAGAATCTAGCTTCTGCAGTAAACTGGAGTTACATGTGGAGTAGCAGAGTGACTTTACTTAAGCACTACAAGCAGATACCTGGCTAAAATCAAATATGGCCTGAAGAGAAAAACTGAGAGGTAGAGCGAGAGAGGAAGGAAGATAAATGAAGGAAGGAGGAAGACTTGCATCAGTGAAAACTGGTCATTGTAACCCATATATTTAAAAGAAGAAAACACAGGAGCCAGACGAGAAAACATCCAAAAGAGGAACCAGAAGCCAAACACTCTGTGTAATAAGGCCCAAAATACCAACGCAGAGCTTGTGTGTCAGGGCCTCGCTGCTGCCAGACCCACACATTAGGGGCCCACTGCTCCATGGCAGAGCATGTGGCAGCAGCTGCTGTGCCGGACCCAGCAGAGGCTCTGACACTGCCTCGTTCTGTACTTCTGCAGCACAAGGGCTGCATTTCATTTCCACTTAAATGCCGAGCGAGGGGTTTCACTGGAATTGTTACAACTACTAGCAGGCACGAGGATAGCAGGATTTACTGTGAACAGCCTGTGAAGACCAAAACAACAGTTGTTTTGTTTCATTTAAAAAGCTGTTAGTTTTTTCAGCTCCAAGGAAATTAAAGAGATGGCAAGAAATGAGATTGTACAGATTGCCCAAACTGGTGTTAATTACTTTTTAATCACTGAAAATTAAATTAGGCTTGAAATATACATTATTTATTTCCTGTCTGTGTTGTCCAAAGATGGTGTATATTGAGTTATAATTACAAGAATATGTAATTATACCCTTATTAGAAACTATAAGAAGGATATTCTGGCTGATGAACACAGAACTCAACAAATTTAGAGCACGATGTATTTAATTAAAACAGTAAAATAGAAAGTGGCATAAAATATTATCTTTCATCCTAACTTATTTTTCTTACTGCTTTTCATTTTTAAATACTCTGAAGGGGCTGTTTAAATGTTTCTAAGTGTTGCAAAGATTTGTTTTCCTGCTATTTTACAAGCTGAAGAACTTGTCTTCAGTCATGACCATCAGGAGTCACTCTTAGATCTCCAGATGCTGATGACTGGGACCTAGGAAGCTTCAGGTAGCACAGACTATAGGTATTCTGTTCTGCTCCATAGCACTTTGATGGTTGTACTACATGGATTCTTGGTATTTAGAAAATGGATCTCATTTTAATTAACACGATAGCTTTTCTTTTAATGGCATTACATTTATTGCACTTTGAGGGAGCTGAGCGGCAGCCTGGACCTGCTCCCACAGAAATCAATGTCAGCATTAATATTAGGTAGAGGAAGAGGACAGCTCAGACCTAAATATTTCTTAAACCTTTCATCACAGTAGAGTCCGAAGCTCAGAACAAAGAACACATTCAGAAGATTCAATTTTCAGTGTGACGTGTTATTCCTCAGAGACCGCTCCCAAAGGCAGTGCTCTCTGACATTGCTTTTCATCCAGGCTAAACAAGAAGTCAATCCTACTCTGTCCTACCATACGCAAACATGCTGTACCACATGCTTTTCTCAAAGTTCCCCTGTCATTTCATAACTTGAGTTACAAAAGCATCAGTTATCCCATTAAGGATTTAAACCTCAAAAGTTTAGGAAGAGATTTTGATCAATTATGGATGTTTACTGGAGTTTTATTCACAGTTCTAGGGCTGCGTGAGGTGCTGAAATGAGTCTGATCTTTCAACTTCAGAGCTTGGCCTTTCTGTCAGTTGTTTTGCATCTTATTTTCAATAGCACTGGTTTCTAGTTGAATAGAAATGGTTAGATCCATCCTAGATTAAAAAAAAGAATGGATTTTCCCTCAAAAGCATTGGACTGACTGGCCAGTTACGCCTCTTGGCTGGTCAGCTACCCAGGCAGATGTCCTACAGCTGCCTCTGAGGGGTCATCCTGAGATGTGAAGAGGAAAGGAGCACATGTGGGCAAATGCTGAAGGATGGGAAGAGTCAGGAGCAAGATGGGTGTTATTACAGGAGAAGATGGTATCTTTGGCACTCTGCTCCTTCCTGAGAGTTAGGTGGCCCTGGGCCACATAGAGGAAGAGCAGCTATTAAGATGGGCAGAAGAGAAGCTGCCTAGAGGGCAGCAAGGGCTCCTGTAATCTGTCTGATATGATGCTGTGAGCAGTGTTCAGCAAATAGGGATGAGATGTAATAAAGGACTTAGGATAATTTGCAAGGACCCAAGCTAAGAGTCTACTGAAACACTGCTTGGGATTTCCTTTTTTCCTTAATAGCAATGTCTGTTTCTTAACTATGCTGATACTTCTAGGGGTGCAAGCAACACCAATTAGAGGCTCATAAGAACATTTTGGGTAGTACCAGAAAAAACTGATCATGATGGAGTTGGGGGCATTTGTTACTTTCAATCCTCGGCTCAAGCTCAAACATCCTGCTGCTGAAAATACATAACAAAATCAAAGCATCCCTATAATTGGTAACAACATACTTTCAAGAAGCAACCATTTGCATCAAGCTACACAAAAAGCCAGAGGAAATGCTTTCTCCTCTGTCTCTCTCAAAAGCAATCTCTTTTGGGAATTAAACCAAATTGCTAACCTATAGACATAATAAGAAAATTTTAGTTATACCTGCCCTTTCCCTTTCAGTTGCACAACATAACTGTCTTTGCTCTAAAATGAGGGCTGACTTATACCTCAACATAAATTCTTCAGGAAAACTGCTTTTAAAAAAGATCACTCACAGAACCTGAAAGCTGATTACCTTGGTGAGCCTTGCATCAGCTGACAGTCATCAAGAAGGGTGGTGCTGAAGACCCTATTTCACACCTGAATCTCAGGTTAAAGTAACAGTAAATATTTGATGGCCCTCCATACCAAGTCTGGGATGCCTTTTTCCAATGAAGTGCTAGTGTGATATGCCCACCATTCCCTCTTGTACTCCTGGACAGCGTCTCCATGAGATTCCTTCTCTGTGCAGCAAGACTACAGATGATAAAAAGGAATTATCTAGACCTCTCTAGGCTACTTTCTATACTCCAGTATGTCAATAATGACACACAAGCTGTGATTCAAAGTACTTTGGAACTGCTGGTAAATCACAGAATCATTTGATCAGGAAGGGACCCTAAAAGGTCATATAGTCCAACTTCCCTGCAGTGAACGTAGACACCCACAGCTAGCTCAGGCTGCTCAGAGCCGCATCCAGTCTGGCTTTGAATGTCTCCAGAGATGGGTCTTCTACCACTTCTCTGGGCAATCTGTTGCAGTCTAAATCTCCCCTCTTTTAGTTTGAAACCTTTTCTACTTGTCCTATCCCGAAAGATCCTACAAAAGGGTCTGTCCCCTTTTTTCTTATAGCTCCAAATCTAGGTGGATATTCTGCATACTTCTGTAGTGGTACAGACAATATGTAAAAGAAGGGAAAATTCGCATTGCTGATCATCTTTAATGCCAGGGAAAAAAAGCCTACAATAAACAGGATATTTGGAATAGGTCTTGATTCACAATTTAGAAAAATTGTCCATTCTCCTCTGGACCACCAAAATGCTGGAGGCATTATATATGAAGCACTAATCTACTCTGACAAACTCTGCAATTGCTGCAAAGCCAAGAAGAGGCTGGATGAATGTCCTGAATGAATGTCTTGGATTTCCACATATTTTCTGGGCTAACAAACAGGACTTTTTAACAACTTACTTATCTAATGACTTTTAAGATGCAAAGTCTTTTGAATGTCTCACGGAAAGGTACATGTTAATTCTTGGTAAAGATGAATGGGTAACACTGGTATGAAAGGGATCTAATAATGAAATAAATCCAGCGTTAAGCCACATATGAAAAAAGTAATACATTCCCACAAACACACATTAACTGGGAAAGAAACATTCTTTTTTTAAAAGCCTCAAACTGTTGCCCTTGACCTCCACTGAAGATGAATGAAAGACAAGAGAAGAAACTTCAATTAAACAAATAGAAAAGTGATTTGCAGCCCATTTGCTGACAGCCACCTAACACTGTCTGGCAAACAGCTACCAGTCTGTGTAAGAAATCTGTTCGGTTAGGGAGGAAAGATGGCTACAGATGGAAGCGTTTGGATGGGGGGAGCCCAGCCAGGCGGTGACAGAGTGGCTTCCTCGGGAGTTCCAAGATCTGAAAGAAAACGATGTGCCAAAATATTATTTTCTATGCAAGCATGACAGGATTTTCAGCCATCTGCACCCCACTGTTCTCCTGAGAGACAGCAACCTTTGACATACCAGCTTTCACTAAAAGAAGAGGAATGGCTAATTTGATTTCTAAGCCATTAATAGTACTCTTTTCACAGAGCTGACGGTAAGTGTGACCTGTCATCTTTGCTTCCCCTGCTGCTTTGTATGTCTGTGGAAAACTGGAGCACAGAATTGGATGTTGCTGCTCACATTTCACTGGAGTTATCTCCAAAAGGCTCTGTGCAACCAGAACTAATAAGAGGAGAGATTTCTAAATCTCAGGCCAAATGCAGCCCTACAGGGATAGTGTCTGTCCTATAGGATAGCAGATAAATCCAGCACACAGTACTTTGGAAGGAATCACACATATTTACATGGGAACTGAATTTGATGCACAGTTTAAAAGTTCTCTCATGAGAATTGTGTATTGAAATCTACAGAAATCAAAAGTGGTTTGTTTTGTTTTGTTTTGTTTTGTTTTCTGTGTGGGGATGGGCAGATTTTGCAAGTAAGGCTGTACAAATAGGCTCTGTTGTTCACATAAAAAGAAGCAAGTCTACTCCATTGCAACTTTAAATCTTTAACGACTTAGCCACATATTGGTAATTATATTTCAAAATATCATTTTTTCTTCTGTTCTTCAGTGGGACAGAGCAAGAAATGTTACAATGAAAGCATTTCTGAGCCCAGGTTATTCAACAGAAGGTCTGTAAGTAATCTGAACCCTCAGCAATGACTTACTTTCTGCTCTTTCATTTTCTTTTCCAGCTCACCCACCAAGGATAGGTCAGTGTCAGCTATCATCCTGAACATATTTTTGAAGGGTTGGAAAGGAAAAAGGATGCTATAACAATACAAGATCTACTGGTAAAATGCAGGAAACTGAGTCCAGTGTTTTAATAATCCATACATGATTATTAGGGAACTCCCAGATGGGTCTCGCTGGAACAAGCATATTGCAACAAAACTTTCCAGCACTTGCATTCGATGTCTTAGAGTGTACAAACCTAAATGTTTGTGGTTTTTTTTTCAGATGATTTATCATTGCTAATATCTGCGCTATCTGAAAACCACTCTGTGTAGATAGTTACTGTGCTGGCAAATAGAAAAGCATGAACAAAAGAGGAAGAAAGAAGAAGGGAATGAAGCCACCAAAGGAACTATATGTCAGTGATGCAAGTTAGTGCTGTTCTTCAGATCCATTACTGGGAGCTGTGGTAAAAGCACTGACTAATTACCTTGGAGCATAACTAGATGAGTGTGTATTTAAAATGTCAACAGTGTTGGCACTCTGTCTCTGCTGAGGTTTCCACTGTGGCTATGCCTTGAGTTGTAACAGTTGACAGTAACCATGAGGCAATATCAGAGGACAAGAGCATAGGTTTCTCAAATAAGCTTCCAATAACAATTTGAGAAGTCATGAGGTTCAACAAAGCCAAGTACAAGGTCTTGCATTTGGGTTGTAGCAACCATCACTAGCAGTACAAGCTGCGGGACAAAAGGTTAGAGCAGAGCCCTGCTGAAGAGGACCTGGGGGTACTGGTGGATGAGAAGCTGCACATGAGCCAACAATGTGCCCTCACAGCCCAGAAAGCCAACCGTATCCTGGGCTGCATGAAAAGAAGTGTGCTCAGCAGATCAAGAGAGGTAATACTGCCCCTCTGCTCTGTGTTGGTGAGGCCTCACCAGGAATACTGAGTCCAGATGTGGAGTCCTCAGTACAGGAGAGAAACACAGATCTGTTAGAGTGCATCCAAAGCAGGACTACAAAATACCTCTGGGCAACCTGTTCTAGTGCCACACCACTCTCACTGTAAGAAATTTCTTACATCCAACCTAAATCTACCCTCTTTAAGTTTAAAACCATTTCATGTTGTCCTATCACAACAGACTACTAGAGTCCATCCCCTTCTTTCTTGTAGCTCCCCTTTAAATACTGAAAGACCACTATCAGGTCACCTCGTATCCTCTCTTTTCCAGGCTGAACAGCCCCAGGAATCTCAGCCTGTCCTCACGGGGGAGGTGTTTCATCCCTTGCATCATTTTTGTGGCCCTCTTCTGGACATGCTCCAACAGGTCCATGTCTCTCCTGTATTGAGGACTCCACATCTGGAGTCCTCTGCTTATTTACTCAGAACATATAAGTCCTGACACTCTTTACAGAGGGTATCAGGAATCAGAGTAACACTAGACATCCTCATCAGCCAACTTTGATGACATAGCCCAGCACGTACACATTTAAACTTAGCTACATGTTCAGGGCGTTCAGTTACTAATTGCTTCATATGTTTGTCTCTTATGCCCACCAGCCTCAGCTACAATTTAGCTATTTCCCCAGCTGAACAATGCTAATGACTTTGAAAAGCAGTTATGTGGAAGATAAATTCCAATTAGTAGGTAATAAAAAACCTTGATCTAAAATGTGGTAGGGCGTATCTTTTTAAAGTTTGAACTACTTATACAACTGGCAGCTGTATCTGCTCAGCGTACAGGGAAGGCGACTCCCTCACACAGCCAATGCTAGCATTTCACAGCATGCCGTGTTTACGGATACTCTGAGAGAGAATTACGAGAGCAGATTAGAAGCACTTTCTGAGAAGTTGGTGCAGGTCAGCAAGAGCGTTAATTAAATCTGGTAGGAGGTTTCAGTAGCAGAAATTCCACTTGACGGGCACAAATCATTGCCACTTTCCCAGCAAACTGTTGAAATGCTCTCTGCCACTACAGGCGGACCCTAAATCATTTAACATGCTAAGAATTTTAGGATACAACCTTGGACCCTCCATTCTTGAAAAAAAAAAAAAAAAGAAAAAAAAAAGCCAGTCCATTCTCTACATTTTGGAGACTGAGAGAACTTCCAGGCATAATTTCTTTATAGGCCAGCATTAGTTTAGCTTTTTTTGTTGGTCATTGTATTTTTCAGTCTTCTTATTCTGGCCACAGAATTGGTTGCTGATCGTATTTAAGATATTGGCTCCCATTTTCTGGTTTAGAGTCGTATTCCAACCAAAGACAGAAATTAGTGTTTAGCTCAGGGGAGGTTGAGGCATTCGTAACATTTGCAAAGAGAGGACCAAAATGAATCAAGGGACATAGCAAAAATTCCACCTGTGCTAGGGAGCAGTCCTTGGAGGAAAACAGTGTAATGAAGAGGGCAAATTCACAATGTAGGAGTTGTTTCTCCCCCTTTTTCTCCACTCAAATAAATGAGTTGCCAGGAATATAGGGGCCAGGCAGTATCTGTACGAACAGTTCTGTTGCCCTGGCTCAAGGAATGATTGGAAAAGTAACGGGAGCTCTAAAAAAAGCATATTCTTAGAAACCACGTCATCTGAACAGATGCAGTGCTGTTAAAGTTCACTGGATAAACTAGGTTTTATTTTCTACGGCATCTCTTTAAATACGGTAACAAGAAGTCAGCAGGTTCATGGGTACGTACCCACTGGAATGTTTTTCTGAGCATTAATAACCGCACAGCTTGAGGTTCCAGCTATGCAGGCCAAAATAAACATAAAACAGTTTTTTTGTTTCAATCTTGCACATTACCTCTGGGAATTACGTTGAAACTTCCTGTTTTCCTCCCTATCTACCATGATTTTCACAGCCTACAAATGCAAGCTAGGGAAGAGCTTCAAGGGAATTACAGTTGGAAGGAAACCAAGAAACAAGAAATCAACTTGAGAGTAATGCAAATGGCTTGAAAAACCTGCCTGTGACATACATGCAGGGAAGGAATCTTGTGAAAAGGAAACCATTCATCCCCGATCCCATTCTGAAGTGAATGTACTGAGCAGTGAGGTCCACTTGGTGAACCTCAGCACAAACCTGCCCTCCAGCAGCTCCTGGATCCTCACAACCCCCTCCACCACTTTCTGGGGCTGTGTTCATGGACAGAAACCAAAATGTTGTCTCTGCTCAGGGATTTTAAATGGAGCTGGAAACAGTCTCATTTTGCTGAAGAGTGGTACTTCTCCATGTATAAATACTTTAATTAGGCTTTGGCTGCTGTTAATTTGCTTCCTCTTTGTCCGTGCATGTTCTCTGTTACTTTCTTTGCCCCCACATCAGCACAGGGGAAGAAGAGCCCCCAGCGCTGGGAGTGCCCATTAATGATTTTGTAAAGATTAGATTTCCACACTGTCAAAAAACTATGACCATGTTGAACAGAACCCTTGGTCTACTATTTCACAGCAATCCAGAGTTGATAGTGGGGGACAGCTGAATGACTAAATGTTTCTTCATGTACAAAGATCCAACCTGACTGCTCTTCAGAGGCTGCTGCTTTGCTGTGTGGCAGGTCCCGATGTCTGCAAAATAACTTAAATTCCACTGACAACCTGCTGAATATATCCACTCAACCAGCATAAAAGTTGAAATACTCTTTGCTTTATTTCCTCATTAAACAGGAGGAAACACAATTTTTCACCAGCAGTGAAAACATGTCTCATGCTCACAGGAAATTTAAGAGGGATTTGGTCTAAAAAACAATAATTGCCATCTTTCCCTACAGTATATAAACCTCATGAGTATCTATAAATCTGCTCCACTTTTTGGGGCCCAATTCAGTAGTAAACTAGGGCACTCATTTACGACCCATTTTCTATTATTAGAAATAAACCATTTTTGCATTAGTAACTGATACCAGAGACTGATGCTGTGATAACAGGAAAGACAAGATATTGACATTCAGTGCAGTAAAAACAGGTGCACAGAAAGCTTTTTTATTTTTTTTTCAGGTTCTGGGAAGCAGATGGTCATTATGCCATTATAAATAAATGCCAAAAACTGTTAGGTAGAGTTTTTTTTTCTGCACATCATGTTTTTTACCCATGTTTCAAGGCTTCTTTTAATCATGAGAGCAATTATATATCCCGTAAAAATTCCTAATGCAAGGGACTTCTAAAAAGCATTGATTAACAAGGCCACACCAGGCCTGTGTTAATAAGCACTTTCAAAACGTATTATCGTAGAAAACATGCCTATGGTTTTATAATTAATAGTACCTAATTATTAATTCCTACCAATGCTACAGGTGCAGGGGGCTAGAAGTTCTGAATCCTACCCTCCCTGCCCCCCTCTAAATCATTCCCACATTACTCTGCTTGAGCAAATAAATAGAAAGCAGCAAAGTGCCATTTCACTTCTACTGCAGTCTGACTTTTCAGCAGATCATTGTGAATTTGAGTCAGGCCCACGCCTCCAGAACAATGAGGTAAACACCAAATGATGGCATTTAAGACTGAACAAGTTGATGTGCTTGGCGTGCTGTTTAGTGCTAGACCTTCTCCACCCACCCACACATCGTGACTGCACATGAGTGCAAGAAAATTAGAGCATCTCCTTTTAAATGTACGTGCATCTCTCTCAAGGGCCCTCCCTGGAAGACCTGCCAGCACACGATGTGTTTCATGTGTTGCTGCTGCTGACAAGGGATCCCAGCTATTCAAATCTCACAGTGCTAGTCTCTTTCACACCCTGCTCCTGTGGCCATCCTAGCTTCTCATTCCACCAATTCCACATTACAGCTGTGCATCCTTCCCTCTTTTTACATCCACATGTGGTCAAGGATGAGTTAATGGGCAGGATTTCTTCTTCATGTGTTGCCACATTTTCTCCTCCTGTTTTTTTCCAGTTCCCCTTGGCATCTACTCACTGTCTAATAGCCTTGTTCAGCTTGGTGTTACCAAAACCTGGGCTGGATAGATTTGTCCTGATCATTTCATGTCTCTTCATTCTCCCCAAAGCCTGTATACTCACAAGCAGTTAAAGGATTAAAAGAATGTGTATGAAAATTTTGGTCTTCACTTTTAACTGTGTCTCCCAGAACTTCTGTTAATGGTTGTTCCCCTCTATGACAGTCCTAGTCCTGCTGGAAGCAGTGCTTTTGTGGGGCATCCAATTGGCAGCTCTTCCCCAGGAAGCAAGGTGTGTGCCAAGGAGCACGGCTGGGCAAGGCTGAGAAGCTGTCTTAGACCTCTTTTCTCACTGCAGAGGCCTCCAACAAGGACCATGTGACAGGCGGCCCTGAATGTATTGGCACTGCAGGAGGTGGAGGCCAGAACAGAGCAGGAAAGTTTCTCTGCCACACAGAACCCCTTGGACATCTCTCTCCCAGACTGTAAACCACCAGTCAACAGTGTCTTGGAGACTTATGCCCTGCTCATGTATTTTTAAAATCAGCCATCCTTGTCTCTTTTGAGATGATTTTATTCACAGTAACAATGATCTAGTAGTTTCTAAACCCTTTCCTATGGGCCCTGAAGGGGAAATAAAGTTGAGCACTATCCTGGCTATGGAGAGGCCAGAGATCACAAAGCAGAGATCTCAATATTAAGAACAAGGGAGACTGATGGGACTGTGGTCATCTCTGAGGATGCTCAGTTGGAAAAGACAGGTGAGTAGATAATGATGTTGTACTAGTATAAACTACTTAACAGATTACTCTGATTTTTGGTAAAGCTGCAGCAATGCGGACAAACCAACCAAATTTGGACAGATCTTTCTGGAACAAAAGGTGGGTCTGCATTGTTGTCTGCAGACTTGCTGTTTCTGCCTGGAGAATATCTTTGCCAGCTTGACTGAATTAAAATACAGCACTACCAAGGAACTCAGAGTTCCAAGGAAGCTTATGTCCTTGGCTCAGATGGAGTTACTTTTCTTTGCAGAGGCTCATATGCTGCCGTGTTTGGGATTTGTGCTGAAAACAGTGGTGATAACACACTGATGTTTTAGCTGCTGCTCAGCAGTGCTTACAGTAAGCCAAGGACTGTTCAGCTTCTCATGCTGCCCTGCCAGCGAGGAGCTGGGGGTGCATGCACAAGGAGCTGGCAAGGGGCACAGCCAGGATGCTGCTTGTAATCAGGAAGACAAATGTCAGCGGCTTGTTGTGCTATAAGGCATAAAAAGATATATACAAACCAGATTTAAGAACAAACAAAAAACAAAACAAAACAAAACAAAAAAACACAAAACAAAACAAAATCCCAAACCCAGAATTTTCAGCTTTCCGTGTTTCTCCAGATCAGAAATAAATACAAGTCTCACTTTTCTCATTCCTCTGATTTTTCTGCTGACATATGCATTGCAGACTGGATTCAACACGCTCATCAAATTTTAAAGGAGCTTCATTACAAAGAAAACGACCGCAGAGTCCTATTGATATGCACACTCTGGGAACCTCATCTATGAAGCTTCGAGCTTCTTTGACTTTACTGCTTAAAACCAGATAGAACAATAATAGGACAGCGATGTGTCAGATCGCATTTATTCAGGACCTGCTTGGCTTTAAACCTTTTCTTTTTTCTTTTTTTACTTGTGTTAGAAAAAGCTGCACAATTCAATTAGGATTTGACCATACCAGTACTGATGCCACAGGCATAACCTGCATTCCCTCAGGAAGTACAACCACTCCTCCGCTGAGAAGCCTGCTGCACATTAGCACAATGGTTTGTGGGTTGCTGAAAGCTTTTAAATCACACAGGTTCAAAGTAAAAGTGTATGCGTGGGGGAAAAAGAAAGAAATGTTACTCCCCCCAAATCATAAAAGACTCCATCTGAAGTACATAGCATAATTCAGCTCTCACCTCTGCATCCGCTCAGGCCTTACCCAGCCATCCCCTGCACTCGGCCTCCTCCTCCTCTCCCTCCCCGCCACGTACCAGGTTTAACCCGCTCCTCGCACCCCACATCCCGCTTCCCTCCTCCAGCTGACCACCAGTACTGCACACACACTATTTGGCTGCTCTGCAGGGATATAGCAGCCATCTTTGTGGGAAGGAGACGCGGGGGCAGCCATTTTGTGGGTGCTGTCACAACATGGTGACCATCTTGGATCATGGCAAATGGGCAAGCAGGCCACTCTTCCATCATCCTCGGGGTCAAAACACCCAGAGGACATCCTCTACTGGGAAAGGATGCTTTCATTCTCTCACAGATCTCATGTTCGGAGGGCAAGCTCATTGGATAAAGTTTGAATAAAGTATTTCAGAATGTGCTGGAGAATAACAACACTGGTAGTCACACAGCTACAAAACAAGAGAAGGCACCAGGTGTGATGCAGAACAAGAGAAGAAAAGCATAAATACCTAACACAGTGAACAAATTTACCTTCTTAACACTCATCTATGACTGACACCACACTGTAGATGGTAGAAACAGGAGAGAGGGATATGGTTCAGAAAACAAAGTGACCGGACAGAGCTTTAGTTCTTAAGGATATTACTCGAGATCCCAGAAATTACCCTTGCTGGAGACTATGTGAAGGGGAAAACTATGGTTTGAGAGTGTGAGGACTTCCAGAGTAATCAGATTAATCTCCCAGCTCTACTTGGCACCAGTTTGGAAGGAGAGGAGATGGGAGATGAGCAGGTTGCAGGCTGAAGGCATCAAATGGAAGTTTTGCTTTTCCATCCTTTGTGAGATGTCACAATAGTTTGTGACAACCCTTTAGCACATTTAAAATGCACAAATAAATATGAACCAGTTTAGTAACTTTTTTTGTGTGTGTGTCTGTGTTTCAGCATTTTAATATTTGTATACAGTAAATTTCTCAAAAAATAAGCCTAAAGCACTGTTTTTGCAACTAAACTAGTGGCTGGCTTTTCAGATATCCAGAGTGCCCAGCCAACATCACTGCCTGCAAAGGACGCTCTTGGAAACAGATCAAAAAGAGGAGGGGAAGAGAGGAACAAAACAGATTGTGGAACCAGATTCTGATTTCTGATTATTTGATCCCAACACAGTCACAACACACCCAGAAGTTGGTGACAGGAAGCTCTGAATAGTACAAAATAGCTCCCAGCTCTCTTCTGTCCGCAGAGCAACATTGCTGCTTTCTTGTTTGCAAAATGAGCAGTGTTCTCTCCTGTATCTGGAGGCTGCTGAGTTGGGAAAGAGTACATCAGCACATTAATTCTTTGGCAGAACAAGGAGTTGCATCAAGGGCAATGCTACACAGTGTTTCAGATGGGCCTCCATCCCACACACAACAGCAGCTGCTACGGGACTGTGCAGCTACTCCTCTGAAGCTTGCTCCCATTACATCTCTTCATCCATTAAGCCAGACAATGACAAAAAGCCCCCAACAGACCAGAAATTTTAGTGGTGTGACATGACAAGAAGTTAAATGCTGTGTGTTTTCTGTCTTTATTATAAGAATGCAGGTAGCAAGCATGGTTTGTTACAGGTTCCTGAGGTTTTCGAGCTTCAGGAAATTTTAAACATGGAAAATGAGGCCAACAGGGAGAGATAGCATGGCTTTGCTTTCTATACTCCACTTGCTCAGTAATTCTGCCACTGGGCCTGTGAAAGCTGCAATCTGCTTCTTTGCAGAGACAAAGGTTTAAGTACTGTGAACAAGAGACAGGCAATGGTTTCACCTATTTTTTCCAAGTTAGCTAAAATATAGCATACTTACTAGATGTTATCTATTTTTCTATGTCTATATAATGTTTATTGACTAAATGCTATATTAATTAGGGGCATATGGAGGTTTCCCTTCATACTTCAACTTAGATGAAGTAGAATGAAGCAGATGAAGTAGAATGTGGCCATTCCTTGATGGATCTGAAAAGTGGGGGAAGAGCTGCTGGAAGAGAGAGGTGAGGGCTTAAACCTAACTCACAGTGTTTGCCATCCATCCGCCTCATCTCTGATTGGCTGATTTGACCATGAGAATGCATACTGAATTCACATACATATGTTTAGCATAAAGGAAATGTCTTTGCTGACTTGCTGAGTAAAGATTGCTTTCAGTAATTCCTACGCTATGATTTTTTATAGCAAAGCCGAGTAGAAGTATTTTAAATAAATGCTATGAAAAAAAAAAACCTATGCTATCTGTTGCTTTAAAATGTACATTGAAATTAATTTAAATGCATAAAAATTGTTCTAGAGTGTGATTATACTTAAAAATACCTCAGTGCATAGAAAAATTCTGCTATCATTTCAATGTTGAGGATTGTGAGACATAAAAGACAGGAATTCCTAACAGAAGGGAATGAAAATCACCAAAGGATTCATCTGTTCTCAACCAGCGTTCTACCATACATCATCCGCTTCTGAGCCGTGCAATACGTCACTCCCACGAGCAAATGAGATTTTGGAGCTCCCTCTGCTGGACTCAATTACCTTCCCTACATTCATCTACGGAAGAAACTAAACCCACGATCTTTTCAGTAATGAAGTGCACGTTTCACATGTTATAGCAAGAGATAAAAAAGAGTATTTTTCCTCTGCAAAGGCATGTCAGCCAGTACTGCTTTCTCCACAACTGGAAAATATCACAAGTGGGGGTTGAGGATTTCCTGTACTATCCATGGGATTTCTTTTGCAAATTTTCCTTTTTCTTTTTCTTTTCTTTCTTTTAGTTTTTTTTTAATAAAAATCCGTATCTGTAGAAGAGCTTTTGTTTTTTATCTTGTTTCCCTTTTTTTTTTCTCTCTACAAAACCAATCGGGACTCCATAAATTACTGTTTAAAAATGAAAAGGGACATTCTCAATAATACTGCTGCAGAAACAGGCCTTAAGAGTGGTGTCACATACTGTATTACTCCTGACGTGCAGCAGAGCCAACTCAGTTACAATGAATTTGTGTCTAGCAATGTATCTGTAAGTGTAATTAGGCAGTGCCTCAATTGCCTGGTTTATTTCTTGGTGCCCTGCAAGGCTGACGTGTTGCAAAGAGAGCTGGGGGCACACCAGAAGGGTCACAGCTTGGCAGGAAGCTGTTTCAAACAGCTACCCAAGGATGGGACAAAGCATGCTGGAGAAGGAAATCTCTTTCTCTAACAACAATAAAGTACCTTAAACTCCTTCTTCAAGCAAGTCTTTTGTCACTTTTTGTCACCTCTGCTCCTCCTCTTCAAGCTTTTCTCTTTCAAACAGGCAAGGCTGCCGCCCTTGGCTTCTCCAGTGTATATCTGCTGTTCTGCTCATAGTACAGCATACTACATTGACTGCCCAGCCAGGCGAGTGAGGAACATATTTGGCACAGCTCACTGGCAAGCCTTCATACACACGCCTTCACCGAGATGTCTAAAGAAGATGTGTTCCAGATCCAGCATTCACAAGTTGCACGTGGAGTCATTTATATACATATATTTGTAAGCATTCTATTCATCTATAATGGCTGTAAGCTCATAGTAGGAGAGGCAAAAAGTGAAAGAGCATTCTGTGGGATGTGTGTGGGGATGCTTTCATGCTTTCAGGAAGCTGAGCTACTCCAGTGAACAGAGCTCTATAAAAGTAAGAGACTGAGGTTGTGAGGTCAGCACAGAAGAAGGTGAAAAATGAGGAGGAATGGGGCCAGTGAGAAGGAATAGGGAGCAGAAGAGAAAAGGATGTGAGACAGCCCAACATCACAGGCTGTGAAGAAGGGCACCTCTGCAGGGACAAAGAATGAGTGAAGCCACATCTGACTATTTTTTTTCTGAGAGCTCCCCCTCCTCAGCATCAGTCTACACAGAAAGGAGCATTAGAACTCACCTCTTAAACATTTTTCTAAACAGGCAAAAGAGGCGTCTGATGCTTTTCAGCTTCTTCTTACTTTTCATCTTTCAGTCCCATAAGTGCAAGTTCTCCTTTTGTTAGGTTTAAATGCTTTGCTGAAAATCTTAGGCTCTATATAATAACTCTTGGTCATTAAAATCATTCACTGCTGTCTTCTCAATATTGTCCATATCAGCAGGGCTAACCCTATGCCAGCAGCTGCAAATAAAGAGTGTGGAATAAGTCAGTACAGTACTAAACAGGCCACATTCCACTATAATTATTACATTAGACTGTTGGATTTAGAATGTTATTTTAGTGACATCAGTTCTTTCAATATGAGATCATGTCTGATAAATTCATCTAACTTTATTTAGTTTACTCTGTTCAAAAAGAATAGTAATAGGGATGTAGCCTCCAGGACAGCTGTTAAGAAACCAGTATTTATTTTCTGGGTGCTGTTACTTGACAGAAGATAAACAGAATGGTAATATCACCATGTGAGGTTAGGGGTCAACATCCACCAATCCTAGGAATTTCATCCTCTCATCCTCTCTCCCTCTTTACGTATAAAAGGCAAGTGAAATACACGAGTATTAAATACAGCATGTTACAGAAGAGAGAGATCTGATAGGGAGAGCAGAACAAATAAACTGGGTCAGAAGAGAAAAGAGTGCTCTTCCTTTTATTCAGTACCTATTCTCCCTGGAGTTCGATGGCTTACTGACCAACAATTGCTTCATGTCTTCGGGGTATCGTTTCCAGGCTGCTGAGCTGGTTTGTGGGTCTGTATTATCCTACTTTTGGCTTTATATTACCCTACTTGTGGTGTTTTTTTTTCTTTTTTTCTTTTTTTAATAATGTTGAGGGAGGAGGGAGATTCTTGACAGCTGCTTTCTCATCAGAACTGCCATGTTATGGGAAGGATGCCTCATTGTCAAGTTCTACTGACGCTGTTAACTATGCAAATCCCTAACAGATGAATTGAGGCAAATAGGGATTGCACAGTTCAGTAGTAGATACCGTTGTTGTTATGTCTCGAGGGTAGCTTCCTGTTAACCATATTAGATAAAAACAATTAAAGTCGATTTCCTTCTTACCACCAGTTCCCTTTCTGCTTTGCAAACACCTGGAAGAAAGGAGTGCCTACTTGGACAGCATTTATTGACTATCAGAAATGAGCATTATACAGAGAGAGTGTGACAGTTCATGACAACAGTTCATTTAGAGAGCTGATGGTGATTGTTAATATTTCAGCAGCTTCTGTCTGATTGCAAGTCTTGAGCAACTATACAGTCTGGAACATGTTTTGGAAGAACATAAAGCAGAGCTTACCTTGGGCAGGTTATTAACCTACAAGAAACAGAGACAGCCCTTGTCCTCTTCATTTTGACAGTGTTTACCCTCACACTGATGCTTTAAGAAACATACAGTTCCAAGAAGCTGTGAGTATATAGAGCAAAACACCTATTTTTACTCCAGCTGTATTTTTACATCAAGTCCCCAGTGCTTATTGTTTCAGGGTGTGTAAGCTACACAATGCCATCTAAAAATAAGCACATATGCAGTTTTTAATACTAGAAAATAAATTGACTCGCTTCATGCAGAAAAAGCACATCATTCTGTTCAGGCTTTAAAACTAAACCTAGCTGCTTTGGGGCACTTTTCCTTTCTAGTGCATTTATCACAAGCTCACCTCTATTCTCCTCAGACCTCTCCCCAAAACACCAGCTTTGTCACCAGAACGTTCTGCAACCTGACCCAACAGTGAAGGCACAAACTTTTTCAGATCCCAGGATGCTCATGAACCAATTAATGACAATTTTACGAGCCAAAAGGCTCCAACTGAAGTCACTTTTATCTCAATGGGCTTACCACACTTCAGTCTTACCAGGTTGGGAAAGCATGTCATTGTTGAGCCTCGAACTTCCATCTCCCAAAAGCAATAAATTACATGGTTGTGTCAGTGATTGTATAAGAGTAAGTTGAGGACAAATATCATTAACCAAGATCTCTTTGTGAGGAAGTGCTTTAATCCCTATGTTGCAAAAGAACAATATGGCTCTTTTTCTGTCTGTGGGAAGAAAGGTGAGCTGGTGCCCTGTGCGCATACTGATAACCTAAAATCCTAAAATTCCCAATGTATGTAGGCTCTGGACCTGGTATGCTTTGCAGCAAACCTGCTCTCTCTCCTTATTTCACAGATGAGTTCCTGCCAGAATCTTGCAGTGCTGCCTTCTGGGGTGGGCATCCAGATTCCTTCCATGGAAGCAAGCCCACAGCCTAATGAGAAGGATGGTGCACGTGAAAACCTAATCAGGACAAAGACAAAATGCCTTGGGGCAAGCACCCAGACCCAGGAGCTAGGAGGTGCTCCCACATGCCACAGTTCAGCACAGTTGCAGGTACCTAACTCAGATCTGCACCAAACAGCAGCCAGAGTTAGCGATCTCAATGCTTGCAAAATACCCCTCTCTGCAGCTTTTGCTTGGCCTCATAACTCAGATAATGCAATTATTACTGTAAGTCTGACTGCCACTTCGTTTTCTGCATGTATTTCACTATACTGGTTTTGATTAATTTAAAGCCTGGTGTCTGCTCCTGCTCCATCCTAGAAAACAGATGCTCCAGTTCCAAAAACAGACAGCTAAATTTAGTAAACATTTAATGCTCATCTCCTGCACAATTTAAACTGACACACTGACCTAATTAGCATTTTGGCGTCACAAACACTCAGCCTAGGGAGGGTGGCTGTTCTGTGGTGGTATTAGGAACCAGATAGTTTTTGTGCTGTTTGCCTGCCTTTATCATCTCAAATACAACAGCTAAGAGGATCCAACAGTGATAGTTTGGATGAAGAGGCAAAATGAGAATGGAATGAGAGTCCTGCCAGCAATAGTTTGGGAACCTTTGGGTTCATTGAACAAACGTTTTTTACTTAATTTAAGGTTAACTGATACAAATGTAGCATATTTAGAAGAATAAATATTGTATTGGGATTTTTTTTTTTTAAACAGCTTATTATGTTTACATTAAAGCCCTAAACTTTCTTAATAAACTAAGCAAGATGTTCTCTTGAATTCATCTTTTAAAATTAGAGTCTGATGAGAACAAAGCTGAGGAACTGTGGACAGTTCATCATAAAGCAGGACCAAAGGAGTGCAAATGTGGCCACTTTTGGAAGCACGCTACCTTTGTCGTAAGTTGGAAGTAAATGCATATGATGCAGGGGAGTTGGCAATGCCACTCTAAAGATCAGGGAAACTGAAGAGACCAAAATCTCCATAAGGTCTTTTTAGTAGCTACAGCTTACCACTGGTATTATGGGATTGGTCAAAGCTGTTTGCTTATAGTTTTGAAATATTTGTGCATTGCCATCACTAAGAGAGAATAAGAATAAAATATTTTCCACCTTTTCACACAGAGAGTCTCTCTCAACAATACTGAAGAAGCAAGAGTTTTCAGGAGCATTCAGCTCAAACCTGGTTTTCTACCAATTAAGGTAACGTCAATCAGTTTAATGCTTACACCAAAGCATAAGCATGCTATTGAGGAAAGGCTGGGAGGTCCCAAAGCCATCCCTGCTTGGACACCGCTGACAATAATCTTGCATTTGTGCAGCTGCCCCGATTATACACTGTGCTGATTTCCCTGCAGCTCCTTTTGCTAAAGGAAAGAATTAAAGGCAGAAACAGTCTATGATTACTTTTAGTGAAGTGATCTGAAAGGACACCAACAGGCCCATTCCACGACCATGTTGTGGTTTTCAGTCTGGGACTTTGACAGTGATTTCCAGTAACATTTGTCCTTGCCAGGACAAATTCTTCCCCTGAGCTGAGGACACTGCAGTGCCAAAAGGGTCTGAGTCTCAGTCCACGCCAGGGAGGACTCTGAGACATATTGGATTTGTTCAATGCCGACCTGCTCATGAGGAAAGCACTCCATAGCCACCTCCAAGTTTTGTGTCCCTTTACGTGTTCTAGCACCCATCATAGAATCATAGACTCACAGAATCATCTAGGTTGGAAAAGAACTTTAAGATCACCAAGCTCAACCATCAACCTGACATACAGCATGCAATCACTAAGCCATGTCCCTTAGTACCATGTCCACATCTTGAGGCTGTTTCCTTGTGACCTACCATTTGTCACCCAGGAAAAGAGACCGACATCCTTCTTGCTGCAACCCCCTCTCAGGCAGTTTCAGAGCACGATAAAGTCACCCCTCAGCCTCTTCTCTGGACTAAACAACCCCAATCCCTCAGTTGCTCCTTGTAACACTTATTTTTGAATCCCTTCACCAGCTTCATTGCTCTTCTCTGCACATGTTTGAGCAACTCAACATTCCCCCAGTAGTGAAGGGCCCAAAGCTGAATACACTAATTGAGGTGCAGCCTAATCGTGTTAGAACTAATTCTAAAATTAATAGAGCATGTATTGACACAAGCCAAGGCACCTTATTGGGATATCACGTCTTAGTTTGAAAAAGGCCATTTAATGTCGCATTTTGGCTCTTCATTGTTTCTTCTTTGTAGGTGATAAGGGCCACAGTGCAGATGCACAATATAATATGAAAATCTTAGCATGTTATTTTCTAAGTAGAAGATCTTACTATTACACCAGGATTAGTTCTTTGGTAACCAGTAGTATTACAAAGACCTTCTAAATTATATGATGAGCGTGTCAGAAAACTACTCCTACCCAAAGAAATGTGACATCGTATTGCTGTTGTGATTCCCGGGGCCAGGGGAGAAGCAGTGCAGGCAGCCGTGGTGTTCAGCGACCGAGCACAGAGCAACAACCGCCTCCCAAAGACATCTCACTCTGCAAAGCAAAGAATTCAGACTTAGGAGCTCCCTCTGCTGGTTCTGCACAAACTTTCACTCCAAAGTGCTTTCCCTTCTCCCCGCCTGCTGATGATCACTTCAACAACTATTGCACGTATCGTATCAAAAAGGAGAAATACCAGTGCATTGCTTATGAGGGCATCTAGCTGGGATAACTGATATTACACTGGAAAAAACCTGTCATTCTCTTAAACAGGGAAGAAAAGGCTTCTGCTAAGTCTAGTTTACTGGACTTGCATAGTGCACGCAGAGGGATGTTCACTAGAAGCACATCCCCTTATTGCCCCATGGATTGCTGATATGCACTCATATCACTGCTCTAACATGCGTTGGTCTGCTGTACCTGGTATAAACAAAATACACATGAAGAGACACTGTGAAAACACTGCAAAATAGCTCAAGCACATAACACTAAGAATCTAGGAATAGGTCTTTATACTCATTCTTCATACATCCTGCATGTTACATGGCCTAGAACTTCCCTCATTTTCACTCAAAGTATTTTCCTTCTATTTCCCTGTACGTAAGTGGCATTATAGAAGTGAGTTTGCTGTCCTAAGCGGAAGTCAGGCTCAACACACCACGCCATGCAGGCACACTGGGATTTCAGGTGTGAAAGCTAAAAAGCAGCCAAACGAATGAGAGAGAATAGGCATAGGAAGCAGTGCATGATCAAGGTATTGTTCAAGTTCTTTTTCATTCTCCCCTGCAAAAGTTGAAGTTTTCTGCTCCAACTGTTGTATAATTAATTTACAAATAGCTTTGGCTTTAAAGTGTAAAATTTCATACAGCTCAAATGTCTTCTGAATAGATTAGGGGCACCTGAAAATAGATGCTGGAACTTTTCTACCTCATTTTGTGTAGCTATCACACCCTTTTCAAGTTAAGCTGCAAAAAATCCAATCAGCATGAATTCTGGACACGAAAGACTCAAACAGTGGTGTACATCCCTCCATGAGGCTAATAAAATGCTGATGGGAGAGCCACCATGAAATTACAGGAATGGCCGATTAAATAAAGCTAGAACTTAGTGGAACAATATCACTCCACGTAAAAGCACAAAAGATCACAGCACCTCTTAGGAGTGATTAGAGATGGAACTTTTCGACATGTGAACAATGTAATTCACATTTTTTTACATCATTGCAATAGTAAATAAATAAATAAAAATAATAAAAACAAAATCTCTGGTATTTTCTCTGTGTTCACTGAAAGAATGGTGCATTTTTAATTCCAGTTTGCTGGAATAACAGGTTTCTTGTAGAAGCCCAGAAGGTACTTAGTTCAGAGTACTGAAAACTGGATAAGGGACTCGGAGCCACATGCTGCTGAGCTGAACCCAGTGAAGGTCATCAGAAGTCATCCTACTAAATTCATTGGAAATGGTCTTTACAATTCTTGAAGAAACTGAGGTGACCCAGGAGTGATTTGAAACTTTTCAACCTTCCTAACGTTTTGTAGTTTATTTTCAATGATTTTGGCTCCTGTCTTTGCTATTGATTTAAACAAGAAAAAGACTTGTTAGTAACATTAAAGGCTAGCTATAGAATGGAATAGTCAATCATAAATATTCAGAAATTGTAAACTAGACATCATACAACTTATTTTTCACTCTTAAAAACATTAACTTGCCAAAGCTTAGGTGTAGTTTCTCCTACCCCTGGCTAAAAAAGTAGACTAGATGCCTCTCAGCATTTCCTCTGGTGCAAAGCTTATTAAAAACATTTTATTTATCTTCTAGCTTTTAGCCATCATTTCACATTTCTGAGCTTTGGCATCATTATCTGCAGGCATTGCTCAGAATGAAAACAGAGACTGCTTACATCAGTGCGGCACTTGGGATTTGAGAAAGGAGTGGCAACACTGCCACTGTGATCCACAGTGCAGAGGACCCACACACAACTGTTCTGAGCAGTGCAATGCTGATCCAGATCCACCAGCTCTGCTGAAGCACATCACTCAGTACTCACACCAATGTATAAATGCCTACTACCCTAATTCCTTTCACCCCTGAACACTCTCCCCGTTGAATTTTGGAGCTTAGTGGGGCGTGGCCCTAACAGCTGAGGGCAATCTGTGCTCTGAAAGAGTCTCTTAAAATACCACTCTAGTGCATGGACACCATTCACACCTTCATACATAAAGCCAGGCATTCTTACACCTTCACTAGAGAGAAATAGAGTAAAGCTGCCAACCTTTCAGTATACAGTGGGTGTGAAGCTGCCTGCTCCCCTGGTCTAGATCCTTACCTCCAGAGCACCAAGGTGGGCTAGTATCAGAACCACAGGCGCAGCTGCTTCAAGAGCTGACTCATCTCTCTTGTGCTGAAGGTGTTGCTTCTATCCTGTGTGGTTTTGACAGATGAGCAATGGTTTGTGGAAGTAGGTGCCTTGAGACTGAAGGATAGTGAACGGAGATGGGAAAAGGCAAATGGCACTTCTGGAAATTAGTGGTACGCTTACCTAATGACTGGCAGTGAAAACGAAGCAACACATGAATGCCACTGAATGTGGAAGACAATCATACCTGAGAATTTGCAGCTTCCACCACTCCTGACAACCTGCTTTCAACTGCTGTTAAGTGTGGAGTTATGATGCTGACAGTAGCAACAGGCTGATGTGGGACCTGGTTGCTGAGAGTCAGAACGTGACCAACTCCTGAGCAGACACAGTCACTTCAATTTGCTGTAGGAGCTTTCCTGGTGGGGGCTTCTTCAAACACGTCTTGATTTCCCTTTTCACATAATCCTGTTGTAGCTCTCTCATGACTGTTGAATTGGAATTAAGAAATGTTGCTGGTCGAAACTTGACTACCCCAAAAGTTATCTTTTCCTAAGCTGCACTGTGGAAATATATTTTACTTGCGTAAGAATATTGACATGATTATGCAATACGTATACGTTATGCACGTTATTGTATTTATTCTGTGAATAATTGTTTGCAGTTGTAAATATACACACTTTTTCAGAAGAATCAAACCTGCTAGACGTATTTTCAGTCTTTTTTCTAAAATAGTCATACTCTTTACTTGGAAAAGGACAATGTTAGTCCTTGGAACTTTTAACATTCTTCTGCCTAGCAGGAAGGAAAGCATTGATAAGCCAGGGAATATCAGATATCAGAGGGAGATGACATAATTAACATTCATTATTAATGAATCTATTGCCTCATTCACATGAAATACTGAACACTTAATACCCTGTTTACCTCATCTTCCCATCAATGAATACATTCCCTCTGTGACGCTACATGTCTTCACTTGGGAGATCTGTTCAAGTTGAATCCATTAACTAGAAGTTTCAGTTCTGCTTAGGTTGACCTTGCTTTGCCTTTGGCTTTAGTTCACCGTATAATTCTGGTGCACATCACATTATGATATGTAACACAGTAATGTACATATTTGATGACAACCACGGCACTCAAATAACTGTTGTGACATTAACATGAGCAACGAGCAAACTCAGCCATGCAGGGTATTTTTTTTCTGCTTAGTAGTTATTTAGAACTAAAAGCAGCACATAAACAGGATAAAACTAGCTGGCAGCACAAGAATGTGTTAGCAGAGTAGATGATACCCATGGCACATACAATCTTTTTTTGTTTGTCTTCTGGCACATTTTTTTTTTGCATTGTATCTAATATTTTCATGATGCTGGGAAGGAATTCAAGGCTGTTTTTAAAGATATTTACATGGCAAGTGATTCCTATTACAGATTGTTTTGTGAGCTTAAGAACTGAGTATCAGCCCCAGAATTGCTTTAAATAACAAGGGTAATAATTCCCATGGGAGTACCAAGGAGGACTCCACTGGTGTTGCTGGACCAGGCAGTGACAGCAGTTCTGAGCTGCAGAAAAAAGCAGCAGTGAGGGCCTGGAAGGAAGGGGGTGAGGTGAGGAGGAAGCTACGAGTGGCAAGTGTCCAGGGGAGGAGGAATGGAAGCAGCAGCAGTCACGGTCTGTGTCTCGTACAGCATTACCATCTCCAGCAAAACCAGGCTAGTCACGTGCCACAGATTTCTACTTGTAAGTGCTGTAAGATCCTGAGTGTTAAATACCCACATACCATGCTGCCTGCAGGATGAATTTCAGGTAATACTGAAGGATTGAAACTGATCATTAAAAGTAATTTAATAGCGTAACAGTTTAAGTTAAGAGAAGTCAAAATCATTATAAGAAAATTGGATTGAAAAACAGGTGCTTTCTCTTGTATTGCCTTCACATAAACATCTGTGAACAGCACTGTCTGCCTTAGGCAACACCTTTTCAATGATGCCTACAATAGCTGGGTGACAAACACTAGAATGCTGTATGTATAGCATGTTGAGACTCCTCTGCAAGTGAAGCGATCAGTAATTGAAAATAGAGTGAAGATGAAATTAAAAACATTATTTAAAAGATTAAAAAAAATAAAGATATGGCAACGCCAGGTAAAGACGACAGCAGAGGTCTGGAAATAACTGCTAAGAGAGACAAGGCAGACCTTTCTGAAAGCTGACTATGATGTCCCTGTACCTCCCCTTTGCTTCTAACTGGAAAGCACAGATGTCAAAGTGATATTAAAAACCAGCGACCTCAGAGCCACTGGAGTTTGCACTGCCCTTTCTTGATTCATTTTGGCTTGCTTTTCCAATTTCTCATGTCACACTAAGGGAGAAGCAAATTCCTCAGATCCCAAAAACTCTGCTCAATAATAAACATCTCCATTTTATAAAGTTATACGCTGATTACTTCGAGAGACAATTTTCTCTTTACTGATTTAATATTGTCTCTCAGAAATGATTAACCATTAGAATACTGTAAAAAATGATAGGATTCAGTATGCTTAAATTCTGCAGGATTTTTGGATTTAGATGCCTAAAACACACCCGAACAGCAGACAGCGGCCCAGTCATGCTCTTCCCAGGGCTGCCTAACTTTGTCAACAATTAAAATGTCTGAACTGATCTAGAATTCTCTCAGGCATTATCAGATTTGTTCTGATATGCTCAAAGGTGTCGACTTTCAATCTATTGAAGAGAGGTGCTAAAATGCAAAAATGGTCTTAGGTTCTCATAAATCCTCAGCAAGAATGGGAGTGAACGAGCATTACCTTCTTGCTTTCTCTACCTCTAGAATACAAGGTGTTTCATTAGTAAGGAAAGCAGCTCTCTGCATTACAAAGCATCTCAGTTTTTCAAAAAATACAGCTACCCTAATTCACTATGTAGTTATCCTGGCCCTCAGGCAGATTTTACAGTGCAACAAATTTGGTATTAGCAGGCTATAAAGATAAGAACCTTCTCAAACACAACATGAGCATGGAGAACATGAAGAAAAATCTAACCTTGACCATAAATGCAGTTTTGTGCCATTTTGATTCTACTGATTTCAACAGGGATCTGATTTCCAGCGCAGAGAGAGAAGAAAGTCAAGCAGCCTCCCACAGAAGTACGCACGCAGTTCTTCGGAGCAACTCTTAACATTATTTTATATATCAAATTATTCTAGATGAGGAAAGTGTCATTAATGTCAATAGCATTAGAATTAGAATTCTGATTTCTGATTCAAGATTTCTGGATTCTTGATTGAGTACCGTATCCTGTAGGAAACATTTAGTTTTCAAGGGCAATACAGTCATGAGTGCAGAGCACCTAAACCCCATATCCGTGGGAAGGAGCAGGACTGGGTGGCTCTGTGCTCTGGGGGAGAGGTGAATGAAGTTGACTTCTTTTGATTCCAGCAGAGTACCACTATACCATCAGTATGGACAATCATGTCTCTGTCATTTTCTCAAACTCCTAGCAGTAAGTCACCCACTGTAATTACTGTTTTCATGATTTCACTGCATCACACTGAAATACTTGGGCCTTATCACTCCCCCTAATTTCCTGAAATTTTACACTATTTTAATTCACCTAGTTTCAAGGGAGCTACTGCTAATTTTAAACAAATCAAGAAAAATAAGACCTTCTTTGTGCTAGCAAGCCTCTCAAAGGATTTACTGTGCCATAAGCAACCATTTCATTCTCTGTTTACCTTGTAGGTAATAACAAGAATATTCTGTGGAGAATTCAAACACAAAAGAAACATACCTGACAAGTCACTGAAGGAAATTCAAGGCTTGCCTCTCTCTGTAAACATGTAATACACTAGTAGATTAATTTCCCATCAGACAAATGAATGACATAGGATGCAGCATGCCACAGAAGATAAACCGCATACCAGATGTAGAAAAACACTAATCATAATTTAAATAGTCAATTAAACATTTTCTGGGGCACGATCAAGTTGTGCTAGGATAACTATTCACCATGAAGCTAGGTCTGAAGTGTAGTTTATATGCCAGGGCTTAACACCTGCATTAAAGTTACTCTGATTACCCAGGAGTTCCAGTTACCTGAAATTTGTTCTCTCTGCCATGAAGAGTTGTCTGTTTATTACAGAATTGGGTTTTGATAAAATGACCCAGAATACAAACATCTGAAAACCAGTGTATTTAAAACTGAAATGAAATAATAATAATAATAAAAAAACCAAAATCACAAATAAAAAGTCCTAGATACATGTCTTCAACATTAGAAGTGTGATAAGGAGCACAGTAGCCAGACATGTAGCAAAGTTGTCATGATATTGATAATACTGGAATATTCAGCACAGCATGATGATAAATCACAATATATCACTATGCTGAATACAAACCTATACAGGGAAACAAAACATAATGACATAGCTTTAGCATCATCATTTCTCCAAAGCAGCACAGTCACTCAAAAGGACAATCTGTATCACACACAGTTCCAACTACTACATGAAAAAAAGGACCCAATTAAACTTGCTCTTCTGCTAATGTCGCTGTACTCTGGATATATGAAACATATGAGTATTTGGGTTAAATCAGATCATTCAGAACAGTCAATCGACATTAGCATTCTTGGGAAGAGTTTAGAAAATGAAAAGTCACGTAAGGCCTGTAGTATTCACAACCTTTGGCTCATGTAAAGTATACAGCCCTTAAAGTATGTTCATTGGTATCAACAGGCATCCAAGACGACTTATTTTTAAATGCTTTAGTAACCTATGGAGACTGCTGATACAATTAACAGAAGGATGTAGATTTAGAAAAGCTATGTGTTAAGTAATTTGGAGGATATACATGTTACAAACTAGGATTTTTCCTAACCTCTTAATCCCAGTCAAAATCTAATGTAGCATCATCCAGCTCTGCTATTGAGAAGAGAGATTTTCGGGTGACCACACTGTCTTTACTTGCATTTCCCAGTGCAAAACTCTTCCTTTTGTTAGGATTGCTCACATGCACCTTCAGCAATGGGCTGTGGCTTTCCTTGTTGTTAGTGTCAGTCTTGATAGTTGGTGGCGCTTCTGATTTTGAGTCAGGACGTGACGCAAAGCAGAACTTGGAGAGGTTTTCTAATGTGCTGGAGCACACCCTCACTGTGCTTGGACCACCAAGCTTCTCCTCTCCCTCCCTTCTTTTTTCAGTGGGTGGAGGTGACACAACATCAAGGGTGACATCAGAATGTATCAGTGCATTTCCTCCCATCTCTTTCCCTAAGGCCTGACTCAGTTGCTCTTCATTCCCTTTACTACCAATGGATTGCTTTTCCAAACCCTTTCTTCCTAAGCAAGTCAGTGTCATCTTGCGTTTCTCAGGTGGGCAGCAATCTTTTTGCAGCTGCTCTCCCTGGGGCTGCTCTCCCGGCTTAACAGTATTTTCACTTGGAAAAAGGGGAAATTCTGCGTTTTTCTTCTCAGAAGAATCATCAAGTTTTGTCCTTGGTCTGAAAGAAAATTTAGCTAGTTTAGCTGCTGGAGGACTTTCACCGTCAGTAATTTCTGGCTCATGGGAACTTACTGCCTTTGCTTCCTTCTCTGCTTGACCTTTACTTCGTTTTCTCATGGAAATTACTGCATGTTTTACTGCTGCAGATGCACTATTACTTTCATCTCCAACTACTGAGTCTGTATCACTTGAAAGATCCAGCAGCCCTGATACAGGTAATACTGAGGGAAGAGCATTTGCTTCAGAGTTCTGTGTACTTGTAAAGAATCTATGTGATTTCTCTGTGTGCAGCCTCTGCAGGCTTTTAGAAACCCGTTGTGTAATAACTGACTCCTGCACACTGGCACTTGCTGATGTTGGGTCTTGAATGTTTGCTTCTGAAGAAAAACATTTGCGCTCCTCAGTCCTTTTGCTGCTTATCTCAGAAACTTTGTCTTGCTCCAAAGGAGCACACAGAGTAACAGTTCTTAGTGACCCTCTCATTCCATCTTCCTTCCTCGGGACTGAAGAATTTCCTTCCTCTGAACAGGAGGACTTAGACATGGTTTTTAAAGCCATATTATCTGGAGATGTCTTGGGCAATGGAGATGTCTTCCAAAAAGTTTCTTCAGCATCAGTGTTTCTGTCTTCCAGTCTGTCAAACCATCCCAGGCTGCCATCATCACTTCTCTTGTTAAGTCTACTCAAGCGTTTTGTACTTATGTTATTACCAGGCGTTGGGTTGCGTAAGGCTTCTGGGTGTTTATCCCCTTCACAATTGCTTTTGGGCAAAGAAGGCTGTGGATAGGAGTTAATCTTTTGTTGATCTGAAGGTTCTGACTGAGACTTTTGCTTTGACTCAAATGTATTTTTGTTCAAGCATCCTGTAATAGTACTGAAACTTGTCTCTTCAGGCTGTAATTGGCAGTAAGTTTCCTTTTGTAATCTGTAGAATGAAAAAGAAAAAAAAAGAAGCAGTAATCAGTTATTTTTCAGGTTTTCTTCCTTTATTGTCCTAATGATATTTAGTATGTATGAATGGTGAAAAGCTACAAATAACGTTCAAGTATCTGAATAATTCAGTTTCACGTATAGCTCTCCAGAAGCTGGTGTTGCAGTCTAAGCTCATTTTGATCTCTCAGCACCTTCTGCATTAAGTGGCAGAATTCAGAATTCTTCTATTACATGAGAGAAAACACTGTATTTGAGAGAAAATGCTATATTGGCACGTATTTTTAAAAACCATTCTTTCAATTATTTACGAATAGGCCTATTTTGATAGAACACACTTAAAGATTTTGATGAAAAGTTACAGAAATGACCTGATTCACCAAGATGTGCTGAAAGATGTATGCTTGTTTTATCCAAATGTGGTTTAGGGGAAATACATTGGACAAGTCTTCTAATATAGAATGGATTGTTTTAGAGGACATTCATTAAGTATTCTCTAAGCTGCTTAAGAGGGTGGAAGAAGAAATCACCTTAATTTGCAGTACAAGGGATTCAGTGAGATGTGGAGAAAACCTTCATGAGTATTAGAATGGAGCAATAATGGAACCAGACTACCCAAAAGCAATGGGAAATCCCCTTTGCTAGGGAGACTGAGAAGAAGATAACAGAAGTCCCTGACAGAAAGGTCAACTGCAGATCCGATCCTACCTTTGTAGGACCCATCCCACACTGTATTTCAATAATCCTTTATAAACACTTGTTTCTTAGAACAAGCTTTTTTCTGCCTATTGGAGATACCTTACTTTTAATCTCCTTTTATTGCCACTGTGCTTAAGATGTCCCTACTAAAAAAGTCTGAAAAACATCTGAATGAAAAAATGTGTTATCCCACTTGTTCTTATTCCCTTAGCTTTAATAATATTAATCATTTGTATTCCTTTAACAACAAGAAAGTACAAGTTTCTTTAAAGCCTGATCTCATTTCAGGAAACAAATATTATTTTTTGTATTTACTTTGTATTTATTTCCCACCAATCACAGTGTCCTCCTCTCAGTCCCAGTGAGTTAAAGGCTCTCCATCAGTATCAGAAAATAGACTTTCCAGAGGTTACTGCAGTGAATTGATAACTAGAGAAAAAACTGAAAATTTGTGTGTAAAAATAGAAAAATCCCCCGAAAGAAGTTTGATTTAGAATTCTATTTTTCATTAAAACAACGGCATGAATCATGAGCTCAACACAAAAGAAGGCATAAAAAATATAAAGCAGATCTGCTGTTTTTCACCAAGCAAGTAACAAAATGTTTTATACAATCACATGTTCAGATACAGAATCTTGCACCCTAGTAAATTCAGTTGGAATTTACCTGAGTATAGAATTGAGATATATGTTGGAAACCAATTGAGATGATAAAATTATTGTTGCATTCCATAACCCAGAGAGAGAAATGATCTTGTGATGATCTCACAGTGCTACTTTAATACAATGCTTATTCACATCCTCTAAAGAACAAGCCCTTTCCCAAGGTCACATTCTATTTTTAGACTTTCCCTAGAAATTATTGTCAAACAATTCTTTCTCTGTTGAATTATTTTGTCACTCTGCAAATACCTGTCAAGTCTTTGCAGCTCTTTGTGCAGAAGATCGTGCAGCTCCAGTCGCTCCAGTATGAGTTCACACTGCATTCGGTACTGTGTCATTGGGTTTTCTGGGAATGAGGTGTGTAAGGCGTTGATGGCTCCAAGAAGTGCACCTCCCTGTGGCACCAGAAGAGATTTTAAACAAGTTACCTTCATTATTTAGTATCAGATTTAAGCAGCAGAGACCATTTAATACAAAATTCTCCCTCAGATATTTTAAAGTTTAACGTGGCAAATATTTACTGAGGAACTCTAGTGACACAAATAATCCTTTTAGGTCTGCTCACACAGGCAGTTGCTCATACACACAGAACAATTTTATGCTCAAGATTATCATTTACTTTTCCTGAGTGCTGATTTTACTTGCTTTATAGAAAAACAGAATGTCCACCTAAGGCTTGAGAACATCATTACTAAAAACAGACATTAGTAATTAAAAGTAGGCCTCCAAATACCTTGTAAAAATTCTGATACTGTGAGCAACATTCATAATGGAAAGTGTTCTGACTGCTAATTTTTCTCACTAACTTTTCCTTTTTATTTAAGTGGAAAGACCTGGGTATTAAGGCTTGTCAACATGAGAGAAATCAAACTGCAAAATTATTTTTGAATAGATGTAACTATTTAGGAGTAATTCCACACTTCTAATCTTGTGAGAAATGAAGTAGCTTTTATTTGGAACAGAACATGTGCACAAAGTGACTCGTTCCACACAAAATATTCTACTACAGCTCTTTGGAGAAACAAAACAAACAAAACCATAAAAACCACACACCTGTTTTGACACAGATTAGCCAGCATTTACCATTCCTGCCTAATCTATAAAGCTCAATCCAACTAATCAACAACGTGCTTATCAAGCACCAGGAAAGCAGCAGCAAAAGTGGACAGTCTCTGAAAGCAGAAATTGCCACACACAGCATCTCATGGCCCTCAAGTTCTCAATAAAGGCAGCCTCCAGACATAGAGACTCTGAGTCTATAGGCTGTCCCTACTGAAAATGTGGTTCATGTGGTGCTGTTTGTGGCAATTTGTTTTTTTTTTCCATTTCGTACTTTTAAAAGTTCATTTAAAAAAAACTCACACTGAAGCAACATCACTCACATGGCTAATTCAAGCCCTCTAAAACAAATATTAAGTAATATTAAAACTAAGGCTGGCTGTGAGAAGTTAATGCATCCCTCTTAAGTTATTGCTTGTTTTTTTTTCACAGATTGTTCAGGTATATGACAAATTAGTTCCACATAAAAGCAGTTATGATAAAGATTTTTGTACAACACTTATTTGTTTCATATATCTATTTTATTCTGAGTTTTTCCTTATTTGTTTCAGGAACTGGAAATTGTACAGTGAGGCAGGGGCTGCAGAAAGGAAAGCTTGATCTGCTGGTTAGGACAGCTAAAAGCTACTGATGAAAATGAGATTCTATCTCTATACTAAGTTCCAGATCTTATGAGTCTGAGTGAGACAACTAAGCAAAGGTTTTGAAAGGCAATAAGCTCCTAATTGGGAGCTTGATGTGGTGTGTGCACAGAAGGAAATTGCTGTCACTAGAGAATGCGCTCAAACACTCAGAGTCTACTGTTCTGAAACTAAGCCTGAACCATTTTTCATAAGACGTGCTTTAGTGAATAATTTCTTCTGGATCTTGCATACATCAACTCCAGATTACAGAACAGGAGTAGTACCATCCTGTCACTTTACAATGACAGCATGAATATGCATCACTATTTCTGAAATACATTGGAAATGAATTCCGCAGAAAAGCACAAGAAAAAAAAAAGAATTCTATTTGTAGAACAGCATTTGAGCAGTAAATAATAAAATACTGAGCAAAATATTGACAAGGAGAAGTTGCTTCTAGCTTGAGTACTGTCAACCTATGATATAAGAATCCAGTGGGGAAAAAAAAGAAAGTATTATGTATTTCAAAGCATATGCCCAATGGGCACAACTACGTCCTCCTCTCCCTGAGAAAAACAAAGGTGAACAGAGGCTAAAACCAACCAGCAAACAAAAGGCTCAATGAACCGAGCCAGTGATGAAAATAGGATAGTACTCCTTCCCAAGTAGGCTCACATGAAATATCCAAATACTTCCCTGAGAACTGTGAACTGTGATTTTACACTGGTAAGAATATGTTTTCTTGTAAAGTTGGAAAGACGACATTTAAGATAAAATTTGCTAAGCTGAAAGCTGAACTGAAAAGTGGCAGCCAGTCCTTCAAGAATGACACTGGTGCTTCTGCATTTCCAACCTTATTCTACAGTTAGGCAGGAAACATAGGATGTATCTACACATAAAAACAATTTCATTTTCTAGATAAGGGACTACTTTCTGAAAAGAAAGCACTGCATGTTGCTTTTATTTGGAGTTTAAGAAATTGAAGAAATCACTTCCTTAAAAAAGAATTTCAGTGATTTATTTATAATTTCCATGTGGAAATAAAATGTGGCTTTAAATAGCAGGTCTCAAGTTTGCCGATTCTTAGAAAAACAAACACATGTGCCTACTTCCTCCTACAAATCAATGAATAGAGCAAATATGATGAGCACACAAACTGCTCCCAGGTAGTCTTATACAGTCATAATTCAGGCAAATTTCTCACTAGCACTGATTAGACATATGCTTGTTATGCAAACTGCAGCCCTCAAGGGACAAAGAAATATGATGAAGTGACCCGTCGTTAAAACAGTACCTTTTTTTTTCTACATTTATTAGTGTTGACCACATACACAGAGATGACAATATACATTCAGTAGTCTCCATTTTTTGATGTCATGAAAAAAAACCACTGAGTATTTCAGGTTTCTTTTATCTCAAAATCATACTGATGCGAAATCACTGTCCCAGCAAATCCCAACATAAGTAATTACAGTTTTAATTACAGTTAACGGTATCTTCTGCTCTTTCAATTGGATATAGTATTACAGCTTATTTTGACTCAGATGCAGTACTGTCATTGAAAAGCTGAGCTCTTCAAAAGAGTGCAGGATGAACTGCAGCAGACAGAGAAATAATCTTTTGCGACTTAGTAAGGTCAGACCTTGCAGTATTTTTTACAGACAAATTCTACGTGCAACACTGCACAGTAGATTATCTGTGGCACAAACTGCAATTAATCTCTCAAACTTCACTGAACGAGAAAGGGAAACCACAAGTGCCTACGGGCCGTATGTGACTTTGTACATCTACCTGGATGCACTTCATTTCAAAAAAGGTCCATATCCACTTCTGTAAAAGTGTTTACTGTATTTGAGCTAATGGATGCTATATAAAATTAATTTTGACCTGTTCATATCCATCTATACAGAAATATGGGATGCCAGTTTGGACCAGACCAGTGATCTGTCCAGTAGAGTACTCAATCTCTGACAGAACCCAAACCAAGTAATTCAGAAGCGCAAATCAACCCCATGTGAAAAATACAGCACAATCTACTTATGGTAACTTTTTTTCTACTCCATAGCGTTAAGCTTTATTTCTCTTTAAAATTTTCTATCTGAAGGAATACTATCTATTCTAAATGTATTTTATAAGTAAAAATGTTTTCCAAATTTCCATTTAAGAAAGCCTCTACCAGATTCACATCCCTTTTTTCTGCTCTAAATCTGCCTCTTTTCTTTACGTTCAATACCCCAATGATGCTCCAGTCAGTTATAATGTAGTCTTCCACATTCTTTCCATGCATGTTTTTATTTTTTATTTTTTTTACTTAGAAATATTACACAAATCCATGTGATAACTAGAAAACACAATTTTCAGTGTATGGTAACCCACATTCTGAACTTTTAAGGTTTCTCAGAGTAAAATTATTCTCCTAAAAGTTCTGTAAGTTTCAGTATCATCAACAGCATGTTTTAAAATGCTCTAATGGCAAAGCAAGGTGTTGATCTGAGCAACTATTCGAAACTTTCTCAAAACAATTGATTGGTTCTCTCATATCTAGTTCATGAGAGACAAGGTAATGACAGAGAAGAAAAATTCATCAGAGACTATTAAAGATAGTGATATAATAATTTCTGCTTCAAAAGGCCTTCAAAATGTAGATTATTATAGCATAACAAACTCCACTTAGACTGCAAGGTCCATTAAGAAATGCTGTTCTTTTATGATCAATCCAGAGTTTCCATTACAACCTGCGTTTAAGGATTTTTGTCATCAAGATGGACTAAAAATTAATTGTCAAGGTCTCTGATGATCTACTTCCCATGACAACATGAAATCTTCTCCAAAGAGTTTAAAAGAGTTGGCATATACCTACATGATAAGTCCATTAATGTGGTATTACAGCAATTACGATGTCTGCAAGAAATCTTACCTGCATAGAAGATTCCATCACCGATACCACAGTTACAGCATCTTCCAAAGTCACGGTATCCCTAAACATCAAGCGGGCATGAGCTAGCAAAAATAAACAGGCACTGAAAGTGAGTATGAGTGGAAGTATGTCAAAAGTTAAAAAGCCATTTTTTGTACTACAAGGGAGATGATATCTCTTCAAACTTCTTTAGCTCTTCAAACACTTGTGTATGGATTTAACTTAAACATTAATATGGTCCTTTTGATTTTGGTGTCAATTCCAATAGGAATTAGAAGACTTCGTAATGTGTAATGTGCTTCTAGATTACTGTAAAGGGACAGTGTGAATAACAATGCTCAAAATGCTGAAGTTGACATGAAATCCTAGATATAACAACGAAGAATGTGATACAATTCATCATAGGTCAGAAAAGATGTAATTTCCTCTAACTGTTCTGAGACATGCTTTTCTCTACATAGCTTTATTTTTTCTTGCTTTCCTTTCACAAAGCAGCAAAACAAAACTGATTTTTGCAAGTGGATATAATGCAAATAATTTTCTTCATGAAGCCATCCTAATTGGTTGTGGAAACATGGCTCCCATTCAGCATGAGAAAGTTTAATTAATACCATCTATATAATACTTTGCAAGAACAAAGTGCTACTAGAAGTCCTAAATATGAGGCACATAAGAAGGGAAGAAACCTTAAACACATAAATAACGTGAATCCTAAAGGCAAGGATTTATTTCAGCTAAATAATTTCCCCTGTAAATGGAGACCAAAGTATAAACATCTGATGCAGAAAGTACTACACTGCTCACTGGCATAAAAAAGCATGAAGACCACTTATGTTTCTTTATACAAGAATACAGTACGTTCTTTTAAATTCACCTTGAAAATACTTGATTGTGACATTGTAGTAAAGGAAATCATGTTAGAATAGAGACCTATGCTTCCTTTGTTTTGTTCTTGTAAATGAAATATAACTTGAATTTACAGTTGGAAATGCTGTAGTCCCACATGCAAAATACAGACTTGATTACTGATATTGAAGGAAACAAAAACGTGTTGACGTTCTCTTCATTTTAGGATAGTACCCAATACTTGACACCTTTCCTCAGGCTGAGTAGGACGGCAACCCAGGAGTCAAACTAAGTAAAGTGAATCCTGAGATTTGCTTTTCATAAAGACACATATCTTCAGAGACTTCTCTCTCAAATATAATTTCTTCCAGTGGCTGTCATTTTTATTATGGCTGTGAGAATGGCAAAATTCAAACTGATTTTGATCATCCAAATAAAACACTTTTTCCTACATTCAAAATCTCCAACTCCAAATCTCTTTAGACTGCAAAGTGATATAAGGTTCATCTATCTGTATCTCTATAGAAAAGCTGCTACTCCGCTCACCGCCTATAATTAAACTTCCAATCTATTCATTTTATAAAGGTTAATTGGTAGCCTAAAAATAAAACTGCCCCAGCCTTACCTTCTGCAAGGCGTATCAAACTCTCCAACAAGCGAATGGTAGTTCGGGCAGCATTCCTACAGTCACTCTGACGCTGCATTTGATAATAGCGTACGAGGATCAGGTTGCTCTCATCAGACAATTTTGGCTGTATCCTTTTTATAAGGCAGAAGTAGGTTTTCATCTTTTCCATGCTCCACAGCTTTTCTGATTTGCTAGGGCAACCTGCGTAACAACTGCCTCGTCAGTAAACATACAACAGACATGAAGCCCTTTCCTAAGAATTACTGTTAATTAGGTGGGTGAATATAAAGGACATCTTACTGTATTTCTGGGGCATACTGGAGTGCCTGCACATTAATCCTCAAGGACTTCATTACGTTCCAGTGTGGAATGTTACATACCACCCAATCCCTCCCCTAACACAATCCGCAGCAAAGCCTGCAGTAATTCCAAGAGAAGTGCTGTCAGGCTCACTGTCCACCAGATGGTATGGTTGTTACTAAGCGCTCCAGTACCGTGTAAAATGTAAAGTGCCACGTGACTGCTGTACTTCCTCTGGCTGTTTTACCTGTTTCATAGAAGCCAAAGACTACCTGCCGTATTCTGAACATTTTCTGTGGGGATACATTTTGGGAAGGGAAGAAAATAAAAGAAGCTAGCTGAAGAAGTTGCTCTAACCACTTGATCTCTAATGGGGATCAAAGTCATGCTCCTAAAGCAGACGAGGGGCTGGTTAAAATCAAATCACGCTGCCTTTCCTAATTCCACAGCATGCAGCTTTGGCACACTGTTTAAGCACTCCATGAGTTCTGTGGCACGCACAGCTAAGATTTGTTCTGTCTGAATTAAGTTTCCCCCTCACAGCATGTAAAATGGTATCACGTGTAAGATCTGCACATCAAGTAATATAAAGGCCAAGATGGAAACCACCCACTCACTGAGCTGGGCTGACGGTCTGATCACAGAGTAAAGGTAACAGTATGGTGTTCACAGATCACCTCTATTAATTAATCAGTGATCTCTATCTTATTCCAACTAGAAAGACAACCACCATCACAGGCAACTATCACAGCAAACATGTGAACACCGATTCACGTGAAAGGTTGAAAAATAAAATACTAAAATGAAAGGTGGGGGAAATAAAAAATAATAAATAAATAAATAAATAAAGTAATTGAAAAAAGATCACTCTTACCTTTATTTTGCAAGATGAAAGATGAAATGATACGGTCCCACTCCTCATTCTTTGTATCTAATAACACTAAGACCAGGTCAAATCTGCTCAGCAGGGGACTGCCAAGAGCTATGTTGACAGAGACAGACTCAGCAGGGTCATAATGGCCTTTGGGGTTTGTTGCTGCCAGTATGGTTGTCCTTGTATTAAGCTTACATACCAAGCTAGAGAGAAGTATGATGAACAGCTGAATTAAGCTGGGAAGGGTAAACGATTCCAAAGTGTTAAGAACAATTACCACGTTTTTATGTTATAAAGAGCACACTTACCTTCAAAGAGTGTTAAGAGTTAAACAATACACACAGTTATTGTATTAATGAATATTACATACAGAGCTTTTCTCAGTTAGAGAATAGCAACTGAAGACTGTACTCAGCACACCAAAAGTAACTAGATATTCCCACAAGTCGTCTTTATATACAGCTGATTAAAGCTAACATAGCTTCTCAGAAATAAATGTTACTTCGTGGATTCCTACAGTATACTTTTTTCACAATTAAAGGCAAATTTTGTCTCAATTCACATTTTAAGAAAGCAAAATAAAATGTAACATACGTTTTATTCCTGTAACCACATTTTGGATATTAACCCAGTCAAACAGTGACAGCAGCCATATTGACTGTATTTCCAGGGTAAATGAGATTTTTCTCTCTTTACAATACTATCCTAGTCTGTGTTATTAAATGTGGGGCAATGTAACTGTTTCAGTTAAGGCAGCAGTTATTCTAACTTGGATTTGTCACCAAGCTAGAGTTTTAAAGGTAGAAGATAAAGTTGTGGTTAGATGTCTTCAAAACTCAAACAACTGCAACAAGGAACCCAACTGAAATATATCACTATCTTATCATGCAAAAATACTGTCTTGTTTCCAACCATTTGTCCCCATCTGCACTCTTGGCAAAAAGGCTCACACTTCCCCAGATGAGGGGAACATGATCTATCTGCTTTCTGCCTAGAATTTTGCAGGGGCTGCATCAGAATTGATTTGGGTGAAAAAGTATGAGTGAATGAATTTTTAAGAATGCATAAACTGAGCAAATTCATGCATACTTTCAATACACAGCACAGTATAACATAGTATATAACATAAGAAAAAGATGACGCACTAGATGTCGTACAGGCAACTGCAAATGTTCAGCAAAATCCCAAAAGAGAATGCAGCAGACAGGAGGGGAAGAGGAGGTGAGTTGTAAAGTGAAAAAAATGGCAAGAGCACAAGAGGCTGGAGAAGGATTCAGTGCAGACACCCAGAAAAAGAAAGGATATGATCAACTAGAGGAGACAAGAAGATGTGATGGGAACAAGAGCAGAGTGGATGAGAACAAAGATGGATGTGGAAAAGATGGTGCCTTCTGAGTAGCAGAGACTTTAGTAACATAAGCCAGGGGATGGTCTGCGCTTGCACATGAGCTGCTTATGACTGAGAGAAAGAGGTTTGAGCTCAGAGATCAAACTGGCAAAGAAGCAGCAGATTTGAATAGATACCAGTTTAAAAAGAAAGTGAGGACATGAAAGTAAGTAGGAATTTATATTCATGCCTTGCCCAACATACAAGTTGGAGCAGCCTAGAAATCCAGTATTACTAAATTTTGGAGAAATGAAGTCCTGCTTTCTGAGTTCCAATACTAATTTCACTAGGTTCCTCATTTCACGTACAATTATTATGACAGCTCCCACAAAATGACAAGAACACAGTCTTTTCAGGAAATAGTCCTTGTCTAAGAGCAGTAGTAGACCGAAAACCTGGAAGTCTGAGACCATAGGCAGCCTAATCTAGTATTAGATATGGAGATTGGTGGCCCTGCCAATGGCAGGGAGGTTGGAGCTTGATGATCCTTGAGGTCCTTTCCAACCCAGGCCACTCTATGATATGATGATTCTATGATAAATGAACGAGGTACGTCTATGAAATGTCGGTTCACCCTGTTGACCAATACTGCCAAGAACAAAACTATGCAATACAACAAAGAAAACAGCTGTAATTCATTAGCATGACAAGCGTCTCTTCAACTTGTAAGTATAAGAGAAACATTATTTTGTCACATATGTTAACATGCCACTTACCCTGCTTTTGCTACACTGATGGTTTGTTGCTCCATTGCTTCATGGATACTGGTTCTGTCATGTTCTTTGATGCTATTGAACTCATCAATGCAACAAAGGCCTCCATCTGCAAGCACCAGTGCTCCAGCTTCCAAGTTCCACTCCCCAAAGTCCTTCACAGCAGTCACTGTCAAACCTGAAGAATCAATTATTCCAGTCAGTCTTTTTCTCAGATTGCAGGAGTGAAAGAATGGGACTCAGCATGCAGGCTTGTGCCACAGACAGAAGGAGAAACAGCAGGTTAACTCCACCACATACCTCTACCACACATCTCATTTACACTTGCTGGTAAAAAATCCCACTAGCGTTACGCAGGTTAGCCGTGATCTGCAGAGCAGATTCTGCTAAGCTTTCCAAATTTAGTAATTACTTATTAACAAGGGTGAGAAAATCAAATCTGCTAGATTAAATTGAAAACTGGTGTGACTGCAAAGCCCACAAATTTATAGAATGGATGCATTCAGCTCTCCTTTCCCACCAAGTACTAAAATAGACAAATATTCCAGAGCTGAAAAATAAAGATTAGAAGAAAAAAAATAATAATCCAAAATGAAATGAACAAAATAAGTTCCCAGCAGGCATTAGTGAATCTACGCATGACACAACACTGGGAGCACGGAAGGTCAGAAACATTTCAAAGCTGTGATAATGGCTGCTCTCTATCAAGTATATGCAGCTCTTTTCCATTTTCCTTAGTCTCTACTTCCCAGCCTTTTCTCTATCTTTAGCCCTTCTTTTTCACTCCAAAGTGCTCTGCTCAAAATATCCTGATAGCTGACAAGCTGCTGCCAGCCTGAAACCTCCTGGAATGCTACAGCAAAGCTTGCCCAAGGATCTCCCCACCCAGCACTTCCCATGGCCCAGGGAAGAGGTTGCTGCCTGCTCATGTCTGTGCAGATCAGTCTGAAGTTATAGGCAATATACGTTTCTTGATAATAATTTTAGCTTGTTGGGAGGAATCTCTTCTACCGTGCCCAATTTGGCCTCGCAGCTGACACCAAGAATGCTAAAAACGTGCAGTGTGCAACGGATAAGGCAACTATCAGATGATGACACTTCTTTGTAAACACAGAAGCGTATTCGCCTTTCCAAACCTGGCAGCGGCTTGGAGGACTGCTAAGAGCCGAGGGCCTCAGTGCTGCTCTCACTGCAGACATGGCAGCACTGTGTTCCTCGCCTGCATGGCTAAGGCAAGATGTCTGCTGCGCACCTTCCTGCTGCACGCTCAAGGGTTCCCCGCAGGCACGGTAACTGCACGACCACGTATTTATTTCCTCAGGGAATCGCCTCTCGTGTTGAAGAGAACCACCTCTCACCCCCAGCCCGGGGCGCGGCTCTCCCCAGCGCAGCGACAGGCGGTGACATGTCACCGCTGCCATCCCCGCACACGGCAGCCTAAAATGGCCTCCTCCCCGGGCCGCCTATGCTCGGGGTGCGCGGCGCTGCCGGAGGCCTTCACTACAGCACAGCCCTGGGATGACGGCTTTTTGGAAGCCGCTCACACAGCGGCCCCTGTGGGGCTGCACAGCGGGGCTGGCGCGGGCTCGGCCGGGCAGCCCCCAGCCAGAACCTAATGCTGACACCTCCGGGTTCGCAAAAAGACTTAAAAAAAAAATCCTCGGGCAAACAAAACCGGCGAGCCCACGGCACCCGCAGCACATGGCGGCAACCCACGCGCGAGCAGGGGCGCGGCCTACAGACTCCGGGGCCGCCCCTCGGCTCCGCGCTCGGCCCCGCCCGCTCGGGCCGGCCCCTCCCGCGCCGCGCGGCCGTTGGCCGGCGGCCGGCGGGCGGTTTGGCGGCGGTGGCGGGCGCTGGCCGGGCGGGGGCGCCGAGCGGCGCGGCGGGGCCGGGCGGGCGGCGGAGCCTGTCTTGCCGCCGCTCGGCGGTCGGCTCGGCTCCGCTCGGCTCGGGGAGGAGGGCCCTAGCCCAGCGCGCGGCCAATCCGGGCGGGCGCTGGCGGCGAGCAGGGCAGAATGGGCCGTAGTTGAGTGAAATAGGAAAGCTGCGAACAGTGTGGAGTGCTCCCGGTGTAAATAAAAGGGGGGGAAGAAAAGTTTCCCCAAGTCGCGGCTCTGCAGCCTCGCTCCGACGGGGGCACGGGGCTTTGTGCGCGGCGGAGACCACCGCTCGGGACTTTGCCGTGCGGCGTTCACGCGCTCTTCCTATTGTGTTTTTTTCAAAATATGGCAAAGGTTCAGGTGAACAATGTAGTGGTGTTGGACAACCCTTCTCCTTTCTACAACCCTTTCCAGTTCGAAATCACATTTGAGTGCATAGAGGACCTGTCGGAAGGTGAGTACCGCTCTCCGGACGCGGGTTCCGCGGCCCCGAGCTGTCGGATGCGGGGCCCTGAGGGCTCCCCTCGGCCCGGGCCTGCTCCCGCCGCCGCACGGCTCTCCTCCCCGCAGAGCCGTGCCGCCACGCGAGGATGCGGAGCGACCGCGGGGCCGCCCGGCCCGAGCCCGGCGGGGAAAGTTAGCGGCGGAGCCCTGGCTTCGGGGTCTCGGCTCCGGGGCCGCCGCTCCGCTTCGCTCCCCGCCGCGCCATCGTTGAGGCCGCCTTCAAGTTGCGAGGAACTTGTTAGAGTGGTGGTAGCCATGTTGCCAGCTTTGTGTGTGCGTGGGGGGGCAGAGCGGGAGCGGGCGGACGGGCAGGGCGCCGCGCGGCCCCGCGACGCGGGAGCGGAACTGTTGCGCGGTCGCACCGCTGCGCCCGGGCGGTACCCGCAGCGCGGGCAGCGTTTCGGAGAGAACGGTGCGGGGCCTCACGCTCCATTTTAATACTTTGGAGAAAAAAAAAAAAAAAAACCGGGGGAAAAAGGGAGCGGGAGGCAGGGCGGGCGGACGGGCGGCTCTCCGTGGGCACAGTGCTCGGGGCCCGGCGGGTGGCGGTCCGGGGGCGCGGAGCCGTGCCGGGAGGAGGGGGTGGCGGCAGCCACTATTTTTGGAAGTCACTCGAAAGTTACCGGCTGCCGCCGGGGGAGGCGGCCCGGCGCCGCCCTGCACGCCGCCCCGCGGGGACCCCGGAGCGGGGGGACGCGGCCACGAACCCCTTCTCGGCCAGGCTCGCGCCTTCCCGTCTGCCCGGCGGGCCGCGAGCAGCCCCCGGCCCGGTCCGGCCCGGCTCGCTCCGTAGCGCTGTACCCGCGCCGCCGGCAGGCCGCGCCGCGCCTCACCGCGGGAGGCGCCCCGAGAGTCCGCGCGGGAACCCCGGGGCGGGAGATTCGAACGCGGCGGCGCACGGCGAAGGAAGCGGCGGGCTGCGCGGCGGACCCGAACGGGAGGCGGAGGCCTCTCCGCCGGAGCTGCCTGGGGACAGGTGCCGCTGCCGGCCCGGCCCCGGTGGTGCCCAGTGTCGCCTGCTCGCCTGGGCAGGCAGCGGGAGGCGGGGAAGGAAACTCATGGCAATGGAGACTGGGGACGTTTCTGTTGCTGTCAATTAGTTTGCGTCCCTCAGCACCCGGAACGGGTTCCTCCACTGTACAGAGGGTTGGCGGTGCTGTCAAGAACTTTAAGAAAGTCCTGTCTGCGTTTGGGGCTCCCTCCAGGCCTCTGCCACCCATCCTAAAACTGATCAGCATCTCAGCTCGAGCAGCCCACACCAGCAAGCTCCGTGCCCATCCCCGATGCTGCTGGCTGCTCCTCCCTGCCTCGGGCAGTCAGGGAGGACAGGGAGTCATTCAGGACAGCAGCACCTGAACCCTGAGCCCCGAGCTGCACGCAGCAGTGCCCTCTACAGAACGGGCACAGGGCATCACTGCGCCTTTCCTTTGGTTGCGTGACTGCTCCTCGCTGTGTGCGTTTAACGCTGCGGTTAATCTGGGCGGTCAGGCTGAGAACTGGAGGTGGCCCAGTTCAAAATTCTCAGTTCCCTTCCCCCATCTGAGGAAGGTTAGACTACAGGATACATTTAGGGTAAGCACTGCTATCTTTCACGTTTAAAAATGAGGTTAAACAGCTTTTCTAAAAGAATGAATTGCTGTCATTTCCTTAGCATTTGTGTGCTAATGCCTACTCTGCTGTTTACAGCCAGTCCTGTGCACCACTGGTCTTAAAAGTAAATTCTTTGAGTTCACTTCCCCCCATTTTTAAATTATTCCATGTCATCATTCCTCAGCAGTATCAGACCAACCTTTTAAAGGTATAAGTTATCTTTCAAAGGCTTGTTTTTCAGTACTAAGTATTACTGGTTGAAAATGACTATGTTTTCCTGGAATAACAGCAAGTGATGGTATGATAACCTTGAGTGATCTAGCCCCTTATGTCCTCATTCCTTATACACAGCAAATTGCATAGACTCCAGCAGAATGTCATCAGCTGACCCAGTGAGTGCCTGCAGTACCCCAGTAGCTAACACCAGGTGTGCTTCTGGGGTAAACAGAACCTCTGATGCGGAACCTGGTCAGTTGTGCTGTGCTGTGTGAAGGGTTAAGATTTCATTAATGAGGAAAAACAGTTGCAATCCTAAATGCTGGAGACGTTCCTGCAGACTGAGGAAATTCTGGTTACAGCTCCCAGCAAGTAAATGGGCCCTGCCTGCTGTAGAAGAATCGCAGCTTAATCTGTCAATGAAAAATAGAGGGACTCCTGCAGTACTGACTGACTAGAGAAAGGTGGTGGGATGGTCTGGTTCACGAGGACTGGGGAACGCATCATCTTGCCTGATGAAGACAAGTCCCTTATCCTTTATGCCAGTTGCCAAAGAAGTAATTTTAAGCTAAGCAAAATCATAGACAGTCAAGAGTGAAAGACCCTTAACTATAATGATAAATAATGTTTGTTATTTAATTTTTGTTCTGCAGATTTGGAATGGAAGATAATTTATGTGGGTTCAGCTGAAAGTGAAGAGTATGACCAGGTGTTAGACTCTGTTTTAGTAGGACCTGTTCCTGCAGGCAGACACATGTTTGTATTTCAGGTAAGTTTGAATTAACTGTTTCTAGAGGAGTTATGTTATTTTGACCTTTGAAGATGACTGTCACACTAAGAGGCACTTGAAAAGTAATAGTAAGCTTGAAAAACTTTCAGTCAGCTCTTCAGGTATGACACACCTTTCTTTAAGGTTTATATTTTGCCCCTAATATTTCCATAGTAATATTTTCATTTGTAGTATCAATATAAGATACACTGATAAAGGCACAGTTTCTGTAGCTGATGATAATGTTATATAATAAAATAACAGAATGTCTTGGGCTGCAAGGGGCTTAAGCCCATCACATTTGAACCACCTGCTGTGAGCAGGGTTGCCACTCACTAGATCAGGCTGCCCAGGGATTTTGACTAGCCTAGTTTATAAATGTATTCTAGACCACTCATTAACTGGAAATGTCAGGCTTAACTGTGTGGCAGTTAGTGGCAGTTTCAGACAATTAGGTGCATTAGGTTAACATACAGTATCTTCAGGAGAAGGCAAAAAAAATGCACAGTGAAACTCAGCCAGAACAGTTGAGTTGATTTGTCTGGCAGCGTGGATGATCAACCATGATGTTTGAACATGGTGGCTAAGCGTACTAAGTCATGACACAATATAGCAATTTGTAAAATAAGACAGAATTCCATTGATAGGTGGAGACTGTCTCCCAAAAACTGAAATATGGGATGATCCTATAAAATACTGCTGTTGAAGCCAGAAGTAACTAAGAAGAAATAATTGAGGGAAGGAAAACAGAGGAGCCCTAGGATGGTTAATGTCTGGTTAGATCAGTGAGAGAGGGAAAAAAACTGAAGCAAACTTGCCTGAACTTTTATGGATCTTCATGATAAAAAAACTCCAATTTAGTTCACTTTTTCCCTCTTTTTATTAAATAAATACACATTTGTGTTGTGAACTGAGAGCAAAATCCATCCACAGAAAAATCAGACTGAAAGGAGAATACCTCTTGTTTAAGAACCTCGCTATTTTCTCAGATACTATAAATTCACTTAACTATTTTATGACAAATACAGACTGCAGTACAAGCATTTTTCAAAAAGTACTCTAACGAATATGCTTTCTTCCTTATTGGTTACTGCAACTTTTAAAACGATAGCAAGGTTTGTGAGGTATCTGGGTTCATAGTGTAAGTCTCAAGTTCTTGAAAATTTCAGGTTCTGAAACTTCCAAATGAAGAATTATTATTTTTCCCCTGCCTTCCAGGACACACTGAAGGAATGAGGTTGGGTTGGAGGCTATGTTTATTAACCACATATCTGCGTATGTCCTGAAATGTTTCTGTTTTGTTTTGGAGCTGGGCCCTAATTTTTTCCACAGAGAAAATGAAGATGCTGTGTAACACAGGCATCATTTACCAATAGTTCTTCTCTTATCAAGATGTTTTATCTTATGGCATTAATTGGTCAGAATTAGATGATCCTCTGTTACTCTCAAAAGAGGTTATCTTGTAGCATTATATCCAGAGATATCAGCTAGCACTTGAATTCCTGATTTAAATACTCCACTATTTTCAGTCAAGTTACGAAGAGCCATCACTGACATTAATGGGGAGGAGCAGGAGGCAAGTGTCTAAAAAGCTGTATTTTGATTGTGTCATATAGGAGGGTCTTGAAAATTGAATTTACTGGTCTTGCAGTTCCTGTAGAATGGACTCCTTTCCATTTTAAATGGATATGAATGTTTATAAATGACACTAAAGCTAAACTAGGAGTGGGCATCGAAGAATCTTGCTTACATTTGAATATGTATGGTAAGAGAGAGTTGGTGTGTTATTATCAAGTGTTCCTTTTATTTCTAATTGAATTACTGTCGGTCTGAGTACATTAGACTTCAAAACCACTGGATTTCAGGTGAGCGTAGGACTTGGCTAATGTTTATGTAAGAGACTACTAAGAACCAAACTGCTGCTGTGGGCCTTTGCTGATGACTAAAGCTACTTTATTCACCAAACTCGTACTGCCTGGGTGATGGGGAGAACAAGGGAAGGGCAGAATGGGGTGCAATGCAGAGCTGCAGGAGGTATATAACAAACAAAGGAGGTGTTATTTGTCAGGGACAGCACAGGAAAAGGACCTTTGCAGAAATGCATAAAAATTTCAGCTAATAATATGCTGTAGACTTTTCTAAATACAGAAATTGCTGAAATAGCAAATAAAATGGAGCGTCACCATGATACTGTGGGTGATAAAACTACCTTTGTGAAAAAGGAGCTGTGTATCAGGTTGGTATGTTAGTCTTACATACAGAAAGATGGAAAACTGTTGTGCTTCTCAGACTTGGACAATCAACTTCTTAAAACATTTAAAAAGATGTCAATATTAAAGGCACACTGCCTGGCCTGTTTAGATTGAATTACCAAGATAGAGGTAATGAACCTTGATGCCTTCTCTTTGTGCATTTGGGGATTTGCAATAAATTCTTTTGGAGAATATAAATTATTTATAATCTTACGGGGAGATATGACTGTACACTAACTTAGCTACTCTCTGGTAACATCTAAATGCATATCTGTCTTATGTGGAAAAGCGAGTTAATTCAAGACAACGTATGCATTGACTGATTTCATAAAATCCTTAAATAATTATTAGCCTGAGAATGGCAATTAAGACTGTGATTTTTTTTATGTGGAAGTTAATCTTGCTACCTCTTTTTGCCTACCACAACATCTGTTTGCAACCACTCACGTATCCCTGTGTATGGTTACCTGTTCCCTAGGGAACTGGGAGGTTTTATATCCAAGGCAGGGAGTTAACATTTGAGAAAAGACAACAGATTCTTTTTTTAAGTCATGTTCAATGTCATTGCCACTCAACAAAACAGTATTCAATAGCTAAGTAGGATTAGAACAGTATTTCTGCAGGTTTGCAGCTGTATCATAGCATATTATGGGATATGAAATGCCAGTGGGAGTCAGGAAGAGCTGAAATACACGTTAGGTGCAAGTTGAGTTTTTTCATAGGAGTTAAATGGAAGAGTGTACTTCTGCAGTGTATTATTCTATAATTGCCCACTGTGGAATTTCAGGTAATCACATGGGCCTGGGCACTGAGAAGGACTGACTGAATGTAGTAGATTCATGTATCGGCAGTTCTTGGGTTTTCTTGTAGCCTCTATGCTTCTTTTCCTTGGCCATTCCCCTGGACAAGCTGTAAACTCATTTGGTCACTGTGTGCTCCCTTCAGGGCTGGAGGAGTCTACCCAATTCCATAGCTGCATTCCACTCCCCTCTGGTGTATTTATACCCAAGAGGCCCAGTTCATTTAATTGTTCAGTAAAGTGCCTGTAGCTTCTTATAAAAAGCCAGACTGGTTTGAAGGCTCAGAGCTGAAGTAGCAAAGAGCAGAAATCAATGATGCATGATTACTAGCTCCTGAATTTCACAGTGCCAGAGCATATGAATACTAGAGAAAAACAGGGATAAGAGGGATAGCAAAAATTAATCCCATTCATCCTCTGCCCTAAGGCAGGATTCAATACACCTGAACTATTCTAATATAATTAATACTAATTTATACTCAGAACAAAAGTGTTCATTATTAGCTTTAGGCTTGTCATGCAAAATTGTAAACATGAGTCTTTTTCATTTATTCTTAACTTGCTGTTACTCTGAATTTTAGAGCAGGAGGTACCACATTTTTATCAACAACTATTTAGTTAGAAAGCACTTTAAGAGACAGAGGTAAGCCACATTTTATGAAGTCATCTTTATTGATTACTAATGATTACATTACTACAGAAAGTCAGGATGCTAAGGAAAATTGTGTTAGTTGCCTATTAGGACTGTACACTGGTTGAAAATGTCTGATGTCCCACAGTGGTCAGTGCATTTAACTGCGTGCATTTTAAGAAACGTAGGCATGTGGAAGCAGATGAGACATAATTTATTCCTTTCCTAGACATTTGTGGGACAGTCCAGACCTCACAGTAGCCTGTCCCCGCTCTTGCTGAAATATAAACTACAGTCTGTATTTTTAAGGGTTTAGTCATGTTAAAAAATGCGTATAGATCAAGTCTACCTAAGAGGTATGGAAAGAAATAGTTTTACTGAATTACTGAGGTGGGCTAGAGGATAACGGCACTGTAGACTTACAGAGGTATTGGCACACTTGTTCAAATGACAGCTCAGCTAATCATGTATTGAAAAGCAGTTTTGGATCAAAGCTGTCTAATCACCCTGAAGAAATGTCAGCACACAATATTACTCTGTTGTAAGTAATTCTGTCTCTAGAGGATACTGCCCTAAATTCAGGGTTGATGTTTTTATAAAAGCAGGTCTGTTTTGTGGTTAACTTGAAAGAAACGTTCTAGATTTGCATAGAGTCTCTACTCAGGTGCTGGGACATACTACTTGAGATTGCCCTGCTAGATAGACGTACGGTGTTGATTTTTATTTTAATAAATCTTTCCCTTTCACATCTAGGCTGATGCACCTAACCCAGGGCTTATTCCAGATGCAGATGCAGTAGGTGTAACAGTTGTGCTAATTACATGCACCTATCGAGGTCAAGAATTTATTAGAGTAGGCTACTACGTAAACAACGAATATACTGAAACAGAACTGAGAGAGAATCCACCAGTAAAACCAGACTTTTCTAAGGTAAGGCATGTTCAGTTCTAGTCTGTCTATTGTATGTGTATAGAATATTTTTAAGAAACAAACTTCAAATGATTCCATAAATTACACTGAATAACACAAAAAGACTGGGGGACAAAGTGGAAGTACCACGTAGTTGCCATAAAGTTGGAGAGCGTTCAGAAATCAGTAGCAGTTTCTGTTAATATGATGCTTTGTTTGGACACCAGTATGAGTTAACACTGATGAAAGGAAATAGACTGGTTCTCTCTGCCTGAATCACTGTTGAGAAAGTGGCTCTGTTCTTCAAAAAAAATTTTTTTATAGGACAGGCAATTGGGATCTGAAATGGAAGTGTTAATTCAGCACAGTCCCTACACAACTATTCTGATTTTCTGCAAAGCAGAAACTGAAGAACAACTTTTCCATAAAAAGAGAGATGGGTAACCTGGTAAGAGCAGGTTGGATGACTATTCAATAAATGGACAACACGGTCAAGAAGTTTATATTTTAACTTTAAAAACATATAGTTACTCTCATGCTAAAAACTGAACCAGGAGTAGAATAAAAATGAAATGTGAAACAGAATTATTTGAAGGAGAAAAGCCAATTAAACATCAAAAACTGATCAGACCAACTCCTGTGAAACAGTACAGCAGTTCTCTTGCACAGACAAACACACAGGTTCTGTACTGTATCCTGGCTTGCTTTAGTGGAAGATGTTGTGGAATTGGGGTTTTCTCTTTACAAAAGCTGATGTGTACATGTACCTGTTCGCAGTAGTCATGATAAACATTTGGCTATTTCTCAAGTTTACATGAATTATATAATAAGATATATGAAGAACTGAGTGGAATAACGTATACTGTATTGACTAGTACAGATATAATCCCCATAGTCTGAAACAGATCTTCAAATGTAACTAAACTAAACTGGTTTTTAAAAGTTGCTAATGATTCTCTATGCTTAACTTTATTTTCAAGGATCAGATGCTTTGACCGTATTCAAAATTCACAGTTACTGTTAATTTTGGATTCTTAACCTTATCTGTTTCTTTTTTATTTATTGTGTTACTGAAATCTTTTGTTATTTTTGGTGTGAATGCTAGAATAACTTTCTTTAAGCAATTGACTTTAGAAATACCTAGAACTACTTGTCATAGTTCTGTTTTTTTCCTAATATAAAAACTGCTTGTATGAAAAAGAACAGCAAAAGCTATCATGTATTTGTACAAAAAGGTCTTAATATGACTTCAGGGCAGAACTTAAACATGCAAGAAGAACATAAGGTCATTAAACACATCTAACTGTTGCTGATGGGAAGCAGACATACCAGGTCACTTTAGTATGCATAAGGGGTGGGAAAATATTTAAAAAGAGCACTTCCTCAGGAAATAAAATCAACGTTACTGACATGGAGGACTTCTTCTGTGACCAGTTTTAACTTTAATGAGATGATGGGTCAGTTGTGATAATTTGCCATCCTTCAGAATTAACTATTATTTGGAAAACAGCAAAAGATTCAGAGATGAACATTTTCTTTTTGGGCTGCATACATAAACAAATGTACCACTTCTTCAGAGACAAATGAAGGCCAACTATAAGAATAAAATGTGACCAGTGTCCAGGTGTGTCCGCTACCAAATCAGAGTAATGTTTTTTCTCTTTAAGATGAATCAAAAGCATAGCCGTTTAATGTAAGGAAAAGCTTTTCTCTTAGCTGAGGAGAAACAGTTGATGGAAGCAGTAAAATTATGGCAAACACCATGAAATTGATGCAGAATTTTATCAAGGCATGCAGCCCACAATGTTTGTAGGGGTAGTTATTTGCTTTAATAAGCACTGCCTGAAGTAAAACCCTTGCACTTTACTTGCAAAGTTGTATAGTCTTGAATTCAGAGAACACTTAACTGCTTTCTCAGGAGGATGCTTTTATTGTGCTGGATAGGATATTAAAGTAAATGGACCAGTGGTGTATTTCTGTAAGCATGTTTTTATCCATATGTAGTAGCTACAGATTTGTAATTACATTAACAAATTATTTTGCACATATATACACATATATGGCTATGGGAGTAAAAGGAAAAAACCTATATGCATGTGAATTCTGATTAGAGATGTAAACACTATGTAATCCATTTCTTTTCTTCCCACCCAGCTTCAAAGGAATATTTTGGCATCTAATCCTAGAGTCACAAGATTCCACATTAACTGGGAGGACAACACTGAAAAACTGGAAGATGCAGAGAGCAGTAACCCAAATCTACAGTCGCTGCTTTCTACAGATGCATTACCTTCAGCATCAAAGGGATGGTCAACATCAGAAAATTCATTAAATGTTATGTTAGAATCTCATATGGACTGCATGTGACTAACCACCACCATTTTGGTACTGTACATGTATTAAACTGTAAAAACAACCAGAACTATTTCCCTCAGTTTCCCTAAGTATATAGTTGACAAGCAATGTGAAGAACTTGTTTTAAAACATCCTGTAGAAAGTTTATAAAAAACAACAAAAAAAACCCAAAAAACAGTATTTGAGCAAATTGTGGAATATAAATACAGATATTTTTAAGTAATTGCTTTTTTTTCTCTAACTTGTTACTCTGTTGGTCTGAATTGAACCTTATTAAAGTATGCATATTCTTCCCCCCTCCCCCTTTACTTTGTAAGCACTGACAAAAGCGAAAAGACTGAAAGTTGAAATAATTCAGGCAAAATGAAGCAATAATGCTATGCTGTGTTCTTGTCTCTGATATCCAGATTGCCAAATATAAAGTGCCCTTTAATTAAACACCTGAAGAGCAAAGCTCTTATTAGAGGAAGTGCAAAGACAAGTGTTGCTGCTTAAAAAAAAAGCCCCCAAATGTCCTCTTTCTGTGAAAGTGGACAGCACGGTGTAATTTTAGGTGCAAGCTTCTTTTCATTTCAAGGCACATACTTGTTACTTAAAGCATGCAATTTGAGATTTACCATCTGCTATCTTCAATTTTAGGACTTTTCTTAATCTCCCGCTGCTAGTTAAACAGTGGTTTGTTGAGGACAGTGTTTCATATGGATTTAGGTGGGTATTTCATGGGAAAACCCTTTTGCAGCCACTGAACGGTATACGTAGATGGTTGGAAAGATTTGAGCAATTATTAGAAAATTTAAGTGTCAAAAGGAATAGCATGAGCACCCCCCAAAAATGGCTCTTCTGCAAGATTGTTATGCACAGTTGCTGGTTTATACATTGATTTTTCAAGTATGCTATGTTCTTCTTGTGGTTTTAACATGTAGTAAGGAGTTTAGATGTTTTCTTTCAGTTTTTTGAAACATCTGGAATTGAAAATATTTCACTTTTTTTGTTACCCTTTAAGGCAAGACTATGCACTGGTATAAATTAAGATTCAAACCCTTTTGTGGCAGGCACTACGTACTCAAGAATGCACTGCCTATCCCAAAAGCCTTGCAATGAGACATTCCTTATTACCTGAGGCACCCTTGGAGATAAAAAAAAAAAAATAGAATGAGGTAGTGAATTGTAAAGACTTAAGACATCGTTATGACACTCACAATTTAGTTATTCCTTCTAATCCTTGTCAGCCTTATAGGTTTACTGTGACTGTATATGCATTTACAATGGTAATCTGTCATGTCAGATTACAGAAATATTTTTCTGCTGGTTACTAGTAACCACACAAACTGCACCCTTGTAGGTTCTATGCCCTTAAAACAGATACATTTCATGATGACATGGCAGAACAGTTCCGAATAAAAATAGAATGCTTTCTCTCCTTTTTCTGCATTCTCTAATAGGGATGAAGATGTCCCAGTCAGTTAGCATTTCTCTCTTTTTCACACAATTAGTACAACTGTCTTTAATTTAAAATGTATATTTTCAAATTGCAAAGGAAAGACCTGATGTGAATGTTACATGTGCATGTTTCTTTCTTGCACCGCAGCTCAGCAGAGCGTATGGGAGCTGAATGACCAAATTGTACTCACAGCTGTTAATACTTGGAACCCAAATTCTAATGTGATACTGCAAAAGTCAATATATCTCAAATGTAAGCATTTAACATAGTCATCTGCTGAAAGGCTGGTAGGCTAATGATGTCTGACCTGACCTAAAGCTATTGTAATAGTATTTCAAACCTTTGTTCCTGCCAGCGATTGAAAGTATGATCAGGTACAAGCTATAACCAGGATCCATCCACCAGTAGCACAGAGGCTTTTTAGAAGCATGTGCTACAGAAAGAGCAAACTGTTACTGCCATTGCAGAATCAACTACAAAACATGGTGAGCAAAACTACATCAATCAGCCTGCAAGCCAGTTGGAGAAATTCAGAATGTGAAGATAGACTGTCCAGAAGAAAAAAAGGTCAACTGTACTTGTGAACTTGGGTGCAGTAAACTTCAAACTAGACCAGATGGCATGATGCTGCAACATATGAAGAATATGGCAGCCCCTCAGTGATGCAGGCACTACCTATAGCAGACCCATCAACTGTGGAAAAAAGAATTGCTGTGCTGTGTTTGGTGACAACTATTAAAAAAACACCATACACACTACAAGAGCACCTTACAGTCTTTTTGAGGGAGTGATCTTTCTATGCTTTCTAAAAGATAGGGGCACTCTCAGGTCTTCTTCAAGCCTGTCCAGATCTTAGCAGTCCATACAAACTGTTTTCTGTATTTGCCACATTTCCTCGCAAAACCATATTCCAGAGATAAGGAATTTGAGTATTCCAGATACTTTAGGACTAATGATCAGGTGGCAAAGCACAAAATTAGTGACATTAAAAGATACAGTGAATGTACTGCACCTCTATAAAGACTTGTCTCTTACCTCTGAACGTTTCAGGACAGCAGGGCTGCTTACCAAACATAGGCAGGTAGCACTGACAGCAGAACATTACAATTTCAATGCTGAAGACAAGTTCACTTACCAACAAACTTCAATTTGTGTAAGCCATCAAAATGCAAGAGAATGCTACAGATTCTGTTGACAGGAATAGTGATGCATCTCACTGTACTTGTACCTCAGCTAGATAGACGTACTCAATTCCATTAGAGGATTGTCGTAATATTCATCAGAGATTTTCCATATTACAAAGAAATGGATAACACAAGGCCCTATTACTGATGAAAGATGAGGCTGTTTTTCTGTCTAGCTTGGAAAAAACCCACAAACATTGTCCATCTTACAGTCAGTGATTAATTAATACATTATTCCAGTCTGAATTACTAGGACATTCAGAGTTGGAAGGGGGCAAATTACGGTAGCTCCATCCTAAGGGAGACTGGTGAAGTGTGACCTCCCTAATGGCTCTGCAAAACACCACTGAGAATACTACTCTTTCTTCATATATTCAGGGCTCAGAATGTAGCTACAATAACCATGGTCACTTAGTTTACAGCCTGCCCTGCAGTTTGTACTCCTGAAACGTGGGTCAGCATCAGAGACAAAACTGACAATGTGGCAATCCACTATTTTTCTTTGGAGGGCTTCAAGTGCTGATTTTCCTGAAGTCAGCTGACTAAAGGCTAGCCCAGTTGTGTATATATAAAGGCTGTTCACTGCCATCCAAAATTGGTAAGGAAGAAAAAGGTAAAAACAAAAAAAAAACAAAAAAAACCCAAACCTTATGCATGCACACTCCACGCTAATCCTCATTTACAAGAGACAGAAAAGAACAGAGTAGCTAAATCTCGTGACTTCTGTATGGACAACTGCAGGAGATTTTTCACTTCCTTAATTACCCAGCTACTCATCTACAACAAATGGTCTGGAAGGCAGTGGCCTGCAAGTTTAGTGGGCCAGATTCTTATGTTCTGTTGAGAGCCACAGAAGAAGTTTGGGCTGCAGATGGTGTGTTACAGTTGTTGCTTGCTGGAGGGTTCTGCTCAGGGTCAGCAGGGAAGACAAAATGAAACATACAACTACCTATAATGGCAGACAGCGTATGGGGGACTGCTCATGCTAGGCCTTCCCATTTGTATTTATGTTCCCGGCTAAAGTTCTGCTTCTTCAGAGCTGGTCTTCAAATGTGTGAGATTAGACATGGGCTGCAGAAGACAGGTGGAAGTACTTTTGCTTGATTTTTAGTTTTAGCAAAGAATTTCTAAGAGGGAAGAACCAGCTGGAGTCTCTATGGAGGCTACATTCAAGTTGAACAAGGTTTGTATCTAGAATATAAAGGCCTCTCGGAAGCAAAGGCTGGGGTGAAGGGAGGACACCCATCAACATTTCTGACTTTTGGTAATGCTGGCTTGGAAGCATGGTGAGCAGTTATTGTTCATGGTATGGGTGATGTGGCTGGCCTCCAGCAGACAACCAGAGGAAGGAGTTTGTGCTGCAGAACAATACCAGATGTAGGAGATAACAGCTAAGTGTTAACAGCAATGATAAGAACTGGCTGAAATGTCAGGAGATCATGAGTTTCCCTCTGAGAGTCTGTTGGACCTTAAGATGATAATGAGGCTTATCTTCCCACATAAAGGGTCCTCTGGCTTGTCCTGTCTCACTTGAAAGGTGTGGCAGACCAACAATGATACAGACTGGGAAGAAACAGAAGGCTTTATGGTACAGCAAAGGAAATTCTAAAGTTATGTAAAAGAAATGAACGGAATGAAATTCCTGACACTTCAATAGCAGGAAGAAAACCTCTTACGAAGGCCTGTCTGAATGTATTTTGCCAAGATTGTGACCTCTGGCCAACACTGCTGATAAAGATGTTCCTCCTGCAGTATTTCTTGTCCCTCCTATCTGAAGGTCTCCAGATAAAGCTGTGAACAGACTAAAATTTTTGAAGACAGACTTTGCTCTAATCTGTTACACGCAGGTAGCAACAACAAGCACTGTCTCAGCACAAGGCCACTGCAGAACAGCATTAGTGAAAGGAAATTAAGGGAATTTGCAGATCTCCAAGACATATTGCTAGAGGGATGTTGCATTTCTCCCTGGAACTTTGATCAAAATCTCAAAATTCACTCCTTAAAGAAGTTTAGTAGACTTCCTAGAGAGTTAAGGCCTCCTCGACTTGAGGCCTAACTGCTTAGGGAACAGCAAGTGAAGTCATAGTATAAGAAAAATATTTTCAACGTACATGCTGACAGAAACTATGAGTTCATGTACAATTTTGAATATTCAGGAAAATAAGAACTGTGTGTTAGGAGTAAAAATGCAGAAAGCCTAGCCTAAAGGCTACACCTCAATAACCTAATCAGGGCCATGGTATGGATCCAAGTACTGCCATGCTATTATCCTCAGCAGTAAATTGTTAGCTAGCATGTTCCCTTTCACTTCCTTAGCATGTATCAACTAGTGAGTGCTCAGAAACATTTTGGGGATCTATAGACTGGGAAAAAATGTCTCCAGTTTCAGTACCTTGTGTATCCTAGGATACTGACAACGTGTACTCTATTCATAACTCTAACTCACAACAAGCATTTGGATGTGGTTTCTACTGGATGATAAGAGAGACAATGGTTAGCATCTGAAGACTATGTAGCAGGGAAAGGCTTACTACAAGAAGAAAAATGGTTGTTTACCCTTGAGTTTGTTGCCTTCAGTGAGGAGCACTGAAAGAGCATATATATTAACAAAATGCTGCTGGCATCAATATGGACAATCACAGACTCTGCAAAATGTCAACAAAAGGCAGTTCTCTGAGGGGGCTCTGTAGAGGCTGTAAGAGGAGAGGCCAGAAGGCTGTATTTCATACAACTCAGGAGGGTATGTTGTACAGAACTGGAGAGTAGGAGAAACAGCTGATAGTCTCCCACATTTTAGACAAGCTGTTCTGAACACAGTTCACAAAATTCTTTATGCAGTCCATCTGTGGACTGAACAAAACTCTCCAGAAATTTCAACAGCCAAGTATGCACCAGAAAACGTCAGCATGACTGTGGTCTGAATGCCCAGGAGCTCCAGATCCAGCAGCAGCAGGTGGAGTCTGCAACCTCTATGGAGTCAAACACACTCAAATGATTGCTGCAAATCTTAGGCTCCAGAGAAAAAGGAAATATTTTCTTATTAGTGATCATCTCATCCAAATATGCACAAGCAGCACTACAGTTATGAGGACTGCAAAACAGTTAAACTCAGTAGTAAGGTGGAAACAGAGAGAGATTTTGCTAAACTTCAGTATGTCTCCTTCTGGAAAAGTATGTATCAATATTGAAAAATTAAGGGCATATGAATGACTACCTGTCATTCTCAGATGGGAAGCAGAAAGAATGAATCAGGCCCTTACAAAATATGAACACTCTGTAGACAGCAAATTTTTTCCACAGAGAAAATGAAGATGCTGTGTAACACAGGCATCATTTACCAATAGTTCTTCTCTTATCAAGATGTTTTATCTTATGGCATTAATTGGTCAGAATTAGATGATCCTCTGTTACTCTCAAAAGAGGTTATCTTGTAGCATTATATCCAGAGATATCAGCTAGCACTTGAATTCCTGATTTAAATACTCCACTATTTTCAGTCAAGTTACGAAGAGCCATCACTGACATTAATGGGGAGGAGCAGGAGGCAAGTGTCTAAAAAGCTGTATTTTGATTGTGTCATATAGGAGGGTCTTGAAAATTGAATTTACTGGTCTTGCAGTTCCTGTAGAATGGACTCCTTTCCATTTTAAATGGATATGAATGTTTATAAATGACACTAAAGCTAAACTAGGAGTGGGCATCGAAGAATCTTGCTTACATTTGAATATGTATGGTAAGAGAGAGTTGGTGTGTTATTATCAAGTGTTCCTTTTATTTCTAATTGAATTACTGTCGGTCTGAGTACATTAGACTTCAAAACCACTGGATTTCAGGTGAGCGTAGGACTTGGCTAATGTTTATGTAAGAGACTACTAAGAACCAAACTGCTGCTGTGGGCCTTTGCTGATGACTAAAGCTACTTTATTCACCAAACTCGTACTGCCTGGGTGATGGGGAGAACAAGGGAAGGGCAGAATGGGGTGCAATGCAGAGCTGCAGGAGGTATATAACAAACAAAGGAGGTGTTATTTGTCAGGGACAGCACAGGAAAAGGACCTTTGCAGAAATGCATAAAAATTTCAGCTAATAATATGCTGTAGACTTTTCTAAATACAGAAATTGCTGAAATAGCAAATAAAATGGAGCGTCACCATGATACTGTGGGTGATAAAACTACCTTTGTGAAAAAGGAGCTGTGTATCAGGTTGGTATGTTAGTCTTACATACAGAAAGATGGAAAACTGTTGTGCTTCTCAGACTTGGACAATCAACTTCTTAAAACATTTAAAAAGATGTCAATATTAAAGGCACACTGCCTGGCCTGTTTAGATTGAATTACCAAGATAGAGGTAATGAACCTTGATGCCTTCTCTTTGTGCATTTGGGGATTTGCAATAAATTCTTTTGGAGAATATAAATTATTTATAATCTTACGGGGAGATATGACTGTACACTAACTTAGCTACTCTCTGGTAACATCTAAATGCATATCTGTCTTATGTGGAAAAGCGAGTTAATTCAAGACAACGTATGCATTGACTGATTTCATAAAATCCTTAAATAATTATTAGCCTGAGAATGGCAATTAAGACTGTGATTTTTTTTATGTGGAAGTTAATCTTGCTACCTCTTTTTGCCTACCACAACATCTGTTTGCAACCACTCACGTATCCCTGTGTATGGTTACCTGTTCCCTAGGGAACTGGGAGGTTTTATATCCAAGGCAGGGAGTTAACATTTGAGAAAAGACAACAGATTCTTTTTTTAAGTCATGTTCAATGTCATTGCCACTCAACAAAACAGTATTCAATAGCTAAGTAGGATTAGAACAGTATTTCTGCAGGTTTGCAGCTGTATCATAGCATATTATGGGATATGAAATGCCAGTGGGAGTCAGGAAGAGCTGAAATACACGTTAGGTGCAAGTTGAGTTTTTTCATAGGAGTTAAATGGAAGAGTGTACTTCTGCAGTGTATTATTCTATAATTGCCCACTGTGGAATTTCAGGTAATCACATGGGCCTGGGCACTGAGAAGGACTGACTGAATGTAGTAGATTCATGTATCGGCAGTTCTTGGGTTTTCTTGTAGCCTCTATGCTTCTTTTCCTTGGCCATTCCCCTGGACAAGCTGTAAACTCATTTGGTCACTGTGTGCTCCCTTCAGGGCTGGAGGAGTCTACCCAATTCCATAGCTGCATTCCACTCCCCTCTGGTGTATTTATACCCAAGAGGCCCAGTTCATTTAATTGTTCAGTAAAGTGCCTGTAGCTTCTTATAAAAAGCCAGACTGGTTTGAAGGCTCAGAGCTGAAGTAGCAAAGAGCAGAAATCAATGATGCATGATTACTAGCTCCTGAATTTCACAGTGCCAGAGCATATGAATACTAGAGAAAAACAGGGATAAGAGGGATAGCAAAAATTAATCCCATTCATCCTCTGCCCTAAGGCAGGATTCAATACACCTGAACTATTCTAATATAATTAATACTAATTTATACTCAGAACAAAAGTGTTCATTATTAGCTTTAGGCTTGTCATGCAAAATTGTAAACATGAGTCTTTTTCATTTATTCTTAACTTGCTGTTACTCTGAATTTTAGAGCAGGAGGTACCACATTTTTATCAACAACTATTTAGTTAGAAAGCACTTTAAGAGACAGAGGTAAGCCACATTTTATGAAGTCATCTTTATTGATTACTAATGATTACATTACTACAGAAAGTCAGGATGCTAAGGAAAATTGTGTTAGTTGCCTATTAGGACTGTACACTGGTTGAAAATGTCTGATGTCCCACAGTGGTCAGTGCATTTAACTGCGTGCATTTTAAGAAACGTAGGCATGTGGAAGCAGATGAGACATAATTTATTCCTTTCCTAGACATTTGTGGGACAGTCCAGACCTCACAGTAGCCTGTCCCCGCTCTTGCTGAAATATAAACTACAGTCTGTATTTTTAAGGGTTTAGTCATGTTAAAAAATGCGTATAGATCAAGTCTACCTAAGAGGTATGGAAAGAAATAGTTTTACTGAATTACTGAGGTGGGCTAGAGGATAACGGCACTGTAGACTTACAGAGGTATTGGCACACTTGTTCAAATGACAGCTCAGCTAATCATGTATTGAAAAGCAGTTTTGGATCAAAGCTGTCTAATCACCCTGAAGAAATGTCAGCACACAATATTACTCTGTTGTAAGTAATTCTGTCTCTAGAGGATACTGCCCTAAATTCAGGGTTGATGTTTTTATAAAAGCAGGTCTGTTTTGTGGTTAACTTGAAAGAAACGTTCTAGATTTGCATAGAGTCTCTACTCAGGTGCTGGGACATACTACTTGAGATTGCCCTGCTAGATAGACGTACGGTGTTGATTTTTATTTTAATAAATCTTTCCCTTTCACATCTAGGCTGATGCACCTAACCCAGGGCTTATTCCAGATGCAGATGCAGTAGGTGTAACAGTTGTGCTAATTACATGCACCTATCGAGGTCAAGAATTTATTAGAGTAGGCTACTACGTAAACAACGAATATACTGAAACAGAACTGAGAGAGAATCCACCAGTAAAACCAGACTTTTCTAAGGTAAGGCATGTTCAGTTCTAGTCTGTCTATTGTATGTGTATAGAATATTTTTAAGAAACAAACTTCAAATGATTCCATAAATTACACTGAATAACACAAAAAGACTGGGGGACAAAGTGGAAGTACCACGTAGTTGCCATAAAGTTGGAGAGCGTTCAGAAATCAGTAGCAGTTTCTGTTAATATGATGCTTTGTTTGGACACCAGTATGAGTTAACACTGATGAAAGGAAATAGACTGGTTCTCTCTGCCTGAATCACTGTTGAGAAAGTGGCTCTGTTCTTCAAAAAAAATTTTTTTATAGGACAGGCAATTGGGATCTGAAATGGAAGTGTTAATTCAGCACAGTCCCTACACAACTATTCTGATTTTCTGCAAAGCAGAAACTGAAGAACAACTTTTCCATAAAAAGAGAGATGGGTAACCTGGTAAGAGCAGGTTGGATGACTATTCAATAAATGGACAACACGGTCAAGAAGTTTATATTTTAACTTTAAAAACATATAGTTACTCTCATGCTAAAAACTGAACCAGGAGTAGAATAAAAATGAAATGTGAAACAGAATTATTTGAAGGAGAAAAGCCAATTAAACATCAAAAACTGATCAGACCAACTCCTGTGAAACAGTACAGCAGTTCTCTTGCACAGACAAACACACAGGTTCTGTACTGTATCCTGGCTTGCTTTAGTGGAAGATGTTGTGGAATTGGGGTTTTCTCTTTACAAAAGCTGATGTGTACATGTACCTGTTCGCAGTAGTCATGATAAACATTTGGCTATTTCTCAAGTTTACATGAATTATATAATAAGATATATGAAGAACTGAGTGGAATAACGTATACTGTATTGACTAGTACAGATATAATCCCCATAGTCTGAAACAGATCTTCAAATGTAACTAAACTAAACTGGTTTTTAAAAGTTGCTAATGATTCTCTATGCTTAACTTTATTTTCAAGGATCAGATGCTTTGACCGTATTCAAAATTCACAGTTACTGTTAATTTTGGATTCTTAACCTTATCTGTTTCTTTTTTATTTATTGTGTTACTGAAATCTTTTGTTATTTTTGGTGTGAATGCTAGAATAACTTTCTTTAAGCAATTGACTTTAGAAATACCTAGAACTACTTGTCATAGTTCTGTTTTTTTCCTAATATAAAAACTGCTTGTATGAAAAAGAACAGCAAAAGCTATCATGTATTTGTACAAAAAGGTCTTAATATGACTTCAGGGCAGAACTTAAACATGCAAGAAGAACATAAGGTCATTAAACACATCTAACTGTTGCTGATGGGAAGCAGACATACCAGGTCACTTTAGTATGCATAAGGGGTGGGAAAATATTTAAAAAGAGCACTTCCTCAGGAAATAAAATCAACGTTACTGACATGGAGGACTTCTTCTGTGACCAGTTTTAACTTTAATGAGATGATGGGTCAGTTGTGATAATTTGCCATCCTTCAGAATTAACTATTATTTGGAAAACAGCAAAAGATTCAGAGATGAACATTTTCTTTTTGGGCTGCATACATAAACAAATGTACCACTTCTTCAGAGACAAATGAAGGCCAACTATAAGAATAAAATGTGACCAGTGTCCAGGTGTGTCCGCTACCAAATCAGAGTAATGTTTTTTCTCTTTAAGATGAATCAAAAGCATAGCCGTTTAATGTAAGGAAAAGCTTTTCTCTTAGCTGAGGAGAAACAGTTGATGGAAGCAGTAAAATTATGGCAAACACCATGAAATTGATGCAGAATTTTATCAAGGCATGCAGCCCACAATGTTTGTAGGGGTAGTTATTTGCTTTAATAAGCACTGCCTGAAGTAAAACCCTTGCACTTTACTTGCAAAGTTGTATAGTCTTGAATTCAGAGAACACTTAACTGCTTTCTCAGGAGGATGCTTTTATTGTGCTGGATAGGATATTAAAGTAAATGGACCAGTGGTGTATTTCTGTAAGCATGTTTTTATCCATATGTAGTAGCTACAGATTTGTAATTACATTAACAAATTATTTTGCACATATATACACATATATGGCTATGGGAGTAAAAGGAAAAAACCTATATGCATGTGAATTCTGATTAGAGATGTAAACACTATGTAATCCATTTCTTTTCTTCCCACCCAGCTTCAAAGGAATATTTTGGCATCTAATCCTAGAGTCACAAGATTCCACATTAACTGGGAGGACAACACTGAAAAACTGGAAGATGCAGAGAGCAGTAACCCAAATCTACAGTCGCTGCTTTCTACAGATGCATTACCTTCAGCATCAAAGGGATGGTCAACATCAGAAAATTCATTAAATGTTATGTTAGAATCTCATATGGACTGCATGTGACTAACCACCACCATTTTGGTACTGTACATGTATTAAACTGTAAAAACAACCAGAACTATTTCCCTCAGTTTCCCTAAGTATATAGTTGACAAGCAATGTGAAGAACTTGTTTTAAAACATCCTGTAGAAAGTTTATAAAAAACAACAAAAAAAACCCAAAAAACAGTATTTGAGCAAATTGTGGAATATAAATACAGATATTTTTAAGTAATTGCTTTTTTTTCTCTAACTTGTTACTCTGTTGGTCTGAATTGAACCTTATTAAAGTATGCATATTCTTCCCCCCTCCCCCTTTACTTTGTAAGCACTGACAAAAGCGAAAAGACTGAAAGTTGAAATAATTCAGGCAAAATGAAGCAATAATGCTATGCTGTGTTCTTGTCTCTGATATCCAGATTGCCAAATATAAAGTGCCCTTTAATTAAACACCTGAAGAGCAAAGCTCTTATTAGAGGAAGTGCAAAGACAAGTGTTGCTGCTTAAAAAAAAAGCCCCCAAATGTCCTCTTTCTGTGAAAGTGGACAGCACGGTGTAATTTTAGGTGCAAGCTTCTTTTCATTTCAAGGCACATACTTGTTACTTAAAGCATGCAATTTGAGATTTACCATCTGCTATCTTCAATTTTAGGACTTTTCTTAATCTCCCGCTGCTAGTTAAACAGTGGTTTGTTGAGGACAGTGTTTCATATGGATTTAGGTGGGTATTTCATGGGAAAACCCTTTTGCAGCCACTGAACGGTATACGTAGATGGTTGGAAAGATTTGAGCAATTATTAGAAAATTTAAGTGTCAAAAGGAATAGCATGAGCACCCCCCAAAAATGGCTCTTCTGCAAGATTGTTATGCACAGTTGCTGGTTTATACATTGATTTTTCAAGTATGCTATGTTCTTCTTGTGGTTTTAACATGTAGTAAGGAGTTTAGATGTTTTCTTTCAGTTTTTTGAAACATCTGGAATTGAAAATATTTCACTTTTTTTGTTACCCTTTAAGGCAAGACTATGCACTGGTATAAATTAAGATTCAAACCCTTTTGTGGCAGGCACTACGTACTCAAGAATGCACTGCCTATCCCAAAAGCCTTGCAATGAGACATTCCTTATTACCTGAGGCACCCTTGGAGATAAAAAAAAAAAAATAGAATGAGGTAGTGAATTGTAAAGACTTAAGACATCGTTATGACACTCACAATTTAGTTATTCCTTCTAATCCTTGTCAGCCTTATAGGTTTACTGTGACTGTATATGCATTTACAATGGTAATCTGTCATGTCAGATTACAGAAATATTTTTCTGCTGGTTACTAGTAACCACACAAACTGCACCCTTGTAGGTTCTATGCCCTTAAAACAGATACATTTCATGATGACATGGCAGAACAGTTCCGAATAAAAATAGAATGCTTTCTCTCCTTTTTCTGCATTCTCTAATAGGGATGAAGATGTCCCAGTCAGTTAGCATTTCTCTCTTTTTCACACAATTAGTACAACTGTCTTTAATTTAAAATGTATATTTTCAAATTGCAAAGGAAAGACCTGATGTGAATGTTACATGTGCATGTTTCTTTCTTGCACCGCAGCTCAGCAGAGCGTATGGGAGCTGAATGACCAAATTGTACTCACAGCTGTTAATACTTGGAACCCAAATTCTAATGTGATACTGCAAAAGTCAATATATCTCAAATGTAAGCATTTAACATAGTCATCTGCTGAAAGGCTGGTAGGCTAATGATGTCTGACCTGACCTAAAGCTATTGTAATAGTATTTCAAACCTTTGTTCCTGCCAGCGATTGAAAGTATGATCAGGTACAAGCTATAACCAGGATCCATCCACCAGTAGCACAGAGGCTTTTTAGAAGCATGTGCTACAGAAAGAGCAAACTGTTACTGCCATTGCAGAATCAACTACAAAACATGGTGAGCAAAACTACATCAATCAGCCTGCAAGCCAGTTGGAGAAATTCAGAATGTGAAGATAGACTGTCCAGAAGAAAAAAAGGTCAACTGTACTTGTGAACTTGGGTGCAGTAAACTTCAAACTAGACCAGATGGCATGATGCTGCAACATATGAAGAATATGGCAGCCCCTCAGTGATGCAGGCACTACCTATAGCAGACCCATCAACTGTGGAAAAAAGAATTGCTGTGCTGTGTTTGGTGACAACTATTAAAAAAACACCATACACACTACAAGAGCACCTTACAGTCTTTTTGAGGGAGTGATCTTTCTATGCTTTCTAAAAGATAGGGGCACTCTCAGGTCTTCTTCAAGCCTGTCCAGATCTTAGCAGTCCATACAAACTGTTTTCTGTATTTGCCACATTTCCTCGCAAAACCATATTCCAGAGATAAGGAATTTGAGTATTCCAGATACTTTAGGACTAATGATCAGGTGGCAAAGCACAAAATTAGTGACATTAAAAGATACAGTGAATGTACTGCACCTCTATAAAGACTTGTCTCTTACCTCTGAACGTTTCAGGACAGCAGGGCTGCTTACCAAACATAGGCAGGTAGCACTGACAGCAGAACATTACAATTTCAATGCTGAAGACAAGTTCACTTACCAACAAACTTCAATTTGTGTAAGCCATCAAAATGCAAGAGAATGCTACAGATTCTGTTGACAGGAATAGTGATGCATCTCACTGTACTTGTACCTCAGCTAGATAGACGTACTCAATTCCATTAGAGGATTGTCGTAATATTCATCAGAGATTTTCCATATTACAAAGAAATGGATAACACAAGGCCCTATTACTGATGAAAGATGAGGCTGTTTTTCTGTCTAGCTTGGAAAAAACCCACAAACATTGTCCATCTTACAGTCAGTGATTAATTAATACATTATTCCAGTCTGAATTACTAGGACATTCAGAGTTGGAAGGGGGCAAATTACGGTAGCTCCATCCTAAGGGAGACTGGTGAAGTGTGACCTCCCTAATGGCTCTGCAAAACACCACTGAGAATACTACTCTTTCTTCATATATTCAGGGCTCAGAATGTAGCTACAATAACCATGGTCACTTAGTTTACAGCCTGCCCTGCAGTTTGTACTCCTGAAACGTGGGTCAGCATCAGAGACAAAACTGACAATGTGGCAATCCACTATTTTTCTTTGGAGGGCTTCAAGTGCTGATTTTCCTGAAGTCAGCTGACTAAAGGCTAGCCCAGTTGTGTATATATAAAGGCTGTTCACTGCCATCCAAAATTGGTAAGGAAGAAAAAGGTAAAAACAAAAAAAAAACAAAAAAAACCCAAACCTTATGCATGCACACTCCACGCTAATCCTCATTTACAAGAGACAGAAAAGAACAGAGTAGCTAAATCTCGTGACTTCTGTATGGACAACTGCAGGAGATTTTTCACTTCCTTAATTACCCAGCTACTCATCTACAACAAATGGTCTGGAAGGCAGTGGCCTGCAAGTTTAGTGGGCCAGATTCTTATGTTCTGTTGAGAGCCACAGAAGAAGTTTGGGCTGCAGATGGTGTGTTACAGTTGTTGCTTGCTGGAGGGTTCTGCTCAGGGTCAGCAGGGAAGACAAAATGAAACATACAACTACCTATAATGGCAGACAGCGTATGGGGGACTGCTCATGCTAGGCCTTCCCATTTGTATTTATGTTCCCGGCTAAAGTTCTGCTTCTTCAGAGCTGGTCTTCAAATGTGTGAGATTAGACATGGGCTGCAGAAGACAGGTGGAAGTACTTTTGCTTGATTTTTAGTTTTAGCAAAGAATTTCTAAGAGGGAAGAACCAGCTGGAGTCTCTATGGAGGCTACATTCAAGTTGAACAAGGTTTGTATCTAGAATATAAAGGCCTCTCGGAAGCAAAGGCTGGGGTGAAGGGAGGACACCCATCAACATTTCTGACTTTTGGTAATGCTGGCTTGGAAGCATGGTGAGCAGTTATTGTTCATGGTATGGGTGATGTGGCTGGCCTCCAGCAGACAACCAGAGGAAGGAGTTTGTGCTGCAGAACAATACCAGATGTAGGAGATAACAGCTAAGTGTTAACAGCAATGATAAGAACTGGCTGAAATGTCAGGAGATCATGAGTTTCCCTCTGAGAGTCTGTTGGACCTTAAGATGATAATGAGGCTTATCTTCCCACATAAAGGGTCCTCTGGCTTGTCCTGTCTCACTTGAAAGGTGTGGCAGACCAACAATGATACAGACTGGGAAGAAACAGAAGGCTTTATGGTACAGCAAAGGAAATTCTAAAGTTATGTAAAAGAAATGAACGGAATGAAATTCCTGACACTTCAATAGCAGGAAGAAAACCTCTTACGAAGGCCTGTCTGAATGTATTTTGCCAAGATTGTGACCTCTGGCCAACACTGCTGATAAAGATGTTCCTCCTGCAGTATTTCTTGTCCCTCCTATCTGAAGGTCTCCAGATAAAGCTGTGAACAGACTAAAATTTTTGAAGACAGACTTTGCTCTAATCTGTTACACGCAGGTAGCAACAACAAGCACTGTCTCAGCACAAGGCCACTGCAGAACAGCATTAGTGAAAGGAAATTAAGGGAATTTGCAGATCTCCAAGACATATTGCTAGAGGGATGTTGCATTTCTCCCTGGAACTTTGATCAAAATCTCAAAATTCACTCCTTAAAGAAGTTTAGTAGACTTCCTAGAGAGTTAAGGCCTCCTCGACTTGAGGCCTAACTGCTTAGGGAACAGCAAGTGAAGTCATAGTATAAGAAAAATATTTTCAACGTACATGCTGACAGAAACTATGAGTTCATGTACAATTTTGAATATTCAGGAAAATAAGAACTGTGTGTTAGGAGTAAAAATGCAGAAAGCCTAGCCTAAAGGCTACACCTCAATAACCTAATCAGGGCCATGGTATGGATCCAAGTACTGCCATGCTATTATCCTCAGCAGTAAATTGTTAGCTAGCATGTTCCCTTTCACTTCCTTAGCATGTATCAACTAGTGAGTGCTCAGAAACATTTTGGGGATCTATAGACTGGGAAAAAATGTCTCCAGTTTCAGTACCTTGTGTATCCTAGGATACTGACAACGTGTACTCTATTCATAACTCTAACTCACAACAAGCATTTGGATGTGGTTTCTACTGGATGATAAGAGAGACAATGGTTAGCATCTGAAGACTATGTAGCAGGGAAAGGCTTACTACAAGAAGAAAAATGGTTGTTTACCCTTGAGTTTGTTGCCTTCAGTGAGGAGCACTGAAAGAGCATATATATTAACAAAATGCTGCTGGCATCAATATGGACAATCACAGACTCTGCAAAATGTCAACAAAAGGCAGTTCTCTGAGGGGGCTCTGTAGAGGCTGTAAGAGGAGAGGCCAGAAGGCTGTATTTCATACAACTCAGGAGGGTATGTTGTACAGAACTGGAGAGTAGGAGAAACAGCTGATAGTCTCCCACATTTTAGACAAGCTGTTCTGAACACAGTTCACAAAATTCTTTATGCAGTCCATCTGTGGACTGAACAAAACTCTCCAGAAATTTCAACAGCCAAGTATGCACCAGAAAACGTCAGCATGACTGTGGTCTGAATGCCCAGGAGCTCCAGATCCAGCAGCAGCAGGTGGAGTCTGCAACCTCTATGGAGTCAAACACACTCAAATGATTGCTGCAAATCTTAGGCTCCAGAGAAAAAGGAAATATTTTCTTATTAGTGATCATCTCATCCAAATATGCACAAGCAGCACTACAGTTATGAGGACTGCAAAACAGTTAAACTCAGTAGTAAGGTGGAAACAGAGAGAGATTTTGCTAAACTTCAGTATGTCTCCTTCTGGAAAAGTATGTATCAATATTGAAAAATTAAGGGCATATGAATGACTACCTGTCATTCTCAGATGGGAAGCAGAAAGAATGAATCAGGCCCTTACAAAATATGAACACTCTGTAGACAGCAAATGTGAGATAGGTGGTTCCCATCTTTTACTTACAAATCAGAAAGTCCTCTACTCTCAAAGGAAATTTTTGCCACTGAGTTGTTGCAGGTGGGTTGACCTTGTGGCTGACAAATTTAATGGCAGAGATGACAAAGGAATAAAGTTTGGTTCCTCATGAAAGTCATAAGTTTGGAGAGAATTATCAACAGAAAACCTGTATTACATGTTAGCAAGAAAGGTAACCTGATAAAACAAGTAAACTCAGCATGCTATCTAGAGACTGAAAGTAAGGTTCTGTTTTTACCCACAAATAGAATGGATTACTTGTCCTTTAGAAAAGTTATTTGCAGCAAGCTGTCAACTTGAGCCTCTCAGTGAGATAAGAAAGATGAAGATCTTCAATACTGATTCAATTAAGAAAAAAAAAAAGATAAAACAAAACAGGGTGTTAGCCTGGATCATACTTTTTGAATCAGCAAAACACATCTGATGAAGCACAGATTTTGTTTAAAAAGCCTTGGGGGAAGCAGAAACCTGTTTGAAAGAGTGGGGGACTTGACAATAAATGAAGCTAGCAGAGTTGGATTCCTTTTTCAGCAATTCTGCGAAGTTAATTCTAGTTAGGTCTAGATAGGTTAACAGGTTTGCAGCAGGCAGATGACACTGCAGGGCCCCAAAGAATCATAATGGATCTAAAAGGAAATGTTTCCTAAGGTAGAGCAGAAAAGGAGTTTTGGTGCAACAAGTGCGTTATCTAGTACCATGTCCAGGCACCAGGAAATGCTTGTATAGAAAAATGGAAAATTGATACAACAGTTTTGGAAGAAGAATCCCAATGTCCCCAGTTACCAGATGGGAAATGGATACCAGACATGTTTAAAGATCTTATCAGAGTTTGGTGAGTTATTAGCAGATTTCTCTGAAAAAGGAATCCAAATATAAGACAACTTTTAGCTTACCCAGGATTTTACCAATTCATTAGTGTGTCTTTTGGCATATGTAGACTGTAATCATAGAGTCAGTAATTAAACTGCAGTCCAGACTACTTTTATATAATGTAAGGAAGAAGTGGAACTTACAGATCTAGTCTTTCTACTATGGAGGAAAAAATATCCATTAGGAGTCTCCCCCACTGAGAAAGTAGAAATTGGTAATTTGAAGAATACAGTTATGACAAGAAATTTTACACAATCTTGTACTCAAAGCTCATCATATGGTGCTTCTGCATGAACAGCAAGTTGACAAAAATCAATGTTAGGTAGAGCTCCAAAAATATTAATAAGACACTCCTTGAACAAGGAGGGCAAGGAAAATAATTCAAGCTACATCCAAACTCTTGGGCTAGAAATTAATGCTTCAGTCCAGCAGTTCAAATGATGAAAATGTTCTCTACAATTAAACTATGGTTAGGGTTTCTGGTGAGGTACTCAAGTTTCACTTATGATAAGGGTTTTTAAGAATTTCAAGGCAGGAATTTGACACACCTGCAGTAAGATTTCAGGAAAGCAAAGGAGATAGAGTGCTTTTTTTAAAATATAAAGAAAAGTGAAATGTAGATGATCTAAAGACCTAAAATGATCCTTTCACAAGATGAAACTCTTTTTATCTCCACACAAAATTACAGTTGATTCTATTGCATGTGTATATAAGCATGTAAACTGCCATATTGGTTTTCAGGGAAATGTCTTTGAACACAGCTGTCATGGCTGACCTGAAAACCAGACCACACAGAAAATGAAGGTGAAGTGGGAAATGTGGTGAAGAAGGCAACAGCAACGTCAGAAGCCAAGAGCAGCTGACACAGGGAAATTACTCCCAATAAAAGCGGGAAAGATCACAATGAAATTCATGACAAAATTTTACTCCAGGTCAGTGCCAGTCCCTGAGCAAAATTTTAATAATCCAGCCTGTTCTTAGTTCTTAACACAGAACAAAATGTAGACATAACATTATATGAGCCAAAAAATTCTCTCTAGTTTCTCTTCAGACATATTTGTCAATTATTTGAGTGGAAAATCAGAGGCACACGTATTTCAAACAAGAGTATATGTGCTCATTCCACTACCACTGAAATAGCTGTCGTAGTTCCAAAGCTACAGAAGACACAGCACACACGTATGCATAGCTTCAGAACTGGCAAAGATTTATTACCTGGTTTTCCTGTCTATACGTAATGCTGTTTCCAAACATAAAGAGAACAGCAGTACCAGAGAAATATTTAAGGTACACATGCCAGCTGAAACCTTTTCACTTTTGTCCTTAATTATTTCACAATTTTGAATGTACTAGTAATGTAGTCTTTTGCTCAAATGAAGTCATTTGCAGAGGTGATCTGAGCCAGCATATTGTCCACTGAAGAGTCCGTAAAGATATCTAGCATTCAGAGGCAGCTAGGACATACTTAAAGCTTGTTGGAGGGTTCTTTTTTAAATAAACCTTGCTCTCCAAAGGCATTTTTATATATCAGAAATAGTTCCTCAACACAGGGGTATACTCCCAGAAAAGAAGCAGAAATCAAACTGGCACCCAGCCAAAAATATATAAAACAACAGAAGAACATATACTCCCCTGAATATATATGTTCAGGGGAAACCACATGATTCTAGCACATCACACAACGTGAGCTCTGGAGAGGATGTCAATTCTGTCATAGCTGGGAGGAACACTAAAAATACAGATCCACATCACCCTCTCCTAGCAAACCAGCAAGATATACCTCTGGATGGGGCTCATAAGGTTCCCTGTTAGAAGCTCATCACACTGCTCCACTGATACAGAACAAACAGGACTGCCCTTCTGCAGAGGCATGGAATGCCTCCACCAGCAGTTTTTCGCTTAAACTGTACTCATACAACCTAAAACCCAGAGGTAAAAGACCCCTCTACGTTCTTTGCATTGGAGGACATTACAAAGACTTCCAACTGAAGAAGCACATACCTGCACTTGTAGATCCAATTCCTGCAGTAAGCACAGACCGCGGTGTAATCTTTACTGCATACTTGAGAAACTGAGATTTCCCCGTTCCTGGGTCTCCAACTAACAGAAGATGCGATTCACCTTGGAGGAAAACATTGATATAGAGGTAGATAGTACATATACATACAAAAATATATGCAAAATGCTCTGAGTTAAATAGTACTTCTAAGTTCTTCATCTCACATTTAGCACTACGCATACCGAATTATATGTTGTAATGTTTAAGACTGTACTGTTTACAGGGTCTGATCAATATATCATTCAATAAAATCATACAGTCATACTGTTGTACCCAAACCAAATACTTATAATGAATTATTTTAAAAATAAAAGCAGGTATTTGACAAAATTTCCACAATGCAAGTTCTTACATCTTAGAGTACTCCTTCCTTAGACTCAGCTCACTCTTTAACGTGAAACAAAAGGATTCAGTTACTTAAATTACTGCAAAAGGACCTAATGAAATCATCAGGTTGTTTTTCTTAAACAATATTGTTATTATCACCAACAGTTATACAATTCAGTGAATCCAAAACTGTGTAATTACATACATAAATTATTTGGATGCTCCAATCCCAGTGAAGCGAGACTGTCATCCACAAAACATTATTACAACTTCAATTCAAACTATAATTTTATCTTGTTGCTGGAGCACACAGAAGATCCCGTATTTGTATACACACTCATATTACTTTAGAATTATTATGACCTACATAGATTACGACCTGTGTACCACCTGGCACATGGCATATTTGCCATCTAATAACAACAGAAGGAGAATCAGCAGGTGGACAACTTACAGTAACAGATCTAAGTGAGAAGTGCTGACAATCACAGATGGAAAAGTCTGGCATTAGAAAGTAAATTGAATCCTTTAAATTTTCCTTTCACTACAGTGATGTGTATTAAGAAATTATTAATATTCCATCCTTTGATGCCAGATACCACTGGGAATATTATACTAGAAATAATTTCAAAACATTACTTATACAATAAAAAGTGAAGTTAATGTTTGATCTAAAGAAATTGCCATTAATATTCCAGCTAATGGAATCTTGAACGCAAGTTTTTACCTGATTTTATTTGGGAAAAATTAAAATAAGAAAAGGAAGTCCAGTCATCCTCTTTATTTTCTGTTTCTGTAACAGCAACTAAGTCGTAGCTTGCCCACTGCCAAATGGGTTCAGGCTTCTCCTGTTTGTTGCCTCTGTTGTGTGCATTGGTGTAGATGCATTTCAGCTGTGCCCCTTGCCTCACCCCTGATCTCGTTATCGTTCCCCTAGGCTCATCTCTAGCAGCCCTCTCCACAAGCCCTGCCAGCTCCTGGGCAAGGATCCATTTCCCCCTTTGAGACAGGTGGGACCCATCAGCAGACCTCAGGCCAGCTGCTGAGTAGACCACCCCACGATCAAAGAACCAAAATTCTTGTGTTTGCACCAGCCTCTCAGCCATGTCTTTATAAGATGGGTTTTCCTGCCCCTCTCAGCGTCCTTCCCTGCTACTGAAGAAGTAGAGGAAAATACTACCTGTATGCCTGCTCCATTAACTAAGTGCTCCAGTCCCCTGAAGTCAATTTGATAATCCTCAGGCTTCTGTCAGCGACCTCATTGCTGCTGGCCTGAACTATTAATAAAGGGTAATAATCAGAGAGGTGGATCAGACTGGGGAGTTTTCCAGAAATATCCCTGACCCAGGACCCAGAGAGGCAGCACACCTCCCTACGGGAAGGGTCAGGCTGACACGTAGGGCCCTCCATTCCTTTCAGAAGGGAGTTGCTGATGACAATCACCCATCTTTTTCCTTCCTGGTGGAGGCAGTCTTGAGGTGTGGAGTTGACTGCTTCACCCTAGACAACCTTGCAGGTAGACCTCCCACTGCATCTTCACTCACCTCTCCCTCCGGTTCCAAGGCCTCAAACCTATTATGTAAAGGTACCTGGGAAACTGAGGTAGGTCAGGATGGGGGTTGACTCCAGCAACACCTTTGACACTGTCTCCCACAGTGTTCTCCTGCAGAAGCTGGCAGCCCGTGGCTTGGACAGGTACACTCTTTGCTGGGTAAAGAACTGGCTGGAAGCCCAGGCCCAGAGAGTGGTGGTGAATGGAGTTAAATCCACCTGGTGACCAGACACAAGTGGTGTTCTCCAGGGGTCAGTGCTGGGGCCTGTCCTCTTCAATATCTTTATTGATGACCTGGATGAGGGCATTGAGTGCATCCTCAGTCAGTTTGCAGATGACACCAAGTCGGCTGGAAGTGTCAATCTGCCTGGCGGTAGCAAGGTCCTATAGAGGGATCTGGATAGGCTAGATTGCTGGGATGAGGCCAGTGGGATGAAGTTCCAGAAGACCAAGTGGCACGTCCTGTACTTTGACCACAACAACCCCAGGCAGCGCTACAGGCTTGGGGCAGAATGGCTGAAGGACTATGTAGAGGAAATGGACATGGGGATATTGATCGATGCTCGGCTGAACATGAGCCAGCAGTGTGCCCAGGTGGCCAAGAAGGCCAATGGCATCCTGGCTTGTACCAGAAATACTGTTGCTAGCAGGAGCAAGGAAGTAATCGTACCTCTCAGCACTACTGAGGTCACACCTCGAGTACTGTGTTCAGTTTTGGGCCCCACACTGCAAAAAAGACATTGAGTGTCTGGAGTGCGTCCAGAGAAGGACAACTAAGGAGCACAGGCCTTATGAGAAGCGGATGAAGGAGCTGGGATCTTGTCACTTTTTGCAACTACCTGGAAAGAGGTTGTAGTGAGCTGGGGGTCGGCCTCTTCTCTCCTGTAACTAGTGACAGTACTAGAGGGAATCACTCAAGTTGCACCAAGGGAGATTCAGGCTGGACGTTAGGAAATGCTGCTTCTCTGAAAGAACGGTAAGGTGATGGAATGGACTGCCCAGGGAGGTGGTGGAATCACTGACCCTGGAGATGTTCAAGGAATGTTTAGATGTTGTGTTGAGGGACATGGTTTAGTAAGAACTATTCGTGATAGGTGGACAGTTGGACTGGATGATCTTGGAGGTCTTCTCCAACCTTGGTGACCCTACAATTCTATGATATATCTGAGATTCTGGAATAATATTCAGCATTAATAAAATATAGCTCTCAGTCACAGAAATGGGATTATTATGCTTCTGAAACCTTACTAATTTGGGAAGAAGGAGGAATATGGGTGAAAACAGCAATGGGAGCAATTGTTAGTACACAAGACACTATCAGAGACAATACTAACCTCTGATTCGAGTTCCAGTAGCATCAATCCTCTGCACACCACCAGCAAGCACCATGGCTACAGCCAACTTCACCAGGTACAATCCAAACACTTGAGGGCATAAACTAGCCAAAATTTCATTCCTCCCTAGAACGTGAGCAGAAAGTGGCACTCAGCACTGCCCTAGGAGTAAAACTTCATTACTCATGGATATGTATATTTCTGCACTGACAAAAAAAAAAATTGGGCCTGCTTTTCTTTCTTTCCTTCTGTCTTTTTCATTTTTTAAATGAAACTCAAATGATTGTTTGATCCTAATGTTCTTAATTTTAAAGAAGTTAAATCTTCCATTGTCACAGGCAGTAATGCCAATCCTGTCCAAGTTTAAGGAATAGATGGATGATCTGGGAAAAGGCACTAAAAAAATGCCATCACACAACTACTTTCGTTTCACATAAAAGTGTAGAGGAGAAATAAACTTTTTTTTCCACACTTCAAAGTACCTCCTTGAAAACTGGTGTATTGTACATTTAAGAAAAATAAGAAAACATGTCTCCATGCAGGCATAACACAGCTCATTTTCTCATCATCTTCACTCTACTTCTTCTGTGTGTTCCTCCTCCTTTCCATAGTCTCACAGAGCAAAGCAGCACTTCCATCTGCTATGATAATTTTGTTGGCTTACCCTTTGAGATTCTGATACCAACAGCATGCAAGGGATCGCAGGATTAATGTCATATATTAATTCCACTGCTAGGGCACATAAAACAAAGCAACCAATTTTGAGTTCCTAACATAATGGTTTAAATTTGGTACTGGCAAAATAAGTAGGCACCTCACAATGACTTGAGGCATATGTGTTTCTTGTGGAGGTCTTTTGAGAGAGTTAACACATTTTTGTCCAAAAATGAAAAAAAAATTATAATTTTGGTCAGGCTCATCATAACTCAAGATTTAACTCCATAGTTGCCTCTATTTGACTTAAGATTCATCTGCCTTGTCAGTGATGAACAGCTCAGCAGTTCTGCTTCTTCTTAGACAGTACCCAGAAAAAGTAGTCACCTGTCTAAGTTCTCTTACTGGCCTGCCATGGCAGCTTTCTCAGGACATACCTAGTACACAGCATCAGGAACTAACATGAAATGTAGTACTGGCTACCATTCTCACTTGAAAAACAGTAAACATACACATACAACCTGTTCTGAAATGGTCTGCACAGTAGACTCATCAGGTTTGATCTCTGCCTTCACCAGAGAGGATACTGATTCACAAAAACAGCCTGAAAGGAACATCTCGGACAGTCAGGATTCCTCTAATTTCCTTCCCAATTTTCTTGTAGCCACTTCACACCTATTTAATTCTGAATTGCTAATACTACATAAAACCACATTGCAAGCTTCCAAAAATCATCTTGAGAATGAAAGACGACCGTGGACCTTCAAAGTGGATCCTGAATTACATTCCAAACAGTTTCACAACGGAGTGGTAACAATTGTTCTCACTCCAAATAGTTGGAGGCTAGCAATTAAACTACTTTCTAGGAAACGCAATTCTGAAGAATGTTTGCCATTGATGTAATCTCTGATTTCTCACATGAGCAATCTGATTTTTAAGGGAAACATTGACACCTACCCTTCTTCCATTTGTCTTTCAAGGAGAAAGACCAAGTTCAAGGTTTTAAAAGATGGTGCTATTTTGAGACAGTTCAGTGACATAGATCCCAGTGTCACTGGGATTTACGTCACTGGAAAGGAATGGAGCTCAGGGCACAACTGGTAATTGCTAGGTGGCAGACTGTAGACTAGTGTAAAATTAGGAGCCAGCATGCTAAACACTTTGGCTTTTGGAAGCCACTGTCAAATCAGAGAGTCTCTCTGTACGTAATATGAGGCTCCACAGCACTTAAATTCATGGGGCTATACACTTCAGAGTAAGGTTAAAGATGGCATACGCTAAGCTGCTTGACAATTATTCAGAGCCTAAGTTAGGATGCAGAGACAATGAGACATCTAGCCCCAGAGTCAACAGATATGTTACTCAACAGCTAAGTATATCTGCTCTACATTACTTCTAATGGGTATGCTTCTTCTTTCATGTTTATAAAGCACCGATTTTTTTTTCCCTCTTTTCATTTCTTGCTAATAAACGTTCCAGGAAACACTTGACTAGAAACCTCAAAAGAAGAAAGATCAATGAAAGATGTTTGGTACTATTTTAAAATAAGTATTTCATATTCCGCTACTGGAAAAAAATGTAGTTTTGGAGGCACTGGTGGTGGGAATATACGTGGGAATTTATGCTCAGTCATTGTACCGTCACTGCTGATTTCATCTACTTTAAAGCTTTCAAGTACTAACCTGCTAAGGGATTATTTCTATGCTTTTCCCAGAAGTCTTCAAATTCCTTGCGGACCTCTTCATCAATTGTAACACCTGCTAGCTGCTCGTTATTTACTTTAACGTAGTTGGCTTTCAAAACAAGCTCCAAGTCACAGCGTGCATCCTGATGGAAAGGTTTCCATCTCTGCATTACCACTCCATACACTGTGATGTCATCTCCTGTGGGTAACAACAAAGATTGGTTAAAAAAAAAAGAGAAAAAAAGATAAAGTCTATTATGATTGACAAATATGCAGCTGTGTCCACTGTAATGGATAATAGAATAGTTTAGACCACGTGTTACAGAGTTAAAAAGAAAACCAACAAAAAAAAATACAGAAAAACAAAGCAGCAATAAAAAACAATCCTGCAGTTTTTAAGTCTGAAACAAACATCATCTAAATTCCTTCTGTCTGTAGTAGGAAGCTACTATGTCCTTCTGCTTCTAAATTCTTTAAGTTATACCTACCTGTGTTTCCTCTTTTCTAAAAGAGCAAACACTTACTTAACCTTTGATGACTTCTGTGAAGAATACCAGCACCACACATGAACCTTCTGGCTACAGTGTTCTCTGACAGTACAACCAATAACGAGCACTGAATTTCTTGTAGGGATACAACTAAGAAGTTTTAGTCCATTCTTACTCACCCTCTCACCAACTAGCTTCCTTTTTGGAAGACAAACAGCTTTTTCTGTCTGCAGCATCCTTTAGCTATGTTAGTTTGCACAGTGTTCCAGACCTACAGATGGACATCACACTGCAGGTATGGCCCAATCCATTTCGTCAAGAGGCCTGGGGTTCTTGCGCTAACAAGCTTAACATACTTTCAGTGCATCACAACATGATACTTATCGAAACTGATCTGCCAAATAACCAAGTTGTAGCATGTGGATATACAGTGCTTTCTAGATCAGTCTTCAACTGCCATGCTAACTTCTAAGCTGAAACAACAACGTGACAGATAAACATATCTCATCAAAAAAACCCTCAGTGCTGACAGACTGCTCGGCAGAGATCTCAAATGAAAGAGTAAAAACACTCATGGTACAATTATATGTAACGTACGCTATATCCTCACCAGATTTGCAACTGTCCACTAAGTCATCTTCCAGAACAACCACCATGCAACGAGGGATGCTTCCGACAGACAGTCTTTGAACCTAGGAGACAGGAAGGAATAGCACTTATTAAGAATAGCACCTTTCAAATGTCATTTATTGCTGCTTTGGCTTAAAGACCTTTTATCCCCTCCTGGAACTGAGGTCAATCCTTGCTTTTTCTCATAGAACTTATATGGTAAACACATTACTGCTGTCAAGAGTTTAAACATGGAAATTTGATGTTGATAGTAATGGAAACAGACCTGGGTATTAAATTAGCTGAAGGTGCTCAATCCTGGGAGGTGCTGAGTAACTTTGGTGTCTTGCTGAAAAAACCTCACTGAGAGATGTCATTTGAAATAACTGATTTTTATTGCTGTTGTTAAAATTTGAGATATTTTTCAGGCACTTATTCAATAAGTAAAATTTATTTGGAGTCCTGAAGCATGCCCATGGGTTAGATAACCCTTCACTGAACTATATACTGAAAGATTATTCTCTACATTTTTCTTCTATATTGATAAAATTTGACATATTGAGATTTAATTTACACCTAGGTGTTGAGAATTAAATTTGCACATGACCAGATGCATGTGTATCAACAAATGTGCCACTAACCACTGAAAATCTTTCTCTTTCCTTTTCTCTAGGGTAAAGTACGCAGACTTGTCATGGACTATTTCCAAAGAGAAATCTTTCCATTTACAATTGAAGCTTGCATTAGTTGTTAAAATATCCACTGCACAAGAACAAGAATCAGAAGTACCTCTCCATTTTGCAGCACAGGATTTTATATACTAGAACTCCAGATTTACTCACTGTCTCATGCCTAGAAAGGGTAATTCACACTTGTATAGTATCTAAATGGCCACAGGCAGTTCACATCACTGTCAGCACTGGTGGAACATGCAGTTACTCGCAGCACTAAATAGGAAATGAGCGAAACTCATTCTTGGTTTAACTCTACTGTGTTTAATAAGCTCACATTCCTTTCCCATCACAGAGATCTTTGTGTCATATAGTAAAACAAACAAAAATGTTACAGAAACTATGTCAGAAATAACCATGCAACATAGGGTTTATTTCCAATAAATAGTTTGATTCCACCCCCCCCCCTTTTTTTTTTTTTTGCTATTCTGAATTTTGAAATGTATGATTTCTATTTCGGACCTTTGTTTTCATACATGTAACACACACACTATGTAGATTAGCACCAGTATTTATAAAATCAAAAGTCTGAAATAACTGAAGAGAACTTTAAAAGGATTTATGAAGGTATAAACATAGGAACATCGGCTACAATGTACTCTGCTTATCCTCAATTTTCATACATTGTAGCTTTTCCTGTGCCTGTTTTGTCTTACATGCTACTGTAAAAAGAGCCCTGATTGTTTGTCACTTCTCCAGCTTAACTGTCCTTGAGGCCATTCACTCAGGACTGACTTCAGAAAACAAATGCCAATTCTGTGAGGATCACATTTTCAGTAACTGTTGATATGATTGTTGATAGAAGGAAGACAACATTTACAGATAGCATATACTGACCATACTGCACCCCTACAGCTGACCTTGGCTACCACTGAGCTAGCTTTATTCCTTAGAAATAGCATACATCAACACCACGTTCAGTCAGCGCTTAGAGGAACAACACACATAGTGATAGACGGATTCAGCTCTGAAGTTTGATCTGTATACTAACCTTCAGTGTTTCATATGATCTTCAATATAATAAGTACCTAATCATGGAAGTCTAGTCAACATGTGCCTATGTTTTTTAACTCTCTGACTGCAAATCTCTGAGAGGTGGGTTCTCTGACTTCTTGTAAGCTGATTAGCCCTCTCTTTTAAATAACAACCTGTAAAACTTTTCCACTTATCTTAGCATGCAGAAGTTCTACATGAAAACAGGACAAACTTAACTCAGAAATACAGTTTTGCTAAAATTAGTGGAGATGTCTTATTCCAGCATGAAATTAAGCCCCCAAATACCTTCCTGCTAAAGTTCATTATTTTGATATTTGAGACATCTACACCGTGATACCCTCCCCCTTTCTCAAGTTTTTTTTTCACCTGCTCCTGAATTTTGATTTCCTGATAGTCTCTGCAGCTGGAAGGGGAGGAGGATGTTCCAGAGAGGCAAGTGAACTTGGTTGAGTTGCAGCCCTCTTCATTCAGGCAGGCTGATGGACGGCAGAAAGCATAGTACTGCTCAAAGTCAGCCTTAGCCACAAATACGTGTTTGCACTTATTGCAGATGTAGCTCCGCTCAAATTCCAGCACTTTCACCAGACTGGTACGGATGACAGTCCCAGTGACAGACAAGAAGTGACCCACATCCCTGGTCTTAGGAATGTGCTCTCGAGTCAGCTCCGGGCAAATGGGCAAACCTGTTAAATCAAAGTATGTGCAGCATGAGACCACGTGCATGAAATTACTTGCAGTGCAATTAAACAGAGAGACTAGGAAACACATCTGACCTATTAACACTAGCTATAGCTATTCTGTAAATATAATTCAACAATTCATCTGTCGCAGCATACGTGGGATTAATCGGTCTTCAACAGTGAAAAGCATCAGATGCTGATCACAATCAGAAAATATGGCCATTTTAGTCTCCTTTGTCAACGGCTCAGTAGTCACAAGCAGTTTCCATTCATGAAAAAAGATGCTGATCTTCTCAGATCTATCAATTCAAATGATCTGCCAATGTCCTTGATTCTGAACACAGTTCTCAACTGTGGTTCAGAATTATTCCCAGGGTAAAAAAAAAAACACAGTTCTGCATCTTGTGGGAATTCTCAAGTCTAAACAAATTCTAAAGTCACAGTACATGAGTATTTGACCTTAAATCCACCAGTAAATCTGAAGGACACAGAAGATGTCAGAAATAGAATGTCAGAATAGATGTCAGAATAGAAAAGGATTAACAACACAACCAGAATGAAGTCACTTTTCTGCTCACGTAAGTGGTGACAAAATTTCTGTGGTGCTTCTCTCCTTTAACTCCACCCCAACAGCCAGCTGTGGTGCATGGATCCCATTGCTGTGTTCATCGATATGAGCACCACAGCAGCACAGCTGCAGAAAGCCTGAGGAAGATCAGTCTCACTCAACTGCCTGCAAAGTCTTTATAAAAATGACTGGCCTCCAGAATGCATTGCCTCTTCAGAAGTTATTTTACAAGAAACTGTAGGACTTAGTAAATATCAATTTAAACAAATTATTTGAAAATAATTTCTTATAGTTTTACTTCTGAAACAAAGTCAGAAAATGGGGATGTAAATAATAAATCAGCTGGAAAATGATTTTTCTAAGGGGACCAACACTATTTCACAGGTCAAATCTGCTCAGTAGCTTTGGCTGTTAAGGAAAAGGCAGAATGTCCTTATTTCAGTATTTCCCAAATAAAATCTTTTGTTTCAGACACGTTGAAACATTCTGCTTTGATGCTTTTAAGCAAAGTGTTTGACTTTTTGCTTCTGTTTAAAGAAAATATTATTAAACACTAAGCTCATTATAGTTGAATTAAGGAAGTAATCTGGAAAAGAAATGAACTATTATGTAGAAATGGAAACAAAGTAATTTTCTGGTTGACTGTAACAAAACCATGTATTGCCTCTTCCAAACCTGGCACAAATTCTTACTCTCCTACAGGTTTCTGTTTTTGTTGAGTTTAGTCAATAGGAAATAAAAATCAAAATCCAGTGTTTCTCAGCTTACACCAGAGAGAGCTGCAGCCCTGCTGGCAGGATATGTGCTATGATCATCCCAGTGAATAGCAAAAAGACAGGAGGCAGGACAGGGGAAAAGGGAGCTTTCGCACTGATTATATCAGACTGCTTGACAAACTATTTGAGTGTGTGCCTCTTTGAATAAGCCTTTGTGTATTAGTAATAACATGTAAAACTGAACTACCAGCAGCAGCATGGCTACCAACAACTGACATGAGTGCTCAGGCTAATGGTAAGGAAAAATCCTCTAATGGATTTGCATCAAGAAGAGCAGTGGCACAATTAAATTCATACATTGCTAAAATTCAGATAATTGCACCTTCTTCCCTCCTGAGGGAAGGAGGGGTAACCACCCATTGTCAACCACTGCCTATTCACACCGCCCGCATCCTTCTCTGAGCTCCTTAGGTATCCTGTCCACATCAACACAAGCGTGACAAGACTGCATTCTTATCCCTAACATAAACCAAACCTCTCTCCCTCACTCCAGCTCAAGCCTGCAAATGCATCCTAGAACACTGCAAATAAAGTTTTCATTTGCTCCTAGTTTTATTAGTGCACTGAACATTCAATATTCTGTACAAGGTAGAGGCCATCCTTGTACATCACGTAGTCAGCAGTTGTACATCAACTGCATGACATCTAAGCAGGTAGCAAACTGTTGTGGGCTTTTTTTCCTAAAATCACGGACAAAATGCATTATGAGAGCCACAAGGGTTGGTTGGAAGGGACCTTTAAAGACCTTCTAGTGCCAAATCCTCTGCCATGGGCAGCAACTTCTTGCACTAGATCAGGTTGTACAAAGCCTCAGCCAACCTGATTTTGACCACTCCAGATGGTGAGGCATCTACCACTCCTCTGGACAATGTGTTCCAGTGTCTCACCAACGTCAACATAAACACTTTCTTTCTTACAGAAGACCTAAATCTGCCCTCTTTCAGTTGAAAAACATTGTCCCTTGTCCTGTCACTGCAGGCCCTGTTAAAAAGTCTCTCCCCATCTTTCTTACAAACTGCCTTTATAGACTAGAAGGCCACAATAAGGTGGCCTTATGCAGCCTGCTGGCCACACTTCTTATGCAGACCAGGTTACATTGCAAAACACATACTGCTGGCTCCTATTCAATTTTTTATCCACCACCATCCCCAAGTGCTTATATGCTCTCAATCAAGTCATCACCCAGTATACTGATATTGGGGATTGCCCTGATCCAGGTGCAGGACCCTGCTGAAGTTTCTCATGAATTCCTTCTCTCTCTAACAGTCCATCAATCAAAACGATATATTTCCAATACAGAGGCAAGAGAGGGGGATCATGTCAAAGGCCTTAAGGAAGACAAGGTAAATGACATCAACTGATCTTCCCTTGTCCACTGATGCTGGTCACTCTATCACAGAAGACCACCAGATTGTTCAGGGACAATTTACTCCCTCACGTCACTAGCAGGGATTTCACTTCTTTAATTCAAAAATATTATTCCACAAAATCTTGGTTTTACTCAAAACAGAGCGGGGACTGCCATGTGCATGCTCTCTGTGTTCAAGCTGCCAAAAGACAAATGATCATAAAGCACTCAAACATGAGGCAAGGTTGGGAAACAGTGGTCATCATCTCCTGCATTTGCAAACTGGACAGCTCCAAACAGTCACTGCCAGCAATGACAGGATGGGACCATGCCACCATCAAACCCAGTTCCCTACAACAGGTGTTTTAACTCCAGAAGCTGTGCTTCACAACTACCTCACCTCAAAGCCACTAAAGTCTTCCCAACAGTGAAGAATGATGGCATATGTACTTGTAGCGAAAAAACAATGAAATCCATTAGTAATGACCGTTCCTTCCAACAGTCCATTCCAAGAAGTAATTTTATAACTACTAGTTAAGCACAGATTTTAACTAATTCAGATAAAACTACAAGACAACTCAAACTTTGGACCCTGCCCATTTTGGAATGTGGTTGGAACTGCAAGCTAGTTCATACTATGAGGAAGTCATAGGGCAAAAACAGCTAGGAACTGTAGACCCTCCTCTAGAACTTTTAGCTAGACCTTCCAGCTGTCAGGACAAACAGCCTGAGACCAAGCACTGGTCTGAGAAGCATTTTCTCATGAGAAGACTGCGGTTTGAGTCCTGACTCTGTAACAAACCTCTAACCACTGCATACGCACCATAAGGGACATCTCCATGGCCTACGTAACTCCACTTCACATAACCTACTGCCAAGTGTCACAGCACAGGGAAAGTCAGAAAGACCAACAAGAAGTTGCCCTGCTGCCTCCCTGCCCGCCACTCACCTGAAATCCTGGCATGGAGGTTTGGCTTCATGCGGAGCTCTGGGGATGGCGTGGCGGCCTGCAGCACCGCCATGGCTGCCCGGCGTAGCGCACCGTCAAAGATGGGCAGCACCTGGCTGGGGAAGGCGTTGAAGTACTCCCCGATCTCCATGTTGGTCTCGAACAGCGTCAGGGCGTCGACGAGGACCGGATAGTGCGCCTCGTCGTCCCCCTGGCGCAGGATGCCGAGGATGTCGTCCCGGTGGTGCTGCAGCAGGTAGGACTCGAACACCTGCCCGATGAGGCTCACCTGGTCGGCGCGCAGCGCCATACCGAACCTGCCCGGACGAGCAAGGTAAAGCAGTTAAAAAGTGAGAGGCTTCGAAATCAAGTCATGCGGGAATCTAAAAACTTAGAGAAAAGCTCATGGCGGAGGGAGGCACAAGCAGGCCGCGGCTGGGCTGTGCGGGGCTGCTACGGGCACCGGCTCTTTCCCTTCCCACCGGCTCCTCACGGCTGCGAGGCGGGATGGCGGCTCCCGCCAGACAACGGCCGCGGGCGGTGCTGCAGCCTCCGGGCACCACTCTACGAGGGGCGGCGCCGCGCTCCTCACTCCCGCGTGTCCTCGGGGCAGCCAGGGGCAGGGCCCGGCCGGGACTCTCCCCTTCTCAGCGCAGAAGTGAAACCTCCCGCGCTCGCTCGGCGGTAGCCGCTGGTCCCGCCCCCCCGACCCGGTAGTGAGCAGCGCGGCAAGATTTGAACGCGGCGCGGCCCGGCAGCGCGCTGTATAGGCCCCGGCCGCGCTCACCGTGCACTGCTACCTGCAGCACGGACCGCCGCCGCCACCGCCTCTCTGGCCGAGTCCCACTGCTCTGTCAGGCGGCGGCGGGAGGAGCGGTCCCGTCCCCGCCCCTCCGAGCTGGGCTCGGCAGATCCTCTCGCCCGCCCGCTGGAGGCCGCCCAAGCGGCACGGGGCGGTGTTCCGGCGCCGGCGTGAAGAGTGCGAGTGTAACTTCTTTGTAAGGAAGTTAGAAATTGGCGATAGGACAAAGGGAAACGGCCACAAACTGAAGCCTAGGAACTTCTGCACAAATGTGCGTAAGGACTTCACAGCAAGGGTGACGGAGCACTGGAACAGGCTGCACAGAGTGGCTGTGGAGTCTCCTTCTCTGGAGACATTCAAGACCCGCCTGGATGCTTACCTGTGCAACCTGGTCTAGGGAGCCTGCTTTGGCAACAGGGGGGTTGGACTAGATGATCTCTAGAGGTCCCTTCCAGCCCCTACAATTCTGTCATTCTGTGAAATTCTCTGCTGAGTTCCTGACTCTTAGGATCTCCCACTGTTCGTTTGTATTAGTGGTGAAGTCCTGCTGCTTTACCAAATGGCCTTTTGCTGACCAGTTGAATGGATGCTGCTGCAAAAGCACTGCTGAAATCCACACTAATACATAAATCCATCACCGAAAATACAGAACTATTTCTGACAAAGCATCTAGGTGCAGTGTCAGGCTGACCCTGCCTCCACAGCACACTTTCAGTGTCAGCTTTATTCAGCCTATGGTGCTGTCTTGCAAGGTACCCAAACCAGGCTGCTTCTTTCTAATGATGACACAGATAATGTTGGATAGTAGGAAAAGAATATTCTTAGAAAGAGTGGTGAGGCTTTGGAACAGGCTGACCAGGGAAGCAGTGGTGTCACCGCTCTGGAGGTGTTCAAGAGGGTAGGTGTGGAACTGAAGGTTATGGTTAGCAGGCATGGTGGGGATTGGTCAACAGCTAGACTTAGAGGTCTTTTCCAACCTTAATGATTCTTTGATTCTATGTTTCTGCACACTGGTTGGGCCAGCACAGGTACCTGGTTTCTTGTATGGCAGAGACGGCCAGCAGCTGGAGCAGTTACTTACAGCTACAGAGCAAGTGACTGACATTGTTGTGTAAAGGTTGCAACTAGGTAGTGGTTCCTAAAAACAAACAAACAGAACCCTCAACAACAATAACAACAACAAAAACCAACCAACCAAAACAACAACAACAAAGACAAAAAAAAAAACCAACAAAAAAAACAACCAAACCTGCCTGAAATATGTATCACTGTCAAATGATAACTAGTTATAACTATGTGCTTCACATATTAATGAAGAAATACTTAGTCAATAAAAAATCCTCCTCCAAAAAGTACTTTGTGTTCATTTGGAAATTCATGAGGTGGCTCACGGATTTAAAACTGCTTTTTCATTTTACAGAATACAGTGTCTGCCATGGAGCTGGCAATGTCTCCAGAGTACAAGAACTGTCAGCCAATGCAGTGGTACACATCCAACATGCAACTGGGATGCTGCCAGCGGGGCTGCATGGGTGCTGAGACATGCTCACAGATCCCACAGGTTAGGTGAGGATTCAGACTAAGCAGGATGAATGAGATTTGCTGTTCATCTGACAATAACACTTGAGCTTAAATGCTACCTTAGTTTCTTTTCCATTGTCAGGCTGTGTCTGCCTCTCCGGGCTGCAGTATGGTTATGTTTCTCTTTGCAGCCAGGCACCACAGCTGATGGTCTCCAACTGTAGTTAAAATTCAAGGACTATTGTTCAAGTTAAAGTATTAGCTGCCCTCTGAACTCTTCAGCTGGACTGTAGGGTTGAACTTGGTAGGCTTGATCATTGAATACACCTTGTTATAATAAGGCCAGATTTTGGTAGCTATTATGGAACTATACTTTTATATCGTTAAGCTTAGCTCTTCTTGTTTCCTAGCAACATTGGTATCAACACTTCTGGCATCAGCTGCTTCTCACAGCGTTCAGCCTGCTGTTTACAGCAAGCAGGCCGTGATACCATGGCTAACTGAAAATAACTGAGTTGCAATTTACAAATATCCTTAAGAGTATCCAGGCCGTATGGTGCAGTTTGAACAGTAGATAAAGCCTGAGCTGTCTAATTGTGTACGTGCTTTAAAAGAATGAGCTTTAACACAGTAAAGGAGTGCAGTAAAGGAGTGTAATGGTAAGCCAGGCAACAAGTTAAGTTGTTAATAGTCAGGCTGGGCGGTCAGGCTGGAGAAGTTCTGGTTCATCTGGGCTGCCAGATTTTGTTACTTGATCCCAGTGCTACCCACAGGTACTTCCAATTACTGCAGAGTATCTAAAGAAATGGATATTCATAAATAATAATTTAAAAATACACTGCAAATTAATTAAGCTTTAAACTGAAAAGTGATTTTGCTATACAATTATACTTGGAGATTTTGCCAGGGAATTTATAGAAAAAAAATGAAACTGATACAATCAATGCTCAATTCCAGAAAGTAGCTAGGCCACAGTACTAGAAACTATAGATTCACTTTCACTAAAGTGAAAAATGGCTCACTGCTTGTCAAGGAAGAATTGTGACAGTACTGTTACTAGATTACGCTGAGCGTACCACGAGAAGAGCAACTTAACTCCTGAAAGTCATTTTGCATCTTTCAAAGCTGCTGTTTTTGCAAATGATATTTTAAAAATAAAAAAAGTAACAAAAAGGACAGACTAGGGTTCCTTACACCTACATTTACGCAACTAAGGCATTTAAATGGATTGTTGCTCTACAGTCTTTGTACAATAAAAGAGGTAAGTATGCTGATTCACTCCTGAAGCTGCCTGTTGACTTCAGAGAAGGTGTTCTTTAGCTGAGTGACTCAGTCACCTTCCTTATAAGCAAGAAAGAATTAGTGAAATTTATCTGTGACTAGTACTGGAGTCATGCAACAATATTCACATATATCTTAAAATAAGGGGTTGCTCTGACATCCTGAACAAGCCTGATTTCTAATGTTATGAGTGTATTCTGTATGCAATTTATTGCCAGTATAGCAAATGTACTGAAGTAACTGAAAAAAACTGTAGTAGGAAGGAGTCAATCAGATAAAGCAATACTAACTGTAGCTTGATTTTCCGACTCTGTGGTTGTATTTTTTGTGGGGGTTTTTTGGTTCCCCTCAAGTATACCTTCCCTTCAAGTATACCTTGATTTAGCGGAGGGTTGCTAGAGTTAGGGTAATACGGTCAGGTTGCGGTTGGGCTTGATGATCTTTAAGGTCTTTTCCAACCTGAGCAATTCTATGGATTCCAGGTACAATTACTGCTGCAGAACAAAGCCATGCAGTTTTTGTGACATAATTCTTCACTGTGGTATGAGAGTATGTATGTAAAATGGAGCATTTTTCTGCTAACCTGGAAGATTCACTGGGTTTCACTCTCATCACAGAAGTAAATTAAGCAATCCAGACTGAAGGGCCAAACTTCTGCCTGAAGGCAGATTATTGTGACATTCTGATTAAATGTATTACTCTTCTGCATTTTGCCCTGGTGTCAAGTATAGTTTGTTACTTCCATAGGAAAGCACAGGAAGGATTAAACTACATTATTTTGTATTTGCTCTTTGGCTTCTCACTGTTAATTGCTTTCTGGATAAAACTGTTAAAGGTCAGAGGGATACAAAATCCTGATAATCATATTTAATGTTTCAGATAGCAAAGAGAGCTCTTGAGAGTCAAGACACTTCCCCACCATTTTAAATAATACCACACAATTTCACTATAATTCTGCCCCTCTTTAACTCAGAGGTGTCTGCTGAACTAATAGGAGGGCAAGAAAACACCCAAGAGTTAAGACTGTGGACTGCAGAACTGAACACCAGATACTGCAAACAATGGTATTGTGATAAGTCAAGTTCCTGTATTAATCCAAAGTGTTAACTTCTTTTAGGAAAGTATATTACAGAGTTCTCAATGCTGTTTGGCAGAAACTCATTTTTTTTCGTAGTTTCTTCAGCTTGTTTTTTAAGAGACTGATCTGATAGTGAAACAGCTGCTGACTTTGGCAGACATGGTACCTTCTTAATTTTCTTCTCCTTGTAAAAAAAAAATGCCTGCTGGCAAAAAGAAACCCTGGGCGCACTTTTTACTGAAGTCTAAAAATATGAGCAGGTAAAGTGAACGCATACATTGTCATCTTACAAACACTGTTCACTGTTACATACGCAAAAATACAATGAAGTGGAAGATGGGAGAAAAAGGCAGAGGGCCCTTCATGTGCTTTGCAAAGCATGCAAGAAAAAATACACAACAGTCACTTCAGAACGTTATAACAAAATGAGCTAGTGTATTTTATTTCAGTAACAGCCAAGAAATCTGACATTTTGCCCAATATGGCTTTCTTCTAAAATTAAAAAGTTGCATATTACCTCCATTTGAGTGCACCAGCTACAGAAAATCTCCTGTATACATCTTCAGTTCACAGCAGCATCACCAGAGTACAGCTTTCAGTGGATTTTTCAAGCAGAATTATAAGATAGAAGTTTTAAAATGTTCATTTAGAATATTTTATATTGTTTATATGAAAACATACAAATTTTTCATTTATACATATACTACATATAAAACTCATTGTAATTAGCAAGTATATTCATCTGGGTATTTACCTTTGTGCATACAGGGAAAAAAAAGTATGTAGTTAGGGCTTCAGGTGAAATATTAAAGATAGAGACTTTAGTATATGCTAACTAAAACCTTATTTAAACAACTCAAACAATTGTTCCTGCTTTTAAAAGATAAAAGATTTAGCTTAAAAATACATTCATAAAACAAAGAGACAATTTTCTCCCTGAGACTACCAGTGTGAGTTACTTTGTGGTAATCATTGAATGAAAAAATATAAAAGAGACAACAGGCTTTGTCTATATGCCGCAGCAAATTTCTGGAGCAACACCAGCATCAAAAAAAGTGTAGACTGGAGAATCATGCTCACTAGCTGAAAAAAAACATGTTCATATATTAGACAATAAAACTCTTAATATAGACAACTGAAGGTAATTAATTTTTAAAGATTTGTATCTCTAGGATGTATAAATGGCAAAAAGTTATTTGAGTTCGATTGTTTACCATTTCAGACACGAATTTTATCTAAAGCAAGACTTTATACCCCAAATACAGACTCTTGATTTATGCAGAGATATGCAGTATGGTGTTCTACAGGTTTCAAGCACGTCTTTGTTAATATTCATAACATAAATGCCCAATTTGTGAGAACGGTTGCTGTTCAAATTCAATGACAAAATGTTTGATAATAACTAGAAGGTAAAGTCTCATGGGCATCGGTTCAGATGTCAAAACCCTGTCCCAATGAAAAAAATCTGGTTTCTTTTTTATGGCCTTCTCAAAATCACTGTGAGCGTCTACACCGATTTCCAGATAATTCATATTCTTCCTTTTAAATATTAGAAAGGGGACAGCTTTTAAAATGCTACGAAGTAACAGAATAGAAGTGGGATGGATTAAACATACCCTGCCCAAATTGGAGAGAATTTTTCCTTTCACAAATTACATTGTATTTATAACAACCATGCGATTCTTTTGGGAGGAAGCCTTACCTAAAATAAAAGAAAACACATTTATAGGAAAAGGGGAAAGCATTATGTTTGTTCTACCAAAATTTATTATGTAGTAATTACAAAGTTTAAAGATCCTTCCATCTTACGTAAAAATAATAATTACACACATTATATAATACCATGTCAAGTGATTCCAACAAATATCACATGAAATACAGTGCATTTTCAAATCAGAAAGACAAATATTTTCTCATTCACAGTGTTTGACAAATTACAGGAAAGCTTGTTCACATGAGGGTTTACTTAAGGTCATGCTCTTATAAACAGTCCACGTCACGCTGTGCCACAAAAACAAATCATCTCTCAGAATGTGAAGTATCGGGCAAGCCACTCCTGGCGTTGTGGATCTGGTGAAGCCACTGGTGAAGCGTCAGTCTGAGGAGGGCTAAATTCACAGAAAGAGAAAGATATTAACCCACAACTAAATGGAGTACCCAACTTAGGAAGAAAAGATTCTCACAGAGAATATCAAGTACAGAACAATCTTGTTTTTCCTTGGATTCGTTACCAGTGTGCCTCTGGATATGATTTAATGTCTCCCTATAGAACCTGTGATCATCCACTCCATTGGAGAGCATCAGCAGCACAGACAAGTCAATTCGGAAGCCACATTACAGGGTGGGCAAATAAGATTTTGGGAAATATAATTTAAAATCTCATGAGCGGTGGTGTACTATCAGAAGAATAAAAAGGGCTTTCTTGGAAAAGTGTGTCTGTAGAAGGTCCTCTTTTAGCATCCTTTTCCTGTGTTAAAGTTTATTTTCAGAAATATGATGCAAGCATCATATTTGTAGACATGTGCTCACAAAGACTGGTTGGTAGCAGTATTTTCATACTTTACACTGATCACAAATATCACTTGCATTGTTGTTCATGCATATATTTTAAATATTCTAATATACTAGGAAAAAATAAATTGCTGCACTGCAAACAAGGTTTGATTCCCCTTTGAACTACTTAAAATCTCACTGAATGAGCAAGAAAACATAGTTTCATAATACAATCAAGTTTCTTCATCAATAAAAATCCATAATAAAATAATCCCTACTTCATTACTGGGTAATACAAAACACAAAACAATTTGGAATGGAAATTCCAGCATCACAGTCCACGAGTTCATGCACATGCATGCTATAGGTATTTGAGCACAGTCATGCACATCACATGCACAGGAAAAATAAGAAGGTATTTTTTAAAAATAACTATTTAGTTGACATAGAGTGTTCTTTACTTATCTATTTTGCATTCTACTATTTGCTTCCTTTAATAGTAAGTGGTTGCTGGGTATGTGGCCTTCCACGTATAAACAAAAGAAAGAGTAAGCAGCCAAGTGTGGATCTGGTAATTATACATTGCTTTAAGTTGCCAACTTGGAGGTAAGAGATCAGTACCTACTAAATACAGCACACAGCACTTTTTCAGTGCCTTTAATATGTAGCCACATAAAGCAAAAAGATTAAAATCCTGCCTCTAAGAAACCATTTTAAGTTAATAATTCAATTCATTATATTAAATCATTAGAGAATGACTTGAGACTTCAATGCTGACTTTAGTTTCCAGAACCTCAGCATTAAGCATTCAAGTATATATCCTTCCTGTTTCCACAGTAAAGTTTGCCTATGATTCGTTATAGGTGAGGAAAGGGGAAACACAGAACATTCATGTAGCACAGAAAATCATTTTCTAACATAAAAACCATTATCACACAGTACTGAATAAAAGAAATTCTGTGCTAGTAACAATTTCTAAATGACAATCAGCAAGTAACACAAACACTTAAAACAATTGTTCATATATGTAAACAATTGGAAGCACATGAATTCTGTAAAGGTACCTAGAGAGGTTTTCAAACTTCAAGACTTAGGAAAAAGTGAGAATATACTTCAATAAGGTCTACAATAAAAAAGGAATACTATAAAGAGGTTACAAATATAATGCAAAAATTGAAAATTCCGTAATATTACTTGTACCTCTGAAAGGTTCATGAAGCAAGTGGGATTCAGCTCAATACAAAAGCAAAATTTTCCTGAGTTAAGAAAGAAAAAAAAGATTGGTGAGGCAATGCTCACCTCAAAAACGTCTTGGGCTCTTTGGGTGGTATTGGCTGTGGCAGTGGTTTGCTGCTGTTGAACTCAATATCGTGGATGGGTGAGTTGGGAATGGGGTCCAGGCGGTTAGGATGTCCATTGCCCACTCCGCTAGATTCCAGAGCACTTAGATTGGGGACACTCACAAACCTGTTTGTTGATTTATCGTTCTTCTTCTTTTGCTGCATTAAAAATAACAAATATAAGGAAGGCTTCTTGTACCAGGACAGGTGAGGAAATCTGCAAATTGAGGAATTTTTTTTTCTGGCGTTTTGGGGGCAGAGGGAGAAGTTGGATAGGAAGGAGAGCAGCCGGGACAGAGTGGACTTCTTTTTTTTTTTTTCCTAATTGTAGTTCTACTGTTTGTTTTAACCAAAACTGAACAACATATTTTTTTTTTTCAAATTTCTAATTAAGACCTACTATAGTAATCAATGAGCACATTATTTTTAGAGATCTTCCAATATAACATTTTGATCTATTTTAAGACATCAAAAGACAGTAAGCTTTCCTCAAATTTACCAGTTAGCCTGTTAAACCTTTCACCTTTATTTAAGTCTTTTTTTGGTATTAGTGGAATAGCTTTACTGACATATATAATCACAGCAAATTTCAACGATGAAGAAAACAAACCTCTCCAACAGGTTTCATCTCATTACTGACGCACATTTTGGTCAGTAAGACTGAATCAAGAGAAGCAGCTACATTTCTTTTAAAGTAATTACGCCCCCATAGTTAGCAAGCATTATAACAATACTGTTGAAGATGAAGATAATACCGTGTGAGAGTTCCGTTTCTTGCTCAAAGGAAAGGCTAGGCTTCTAATACTACCCCAGCTAACACTTCTGGGCACCAGATGGCACAACTGAACATTTTTGCTTTCTTAATAATCTTTACGCTACAGATAATATTCAAGGGACTCGAAATACTGACAGATTTTATTTTGATATAACTGTTTTACTTTCCATAACACATCATACAAAGGAATCGGTATTTATCTGCTTTTATAGATATTTTAATGTATAAATATGCTTCAAATAATTCCCTAGGTCTTCAAAAATAACTGACAGAATACCATGCATGTTTGCCAAATTCTATTGAATATTCCTTGTCAGTGATAAGGATTATTAAAAAAACCCACCCTATGTAAAAAAAAAAAGATTCATTTCTTCTCATGAATTATCTGTTAACTGAGCATATTATCAATACTGTCAGCAGAAGACCTACCCTATTCATGAGTGTCAGGAGTTCAAATGGAGACAGAGTCCTACTGCTTGTTTGTTTATACTCTTCTGTTTAGTTCTCTGCTAGCTTTCATTTCACTACCTGCCTTCTCCAAAGCTGAGAGGTGAAAATGCTGCTAGTATAGTGCAGTGGTGCATATGTTTATAACATAAAATTAAATATATATTTATTGAACAGAAAGCTCTACTGGGAAAATGGTCCTTTTTAATCACCGCAGTAGAAGACCACTAGCTGCAATAGCTTAAACTAATTCTTTAGGCTGAAGAAGCAAGAAATAACAGCATCATAGGAAAACTGGTAAAACTAAAAGTAGCCAAATGTATGGAAAATAACTGCAAGGTATTATACAATGCAATTAAAACTGTGTAAACCACACTGTAGTTAAAGTGTGCTTTGTAAGTGGCTTATTTCTGCAAAATGTATTTATCTCTACAAGTGCTTTGAGAAACACTACAGATTATATCTTATTTTCTATAAAGCACTCTAGACTTTCAAAGCAGTCAAGTCTGGAGAAAAACTGTGTGTATTGTTTCCATGAAGTTCATGCAAAGTATTACAAAACATCAGATTCAACAAGATGATACTAAGCAGATCCATTGCATAAATTTGAGAAACTCCAATACATACTGCAATGGTTGTAATTTTGCATTAATGTGCAAAGCCTGTATTAATTAGTAAGTCCTGGGTTTTTTATTATTACAAAGAGAATGAAGTTTTCAGTTTCTCTGTAATTCATTCTCTAATAAACATTGTATGTGCTTTGATAAAATAACACGTTCCACAGTTCATGAAATGAAAAACTAAAATGTTCTAGGATACAAGACTTTTTTAGAGTCTTAATTTTAAGTGATAGAAGCATATGATAAAAATACATGAATTATCACTTTGGAAATCTGACGTTGAAGTACTTTTCCCAAGCATGTCAGATTTCACACAAAACACAAGCTTACACGCTCAGTGATTAAATTTCACATCTTTATAAAGGAGTGGTTCAGACAAACTTCCAAAATTTTCAAACAACTTTTCACACAATAACAGAGAATTCAAATTAGTTTGGACCTAGCAGAGACAATATCAGGACTACTAAATTCTTTTATGCAGATATGCATAAAAGATAGGTATCAGCAGATAAACTTGCCAGAAGTGCTGGACTCCTGAAAAGTGTTGGAGAATATTGACAATTTATGGCAGTTTGTGCAGATGTGAAAATACTCTAATCTGAAATGAAACCATAAAGCTTAGCAAAATCATACAGCCTGATCTCTTAAATGACAGGGAGACACCATTCTATTTGTTCTGGTTAACCCACTTAATTGATAACCAAAAACTAGGTCTTAAATAAAATTATTCCAATGTCAAAGAACCCTGAATTGTGCAAGACTATATTGCTTTATTTGGTGTATCTTGATTTTTTTGAACTCATCCATATGTGCCTGTATCTGAGTGTCTACATGTAATCTTCATAACTGATACAACTGGGAACAATACTGCCTAGAGAAATAAAGACAGAAATTCTGCCAACCCTAAACTACTCCAAGCTGAAGACCACTGCACACCATCCTTCCTTAATTATTAATCAATTATCCCTTAACTGTAACAGGAATTTAGGCACATAGTGTACATGTAGACACTGCTATGCAAATATATTAAAGGAGGCATCAATACTAAATTCAATCTTGACCAGACTTTTTATGCTATCCACTTCCCAAATGCATAAAGGATGTTTTCAGTCCAGCCATTCTCAGACACGTGAACTGTTTATCCCCAACGTGGACTTTGCAGCCACTGTTAACCTTGATCACTGCACATCTCAGCCACTTACATTGTGCCCCTTGGGCTACGCTCTGCTTCAGAGCCATCCCAAGTTCTACCTCTACAGCTGGGAAAAATCTCTTCTCTTTCCATGCAGGTGAAATAACCTATGGATTATTGCAAGAAGGAAGGAAATGTCAGAGAACTCATTCTGACTGCTTAAGTGGTTACAAGAAACAGAACGAAGGTACTCAACTACAGACCAGTTATGTTCCTCATATAGGAATGCTTCTGGCTTTTTAAGTGACAGTGATGCTATGATGGCTGTTTGTACAGTAGCCTCCCTGGCCTGCTATTCACCAGGATGGAGAGAACTGGAACAGGCTGTTACTGAAGTGTTCTTACTCATATAGGATGTGACATTAACTGAGATGGTTAAAAGCTGATTTCTGTCTTATGCTGCCCTTACAGTCCATACCTAGTTTATCTCTCCAATTCTCTATCTTTTTCCACTCAGACTCATTCCATGTCCTTCTCATACTCTTTTTCTTCCTGTTTTTGCCCCTATTTCTTTTCTTTCCTGTCCCCTCTTCCTTTGTCTTTCTAGTGACCTTCCATCCTGCACCATCTGAAAAAAAGTTTGCATTTTCCAAAATAGCCAAGAAAAATGATGAAAATTAAAACTAATTTGGGATGTTACTGTTCTCTATTATATGCTACATTTCTGCTCTCTGTAGCCTTTCTATCCTTTTTTCTATTTTGCTTTTAGAGTTTTGTGAGGAGGAACTGTGTTTTATGTCATACATACATACACACACAAAATAAAGAAATATCTGCACAAAAATCAGGAAAGACAAATGGAGAATGATGTTCCTTGTTTTGAACTTGTCTTTAAATAAAGACTGATATATGACACATACACACACATTTCTTCTTTTTAGTATACACTAACTTTAGATTTCTTATTTTTTACTTTAGCAATGAAGTCCATGGAACATACCTTCACCAATGGATTAATAACACCAACATTAGGGCTTGCATTAAACACTTTGTTGTAGTTAGTCTCCCTGTTAACTAGCTCCAGCTGATAGAACTTTTTGTCCTCCTAAAAAGAAGAACAAATAGAAACTTCTTTTTATGCATTCTCAATTACTTGGTGGCCAAATCTGCCTATAAAGTGATCTCAAATAAATTTATGCTTATATTTTTTAAAGAAACTGATACTTCTAAAAACTACATTTCATATTTCATATTAAATATATGATTATATGTAAATATTACATAATTTCTATTTATGCAGTTCTGTTGTATATGTTCTAATTGTGCATTGGTAAAGATTCAGTATAGTTAATTTGAACTCCCCTCATTCCTTCTTACTTCTGAGCTAGAATCTAATCAGATTAATCTGAGCCAGGCTGCCAAGGTGTGAGTTTGGGAAACTCAGTGCATCAAGAAATTGGAACTCTTATTAGATATCTCTTAGAACACTCTCAGATGACTCATAGAAGAAACTGTTTCTTATATGGTGTACATGGCTGGCTTCTTAGTCCAGGACTGCAGATAGGATACATCCGACCAAGTTCATACTGCAGTATTTTTTTTTTGTAATAATGTACTGTGCTTGATTGTGCAAAATTCTGTATTTAATAGGTTTACTGTTATGAGACGGTGGAACCACAGGGACAATGTGTCAAAGAATACAAATACAAGCTATCAGGGTTGGTTCTTTAGATGCATTTTGAACACTTTGAATTAGATTAACATTTGTACTCATTAAGATATTGAACCAAGAGAGCATAAAAGTCTTACAATCAATTTCTTTATGAGTTGGTCCCGTTCTGCAATTAGGTCTTTCAGTTCTGAGATAAGCTGCAAGTCTTCCGGTCTTGATTCTCTGTTTTTATATTTTTCTTCCATTTCTTCTAAACTTTATAGGAAAGAAAAATACCCCCTTTAGCCTGACCAAGTGCTAAATGATGGGTGAATCATATCTTTGATTTGTGCAAAAGAGAGCTCAAGTAATAAAAACAGAAGACAACTTTTTTTTCCTTGAAGTAAATTAATTTCTATGTTACCACTTAAGCTTTGGCTAGTTGAAAATAACAAAACCCAAAATCTTTGCTATAGTAACTAAAATTTTGGGCAAAATTCTATAAACTTCACAACCTTTTCATGCATGCAGTACTAGCTGTTAGAAAAAAGGCCTCTTGGAAGCCAGGCTGAAAAAAGACACTCACAGATAAAATAAAAAATGTGCACAGTACAATTACAAAACACATAACTGAGACTGGTTATTAAGCATGATACAGGAACTACATTGCATTATATTTAATATTAATGTAAATTTTAAAAGCTGGCAAGTGATTTGGTGAGGAAAAACCAAACAGTATGATTTTCTTTTAATAGATGACTACACTCAATGAAGTTGCATGCTTGTGATACTGGAGAAATAGATAGATAAATCTGGCACCATCTTCCTCAGTTCATGTGGAACATACTGGGACAAAGATATCCAAGAACAGTGAAGACTAACAGGTAACTAATTCCTCTCCGCAAAAGCAACTTAGTATCATTAGAGCTGAAATAAAGGAATGAGCTGCAAGAGAAAAGCAATAAAACCTGGATATTAGGATATCTGAATTAAAAGAAATGCCATGATTTCTTGAAAAAAGAAAAAAAAAAAAAAAAGGAAACCTGAAATGCTCAGTGGGAAAGCATTAAAGGAGAGAAGTGAAATAAGCCGACTGAGGGATGAAGTGCACACGTAACTGCATAAATCTCCTGGTTTCTTCTTAAAGAACAAGTTTTGAAAGCACCTGATGATTTCAAATATCTGCATGCATTTCTGAAAGAAATGATATTCATAACGCTAAACATTGCCCTAAAGGACACTACTAAAGTATTGGTCTCACATATTCTGCTTTCATGTAGTTCAGTGAACCAAGTTTCAGAAGAGATCCAGATGAAAAAAAAATATTCCTAAGAAAAACCTATGAATTTAAGGTGTCCAGTCAGCTCAAACTTAATTCCACAAGACACACTGAAGTGACCATTTTTCAATTTAGGTGACTACTTTCTCCTCAGAAACAGCTGCATAATTCTGACTTTGAGTTGCTTCTGAAATCACAGCGCACATATGATTATATTTATAACCTTCAAATAATCTGTACAGAATTTGATGCGATTACATAATCTATTTATATAATACATTATGAATGTGAAAAAAAAACCTTTTTGTTTGCAGAAAATGCATTTGACTCAGCATAACAAAAATATGCTCAGATGGCTTAATTTTTGCGCATACATTTTATGCTAGGTTAAGCTGTTCTATACAGATGCCCAGTGTAACTGTGTTACACCTCGTGTGCATATGTGTGCATGTGTGCAAAGGAATAAGAAGCAGAACTTCCTACAGTTTCTGAGTGCTCACAGTGTTAAGGCAGAATTAGATTAATTTAGGTTTACTGGCCATTATTAGTTGATATTTACATAGAAAAGTTTTCTACATGTACTCAGAACCGATTACTTTCTCTACCATACATGCTGTGCTGCTAATCCAAAATCTCTCACTGACCACTTTTTTCAGAAAGTTCCCAATGTCTTTTGGAGCCCTAGCCAAAAATCTGAGGTTACAGACCAAATGGGCTACATCACAGACAGGGAAAAAGAATGAAGTATGTGGAGGACAAGAAGACTGACTAGACGACATATAACTATACCACTTCTCCCCAGATGTGGTCCAACCATAATTGGCATTTTGTCTCAGAGGCACTCTTTAGTATTCTGTTAATCCCATATAATCAATTTCAGTAATTAATTTTCCCTATGTTAGCAAACCTTAAAATGTTTGTATCACTCTGTATAATCACACTTAAATAATTACTACTGTACTAATTTGTAAGCTTGCTGAAGAAACTTTTGTATTCTCAAAAAAGATATATTAATGTTTGAAAGAAACTCCAAACACCTGAAATCACACTTTACACAACATTCTAAGGCCTGCACAGACTTAATATTTTTCCCACTTCAATTTTTTTGACTCAAATCATTAAAAATTATCTTGCTAAACTATCCTAAAGCTTACAAGAATTGTGTCAACAAATGCAACACTGGGCCCCACATTTGACTGAGTTTTTTGCACCTCTGCAATATCTTCAGTAACTTATTGACATCAGAATGAACTAATGTTGACTCAAACGCAGCTACATACAAACTTTTTTAATGCAACAAAACTTACGAAACTTGTAAAGCTGAATTAATTTCCTTGAGCAGCTCTTGGGTCTTATTAAAATCTGCCAGCATGCTTTGTTTCTCTCTGATGTGATCTGCTGTCAAGACATCCAGCTCTTTCTCATGTTTCTTGCTTAAATCTTGCTCATGCATCCTGTTTAATTTATTTTTTGTTAAAAAAAGAGTTATTCTAAAATCAGACTGGTTTGTTCATCATGATTTTCTGCCACTTTTTTAATGGCTTTTACACAATACCAGAAAACACAGAAAGGAATTACTGATTCATCAAAACCCACTACTTACTGTCCTCCAATCTCCTAGCTTATTTCATTGAAAATGCATCTCCTTTAATGCTTTTTAAAGTAAACAAACATAATGAATTAAAAAAATAACAACTGGACAACAACAACAAAAACACTTGAGTAGACTGTTACTAAAATTCACCAAAATGTGTTACTGAAATGCAGCTTAACTGTATGGCAGTATTCAATAACTGTACCAGTATTGGGCATAGCCTTTCTGAATGAAAAATGACAATAAATATCATCACCTGATTAAAATGATAAATTAAAAGCTGCAAATGGTGAGGTATCTTACGGGAAACAATACATTAGACAATACACGTTTCAGTTTGGAGTGGAAAAAGATCATACCTGATCTGTTGGTTAGATTCACTGCGTATTCTAAGGACTTCTTTCCCTTTAAACTCTAGTTCCTTGGTCAGTGCACTTATATTGTCATGAAGATGAAGAATCTCTTTGTCCAGTTCAGCTATATGATGGTCTCGATGTCTCAGTTCATCTTGTAGATCTGATATTCGGCATAAAAATTCTTTCTCCTATAAGTAGCAGTAGCAAAAAGTATTTTAATAGAGTTGCCTCTCAGAAGTACAACACTTGTTCTGTGAAAGATACCAGCTGACCAGAATTTTCCATACAACACTTAATTCTTTTCTATTCCATGCAGGTACAAATAACAAAGTTAGACAGCAAGAAAACTGCATCTGTGAGAGAATTTAAAAAACTGTGCCACTAAAGTTTATGTAGTTCATTACATTTTCCTTCTGCACATGCACACAACAACAAAAACAAATACAACTACGAATGACAGGGCTGGCATTTACCAATTTCTACCTCTACAACATATGATGTGGGTAAGCTGAAGTGATAACTGATTTTCTCTTTAGAACACCATACAGCGGAACAAAATAGCATGAGATGTGTGCCCTGTGCCAGTGAAACAATGATTCAGAAATTTAGTATCTAATGTATATATAAATACAAGAGTAATAAATATTTCACAGCTCAATACACGCTAAATTACCCATCTAGGTAAGATACTTGCCTAGACATAAGATGTGTATTGGTACGTGTTTGTTTTTCTACTTTCTTAGTGCAAAATATCACTTCTACATTCTGTAATATTTACTTTGTGTCCAATAAATCAAAGTTATTATTTTTACACATCAAATTCCTATGAGAAACTCATCTAGATCCTATCCCAATGGTTTTGATAATGATTCTCCTCAATTTAGAAAAAAATCTGTAATAACATTAATCTTTTTGGGGGTTTCCCATTTCCATCCATTCCACTTCTTAGTTTCACAATAATTAAGCACCGTATTGTTTGTAAAGATAGAAAAGCCGAGGAGATTTCACAGCAGTTTTATGTATAATTGTGTTTTGTGTCTTCACACATCCAGGAAAAACAAATATATCCTAATGCACAAATTTTACTGTATATCCTTAAAGATAAAGCTTTAAAGATAACTCTCTTCCTCCCTACAAAAAGACTATATGAAAGTTACAAGAAAAGGCAGTGGAAAAGTTACGTCCACATATTTAAGTATTTGAAAAATTGTCAATTAAGAAATACAACCACCGTGTTTTGACTTCCATGTATCTAGTTCAGCTCTGATCCTGTAAACTGATGGGTATCTCAACACATGAAAACACAGCTGGTTGCTTTGTCCTCAGTATAACTAGAGCATGCGCTTAGCAGCTTGCTGTGCTGACGTCGAAAGTACTAGGCATTTGGTTGGATCAAACACATGCTCTTGAACTTTACTTTGTTTCTTACGTGTTCTTAAGCATATCACTAGTCATAAGAGAGAAATAGCTTTTCCTTTTTAAGTTCTGCTGGCTGCTGAGGAAGAGTAGAAATTTATGAGAATCAGAAGTTTCCTCCCAAGGAAATTCAGTGCGCTCTCAGATGGCTGCACAACTCTAAAAGGAAACTGCCCTGATATGGCAGCCTTTATGAGGCCTCTAACAAAGTTTGCTGAAGTAAGAAAAAACTAAGCAAGGAAGTTCAGGTGAACTAGTGCTGGTTGGTGCTGACTGACTTTAAAAGATTAAACTCCACCTTACATTTCACAAGTTACTGCCTCCAGCTAATAGATAACAAATACCCATTATATAGTTTTATAGTAAATTGCCAGAAGTGCCTCCTACCTGTCGTCTGCCAAGTTCTATGCTTCTTTCAAGTTCCATTTTGGCAGCTAGGAGTTCCTGCTGATGGTTGTGCCTTAGTTGGTCAATTGCTGCTGCATGTTGATGATTTAGCTCTGAGCGCAAGGAAGCTAGTTACCATGAACAAAAAGAAATGTTTATTTTGCAAATGTTATTTGTTAGTTAACAATAACAATCAAGCTCCTTCAAGTACTGCTGCTAACCTAACACACACTGCTTGTATTAGCCACGTGAAATTTCTGTTGAACAGGTTGAACTCACTTGAGCTCTGCAACCACAAAGTTTTAGACAGCCACATTTATTTGGTATTAAAATACAAGTCATTAGAAGATATCTTAAAATGATGAGTTCCCTGTCTCTCAAAAGATGGTGGGCTGTCTATCTATCTCCAAAAGCATGGCCTGTGATGTAAAATATTTATGGCCAGAACTGAAAACAGGACATACTTTTCCAAATGCAAATACTTGTGTATTTGCTGTTACTTAGGCATAGGTAACAGAACAATCATTTATTTTTGCACATGGGTTTTATATGTACATACTCAACCATCTACACCTACAGATATAGGAAGCTTCTAAGAACTTTTTAAAGAGCAAGTCTCCAAATAAGATCTGTAATGAAATCTTACTTGTACATGTCACTACTTGCTTTGTTCTGATATTTTAATACAGGTTTGTCAGGATTAAGAGGAAAAAATCTAACTGGAGAAAAGTTGTATTTGCCATCAATGACATTCCATTCATCAGATTATTAACAATTTCTGCATTAACAATTTCCAGATGTCACTTACTCTCGTGTAACGTAATCCATGTCATTAATTTATATCTTTCAGATATTTTGTGATGACATAATGTTTTTTATACCTTAGTAATTACTCTCTACTTCTTTTTGTATCTCCAGTGTTCTTGTTTACCAGACTTTGTTATCTAGATTTTTCACTGTCACAGATTAAACCAGATGAAGAGAGAGATTTAGGATTTCTTTTTCTGGATTTTAAGAGAATTATTTTCTCTACCTTAGTGACATCCTTGGCTAGATACATGCTAAGCTTTTACTGTCAATCAGCAGCAAGGATGAAATGCTATTTTTCAGCAGTAACGCTTGCCTTTCTAATTATTAATTCTACTGTTTTAGAAAAAATCTCTTTGCATCAGCATCCTCTGCACTATGCAGAATCTGGATATAATCCTCAACTCAAATCTTCTCATTCAATTCACATATTTTTGAAATTCCTATGTTTATAAAATCCCCACATTTATTAAATTTGTACATTGCTGGTAAGATACACATCAATTGCCTTTCAAGATATTTTGAGACTCTTTGCTTACTTAACAGACGACCCAACAAACTCAAACACTTGGTTCTTTTCCAGATCAGTTACTATGATAATATTAACGTGTCTGTTACGTACGAACCAAATTCAGTTAGGACCTACAAGATTTAATTGCTATTTTGTTAATCATCATCAACTCACTGAAACAAATTGCACCAGTTTCAGTGGGCTCAGAAATAAGCCCCCATATAATAAACAGTTACTAATGTAGCACTGAAGTCAGATTCAGGCAGAATTTAGACTGAAGTTTCCTTTATTTGGTTTACACTTCTATTCTGAACTGTAAAATTCCACCTGTACAAACTCAGCCAAATTGGAAGCACAGTTCATAGACATGCAGATGCCATGTCCCTGAAGGTGTTCAAGGCCAGGATGGACGTGGCCCCAGGCAACCTGATCTAGTACTTCATCTAGTGCTTGGTAAATGAAGTAGAAAAGATGCTGAACTAGTAAAAGAAGATAGATTTCTGGCAATGCAGACAAGCTCTCCTGTCAGGAATGAAATTGCATTCTGATGTGCACTGTACAAGATAAGATTTTCATTTCTCAGAGGAGAATTGTTTGTAGCTAACCACAAAAAAAAAAAGAAAGAAAAAAAAAAAAAGAAAAAACCCACAGCATTCCTAGTGATAACTGATTGTCAGTGTTATGTCAGAGAAAGCTGGGGTTAGACAGAAAACATCAGTGAAATGTCATAGTCCTTTGAAACACCTATCTTTCTACATATATTTAATTATTTTACAGCTTATATATCCTGTTTTTGGCTGCCGTTGAGAAATAAATAATAATTAAAAAATCTATGCATGCATATAACGTCTTTACTTTTTCTCTGCAGTGTTTCTAAAATTTTACTTTTCCTTCCTTTGTGAAAAGGAAAATAATTTCTGTACACTTATCTCCTATTTGCAGTGATGCAATCTTTTTTTCTTTTTCCACACTAGCCTTGTCATTTCTACATGCCAGACTACTAAAATGCCACAGCAGACATCCTCTTTGTCTTCCCTTCCATGTTTCCTACCTTGCACAGGAGTCTTTTTGTCTTTCATATTGATGCTCAGTATCATGCCATCCCTTCTAAATATCATAAAATTTCTTCCCAAATTTTTCCACCCTCACCATTTTATGTTATACACCATTAGTAACCTTTAATCTTTTAAGTCTCATAGACATCTATTTTCCTCCATAAAACCTTTACATGTGAAACTCCTGAAGTTTGTCCAACCAGGTCCTTGCCTCATTCCAATTCCTTTCCTTTCCAAAACTGATGTGTGCTGTTTTGTTAGCAGAAGTGTGCGTGCATGTATGTGTGGCAGGGGAGACTTCTTAAATTATAGATCTATCAAAAAATGCAAAACTATGCAGAAGTATTCAAGTGCTGTGGAGTAAAAAGTATGGTACCGTTACCTCTTTTCGTTTTCTTATTACATTATCATCTATGTACATCTATCTTGCATATTGTAAGATTGAGATTGTGTGTTCAAACATAACCTGCTCGTGAAAACTCTGTTTCATTTCTGGAACAAAAAATAGCAGTTCATTTACATTATTGAGAAAATAAACAAGGAACAAACACTCTTTTCCTATGGTTTTGTCTTATTGATTGTTTCATATTCCTTAAACTGGCTGAAGCATTGCATCCTTCCAAGCACATTTCAGTTTCTTCCTGTAGTACAAAATACCATCTGATTTTAAATTCAATGTATCAATGAAATCACTAATCAATGTGTCGCCCAAGTATTTCCTTACTTCAGAGATGGAGTGTTAGGGTTCATACTCCTAAAAGTCAGCGCACACAGAAATCCACGCAACCACCCTGTCATTTTATTCCTTTTATTTTCTAAAACATGTATCATGAAATTCAGTTGCCTGATCCTTCAAAAAGAAATTAACAGCAAGATATTCAAAAGTGAACAAGTCTGACTTACCTGTTAAAGCTTATACTGATTTTAAGAGGAACAATTACATCAAAACTGAATGGCACTACAGTAATATTACATACACATATACACATTTACAGGTAGGTCTGTGCATGTGCGTGCTTGAGTAAATATTTGTAAGAGTAGAAATAATATTTTCAGATCCAACTGCAAGTTTGAAAAAAGTGTACCTAACATAGCTTTTCCTTCATCCTCCAGTTCAAAACGCAGAGTCTGAAGCTCCTGTTCCATCTCCAATTTGAAACCTTCCATGGCTTGTTTGTGTGTTTCTTTCAGTGCCTGAAGTTCTTCTGAATGCTTTTGTTGTAAACGTTCTTCTAATTCCTACAAAATCCAAATGGTCAGGATTAATTCTATAGTAGCCTCGGGAATTATAAAATATTAGACAATAAATTAACAAGTACTGTCATAACTCTAGGAACTATTAAAAAAAGGCACTGATGTTGCTCATAGTTTCTTCTCTCACTAAGTTATCCAGCATTGGGTGCAGACAACTAGGAAATTCATTGCGAAGGTACACTCCAGATCTGAACTAAAAAATAAAGCAGATATGCAGTCTATAGCACTATGTTGCAAGATAATTTCACTTCCAGAACAATGTCACACCTAAGATATTTTGTTTAAGTGAAAGTTTGAACAAAATGCAGAGATGAAGAAACAAAGGAGATGAAAATTATCTTGCAAGTTGCAAAACAGTTCACACAATTTCTAACACAATAAAAATATAGAATACGTTAGAAAATGAGTCAGTCATCAGGAAACACCAGAAAGCACACACAGAACTTGATAAATATAATAACAAATAAAAATAAGCCTCTTTCAAATCAAACCCAGAATACAACAGATGACAGTCTCAAAGTACTGTTAAGAAATGTATGTGTTGGTAATAATTATATATTTACACACACATATATACTATATATACACATAAAGGTGAGTGCATACAGAAATATGTATAATTATATAACTATCAACAAGCTGCTAGAGTATAAAGCAAGATGTGAAATAATGCCAGTATTAGAGCTGACTTTAAGTATGTCCTTATCAGATTTAACTGGACAATAATGTTACCGTAAGACTCATAATCTGAAAAGGAAATTTAGTAGCTTTGAAAATACTTTTATTTACTAATTTTCCATGCATATCTAAGTTACTAAATTGGCAACATTTTATACACAATAAGGAATATCCATATTAACATGCCTTTTGTTCTTGTTCTTTTGTTTCTTCCATATTTTGAAAGGCAAGGATATGAGCTTCCTGAAGCGACTTATGCCTTTGTTGATGCTCTTCTTCTAATTCCTGGATCTCCTGAGTCAGCCTCTGACGCTCCTGACTGAACTGGGCTTGCAGCTGTTGTAAAGAGCTCTGTGACTGGGAAAGCTGCATCTCCAGATTCTGCTTGAGCAAGGAGATCTAGTCCACAGAACAGCAAATATTAGTCATTAAATCTAAACTGAACTAAACTAAATAAACAGACAAAAAAAAAAAAGAAAAAAAAGAAAACACTTCAAAGTTAACCAGAATATTAACTACAAGGGACAAGCAGTCATCCACTGGATTTCTTGTAATGGTTATATCCCTGAGATATAACTCAAACACGTAAGTAGCTCCTTAAGGATCATGACATTGATATATTGATACTACTGTACAACCTATAATGCAATTGTTCTAAGCCAAATTAACTGAAATTTAATTCTAAGTTTTGTATAAAGAGCAATAAAAATGACACTATCAAGGTCCAAAATCAAATGTCTCTGTTAGAATAAGCTACTCTTCATATCAAGACTACATCAATTCTGTATGGAAAATCCTGCAGTTCGTAGAGGAGTACAGTTTGTGACATATAGATTGATATATATATATATATATATATATATTTAACTTTTGATATGGTATAGTCTTACTTTACTGGTGTCTTTTTGAGTTTAACAGACATGCTGGATTAGGACTCCACATGACAAGTAAAATACTGCAACTTGATGGATCCTTTTTCTATTGTTGTTAGCTCGGTAGTACAAAAAAAAGTGATTTTTTCTGCTGGTTTTTAACTAACACCAAAGCAGTTTGAGTCACAAATACTCATCTTCTTACATGAGTATTACTAATGATTATTGCAAATGATGTTTTTCATTGAACAAGAATCTTAAGACATTATAGCACACTGCACTCTTTGAAAAAGTCCCATTTTCTTTTTTGTAATATTTTTATGCTCTGTTCTTCACATCAGAGATCATCTTCTCAGACTGAAAACAGTAAAACTCTATCATTGTCAGAGGCAGCAAGAAAGATACATCCTCAAATCCTGAAAACAAGATTTTACTAAAAATGATTTTTGTTGCAGTGACTCGAAGGGAAAATAAAATTGTCACATGACAAAATTTGAATTAGTAAGGATTTTTTTCAAGCCTCAGAATTACGTCAAATTTATTACAAATGAAAAGTCTGATAGTGTCATTTGAATCAGTGTATCTTACAAATAATTTTGACAAATTAATAAAGGCATTGCAAATCAATTTATTGATTTACAGAACATTAAAATTCACCAATTAACATAAATTTAAATAGCATATCAGGGACAACTTGCAGCATGAGCATTATCGAACATGTTTTTTTTTCAGAAGGCAACAGCTTAAGCATATTTAGAAGCATGAAGCTACATTTAAAGTAAAATAAGCACCAAAGCAAAACACGCAAATTAATTTGAATGAAACAACCACAGCTACTTGCACTTCGAATTCCTCAGGTCTTTGTATCTGGATATATATACACTAGCTTCCATGTAAACTGTATCCATAGTATTTTACTTCAGATAACTTTGAAGGAAATTAACTATAAGTGAAGGGATATAGTGAAGGTCGATACTGCATTCTGTAATCTTAACTACACATGCAAAGCCTTTTACTGAGAATATTAAATATAAACGTCACACACAAATTGTAAGTCAGAGGTTTTTCTAATCTACTATTCTCCTTCCAGAAACATCCGGTCCTGGTTTATCAGGAAAAAACAAAAGGCCAAGGAATAAATGTAGGGATCTTGACTCCAAAGTCTACCCCCATTCCTCATTATTTCTTAAACCCAAAGAAGCATTTTTTAGACAAATTCCTTCCTATCCTAAAAAACTTTGTAGAAACTGCAAACTTGCCACCTTGCTTTATTTTTTACTTTTTCTTTTATTGAACATCAGTAAAATTCTTCTGGTTATCTAACTTTGCCGTGGCAATGCTGAATTTAATTTCCATCTTTCAGCCTGTTTCTTATCTATGCAAAAACTTCCCTCCTATGTCATGGAGTTCTAATTTGATCAAAAGCCTCACCACTGCTCAGCTGACTCCTTGCAGCACACTACAGCTACAGCTGCTGTGCTGGTCAGACAGGCCAATAATGCAACTACACGTGGTACTCTTCAACTCTAGAGCTTCACTCCACTGATGTGGTCAATCTGCTCCACATTCCTGCCTGCATGGCCTATCATACCTTTTTACACGTGTATTATAGCTTAGTATTGCAACGGGCTACTGATTGCTCTCCTTCTCCAAAGGAAAGGGAATAACATCTACCTTATCTAAACTCTTCTTTGACTTCTTCACATCCTTATCTATTCTTACTCACAAAACATTAATGGTTGGGCCCTTGTCTCTTTCCCCATCTTTCTGCAACCTCATACCTATCCGGGTCCATCTGTAAGCCTTGCCTTTATTTCCTCTTTCTCCACAACACTACACCTAGCAGAACTTGCACCCTGTCTAAAGGTCTGTTTTTCCCTTTCGCCATGGAATAACTTCTGTGCTTATTTAGATTACCTCTTCCTAGTTGTAGTCTCTCATGATGTTTTTTTTATTTGTTTGTTTGCATAAGATCACTATTACAACTTGGTCCTAGCTCATCTACTTCTCATTTTAAATCCATTCAATATGCCAGTATCTCTACCCTGCTTCTTTTCTTCCTTTACTCTTCTTTCTAACTCCATTTTCAGAATGATCAGAATGAGCAGTAAGGATTGGACAGCCTTAAGAGATGATTCAGTCCAATTTAGCACTAGTTGGGAACTTTATATACAAATTACTGCTCAGAAATCTTATACAAAGAAAATCCCACCATTTTCACTCAGATAATCTTCCTTTGAGTGCCTGTGACAGAAACACTGAGATACTAGACAGACATTCTGTCCACTCTTATTGCTTTCACCACATATCTGCCCCTTACATGATCACTGTAGGGGTTGGAAGGGACCTCTAGAGATCATTGAGTCCAAGCCTGTTGCCAAAGCAGGCTCTCTACAGCAAGCTGCACAGGTAGGCGTACAGACAGGTCTTGAATATCTCCAGAGAAGGAGACTCCACAACCTCTCTGGGCAGCCTGTTCCAGTGCTCCGTCACCCTCACTGTGAAGATCTTTCGCATATTGGTGTGGAACTTTCTATGCTCCAGTTTATGTCCATATGATGGATATGAGGGGGTATAATTCTATGGGAAGCCCTGCTCAGTCCTGCAGAACCTCAAGTAATAGAAGAATGTCACTCTAAAAAGCCTTTCATGATAACATTCAAATGGAATGGACTACAATTTGATATCTTAGTCAAATTTGTATGGGCTTTTATGAAGATGACAAAAATAAACATGTTTTTGGCTTGAAGTTAAATCTCTCACTTACATAGGACCCTGGTCCATAATTCTTACTGCAACACTTACAAACCTTTTAAGCAAGGAAAGTCATTTCTTTCTTGGAAATGTATGAAACAGTTTAAATGAGATGTCTGGTAGAAGTCTGACATGTGGCTGGGAAGCCATTTTAGAAGAACATCCTTCCTATGAACAGTTTGGACTTCCATCAGATTAAAGTGACTGCAAAACCACAGCCTGAAATAGGCTTCACTAGATATTAACTTATTTGTGCCAGTAGACTACATAATAAATTTAGGACAAAAAGGTTTAAGTGACTAACAACCAAGTCAGATTAGCCTACCATTCTAATACAACAAGTTTTTTTTTTTTTTTTTTTTTTTTTTAAGTTATTTTAAGAAGAGTACATAATTTTACATGTTATTTTGGATATATTATACATATACTGATACGCTTAATTTTTTTTAGTTATCAGTGTGTCTCTTTGCATGTCTATATAGTCTTATGTAGAAGATTCAAAAGAAAAACTGAACGCTATTCTCTAAACTTTCCATACTTTTATCTAAGGTTTTCAGCATATTAAAAATACTGTTAAGAGTTTAAGAAATAAAAATAGAAAGAAAGAATATAAGAATATTCTGGCTATATTTATAACTCATACTGCAAGACTGCAAATTATAATACATCGATCTCATGCTTTGCAGAAAGCTCTGCTATACACATTTGCACTGCCCACAAGCTTGCTTGCGTTAATGATGACACAAAAACGTTGCTTATGTTATGAGCATGTATATAATATTTGATGTCCAGTGATAGATACATTTACACAGATGGCATAGATGAGTGGATGCAGAACACAAGCTTTTGATGTCTAGCAGCAAACATGTTCTCCTCTCTGAAATTATTAAATATTCTATTTCACAAGCTAAAAGCTTTAAAGCAATAATACAGGATATGCAAATTTATTAGTGCAAACATGCCCTATTTACAAGTTGTAAGTGCAAATCACTTACATTGCTGATAGATTTATGCAAAGCTTCACCGAGACAATGCCGCTATGAAGAAAAGATCACAGGAATAAAGGGAAACATTCAGAAATCAACTAAGTAAAAGAAAAAGGGATAAGGAAGGGAGAGTAAAACATAGAATATTAATTATAGTATGACCAGGGAAAAATAAATTGAAAACTATTTGGAAAAAATTTAAATGAATAAGTTGCCTTGACTTCACATATGAAGTACTGAATACCTAACAGAATGAAGTATTTTCCTCTGTTACTGTATGAACATACAGGATAGCATTAACTCTTCAACGTAATAGTACATTATACTCCTGTATTATTCAACTGAACATTTTAGAAATTGTCCAACTGTTTTCTCCTTTATGGCAAATAATTCTGGGAAGAAACCATTAAGCACATCAATTTGCTTTACTATAAGAAAAGATATTATATATAGGTTCAACCAACAATCAGCTGTGTCTCTGAAATCATACGTATATTAAGTGTACTACTAAAGATCAGATTCCACTGCTAAGAGGCAGAAAACTATTTTAGTCTGTAATGAAGGCATACTAATATTTAAAAAAAATTCAGAATGAAATGTATAAATAAAATATATTTTTTTTAAACCTATAGGAAAATGATAGGTCCACCACGTATGACCAGCTTACACTGATCCTGATTACTAATGAAAAACAAAAATAAAAATAGATCACCAATTAGATGTTCTATATGTAATATTACTGATGATATGAATCATATACATCCTTCATATGTAAACATATATAATTGCATGTGTGTTTATACATAAACATGAATTATGTAGATAGGCACGCACGCACAACAGAATCATCAGAAATGAAGTGAGAGCAATTTTAAATCCAACATGACCAATTTCCCTTTTGGCACAGGTCAGTCAAGAAGACTGCTTTCTTAAGGAGACAGCAGGTATTTTTACAGTATTTTTACACCAGCTTGGAAGACTTCGCTTGGGAACTTTTAGGCATTACTTTGTCCAGATACAAAAAGAAGAAAATATTTTCCTTTTCTTGAATCTACAAATTGGAATAACGTAGAAATACATGATAGTGGAAAATCCACAATTATTTTATTAAGTTTGTGAGAGAGTTACAGGCAACAATTTTCTAATCAAGTCTAGTCTGTCGTCTTGTCCACTAGAGGGCATAATACTCAAGTAGACAAGAAAACATAATAGCTCAGATTTCAACAAATAATGTTACCAGCGCCGATCTCAATAGACCTAACAATTTTTCAATTCTATTAAAGTTAGAAGCTCTTAAGAGCAGGAATTATTCTTTACTAATTAAACATTCAGTTTCCAAAACATTTAGGACTTAATTTTGACTGACTCATCTAGGCACTAGTGTAGAAAGGTTAGTAGTGTACAAGTAAATTGCAAGTAAAAATATCTTTTTGAACGTCTGAGTTCTATGAATAAGAACATATGAATAGAACATTGAAGAAAGTGAGAACTGCCCCTGCTGCTCACAAAACATCAGATTTCTTTCACCAAGAAAAAAACTAGTCTTGCTCTGCTGACAAAATGGCCTTATGACGGACAGAACATCTCGGGCTAACCATTTTAATACATGTGATTTCACCAACTTTCTAAGTCTTAGGTCTGGAAACAGATGGAAGAAAAATGAATTTTTGGTGAAAGTTTTGGAGTAAAACTCTCCAGTTAAGTTCAATACTTAAATTTGTCACATACTTGCTTACTGAAATGAACAGTTGCTGGTCTTCCATGACGACTGTTCCAGGGTGATCATACTGTAGTACTTTCTTCAAGAAGTGAACTTTATTGCACCACTGACATTTTCACTTTTAATTCAGTTGTACTATTTCTCGTAAGACATTAGTTTACTGTGTGTGTGGAAATTCTCTCATTACATTGCTTTTATTCGCTAAAAATTACCTTTAACCACATTAAAAAGGCTTAACACTAACATTCAACATCAGTCTTCATGTCATTCAAAGATGAGTTATGTAACTCTCTTTCTTGCTGTACTTACTACAGATATTTTGGTGTCAACTCATGCCAAGATCTGACTTTGGTATGGGGTTTACTGAGATTTCAAAAATACTGCCACCAACAGTTGTTGATGTACTAATGCCTGAAAGTGGGTGGAAAAGATCTAACTTCATCTGTTTTATCAAAGTAGATCAAGATTACCATATGTATACATTATTTTAAGAATGACCTCTGATAAATGCTGCTAACCTTTCTGAAGAGGAAAACCTATGTGCATCCATCTGGTGTTAGTAAATCAAACTAGTTTAAGATGTCTACTGAAGAAGATGAATGGACTTTTGGCATAAGTCCATTTTATCCAACTATAAATTATAACGGTAGTAAACACTACTCCTAGCATCTGCTATTTTCACTGTTTTCGAGCCTATCCAAAAGTTATTTCAGCAGTCACTGGGCTTGAAGGGATCATGGAGATGTTTACCAATATTCTGCAAATACATGATCAATTATCTTCTAGAGCAAACAGTTAAGCTAAGAGTAATGCTTTAAAACTAGACTGTTGGCAGTCTTGGCCTTTCATTGAGGGAAAGTATAGTTATGAAGTAATATACTTCATATATAAAGAAAATATAGTTATGAAGTAAAATTTTTATCTGGAAAATGGTTTTACTGTTGGATTTGGTTTAGATTTCTGCTTATCAGTTTTTGAAGTGTAAATGTCAAGCATCAAACTAAATTCTTTTCTTACTCATGCATCGTTAATTATGTACTGTACTAAGAATTTAATGTTCTTTTCATCCACTGACAGTAGAATTAAAAAGTCTTTTAGTCTCCTCCAGATTTACTAACTCAAATGCTTCCAAACAAAAACTGATAACGTTACATTCCACTTAAAAGTTTATGATAAGACAGAAATTTGGATATGATGGCATCACTGTTTAACGCATCAAACGAGGTGCATTTTTTAATTTAACTAAACACAACATCATGGGAGACAAAATTAAACGGAGACCAAAAGAGATCAAAATGAATCCTAACACATTTGTTCTAAAACAGAGAAACAAAGTTAATGTCTATTAGTATTCCTACTGCACCCCAGTGAAAATACTTTGAAAACTCTTGATTTGTTCTGGGATTTTTTGGTCTGTATCATACCTCTTAATTTTATACTGTCTTTAATGAATTTCCCACATTAAATTCAGAATCTTTTAAACGAAGAATAAAATAAACACCATAGCTAAAAGCTCAGAAAAATAGATGGTACAGCTGGCTGCATCTCATGTATTTGTTTTATTGTCCAAGCTTTAGAAAAAAAACTATCTCCAGGATCATATCTCTGTACAGAACATGGAGTCTAGAACAAGGGAGCTGTCTTATTAAGAAGTGCAGACAGTCATGAAACAGGGAAATACCCACAACAGATGGTCCTCTGAAGGCTGCAGTGACTCTGAATTACAAGATTATTCATATTCTCAATAAATCCCAAAGGAACTGAAGCACAGTCCCTTTAAGACCACTGTATTCAGAGCTGTAGTCACTTGTGGCGAGTTTGCAAAAGCTGCAGAAAGCTTTGCCCCTTTGGACAAAAATATCTACAGAGAAGAGAAGAGACACAGAACCTTACTCTGACCTGCATTTCAAGTCCCCTCCTTAGTGTAACTTCTTTTTTTATTCTTACGGATTTTCACATTTCCTATTTCTAAGTACATTTCAAATCTTTCCCAGAAACCCTATGGGAAGACACTTAAGCATCCACTAGATGTCATATTAGCCTTACCAGTATTACCAAAAACAAGAATGATGACAGTTAGGATGGACAAGTTGCTTGAAATTTACATCCTTCTTGATTCTGACAGACAAGCCTTTACCCAGTGTGCTCATGACAAGATCAAGTAAAAGGAAGCAGGGTATAATGATCCTGTGCTAAAAGTTAATCTCCCTTCTTTCCGGAAATGGAAATATAAGTATATGCAGGTTTTCTCTAGTAGAAATTTCCAGCATCCATTTGACAGCAAATCTTCTAAACCAAGGATTACCCAGACCGTAGAACAAGCCATTAATCCTTGTGCTGAGGAAAGAAATTAGCATTTCCTGATTTTGCTGATGTGGGCACATGGTCTCTGAACACAGGCAAATAAAGACCTAATGCCCTCAGGTAGAAGACTGGTCATGTATAGATGTCCATAGGAGCTTTACAACTTTTCTACAGCATTCTATTTTCTGAACAAGAATATTTTTGGTGGCTTGTTTTCAAGACTCTGTGAATGAGCTTGAAATTTTCTGAAAATTCTAGTTTGAATAAGATCTCTATCAAAAAGAAACATTTGTATTTTGATATCAATAATTTTATGCTTGCTTTGAGATTGCTTAAAGAGTAAATCTCACCATAATAGAAACAAACTCTCGATGGAAAATTTCCACTATCTTTTCAAAATAGTTTTCAAAATCAGTTTCAACTTGCAGCAGAAAAAAATAAATAATAAAGGGCTACCAAACCAAAGTGTATGTAGTATACTTTTGTCCATTCTCACTCTTATTTCCATAACTGCACTCTTATATCCATTTAAAAATGATGGTATCTTTGTGTGCAAAAAGTTGACGAAGTTAGAAATAAGAATTTCACATTAATACTTGACAGGCAATAGTATGAAAATATCTAAGGAACTGGGAAAAAAAAGCTGACAGAGTTTCTTTTATCTTACTGAACAAGTGTTTTACTGAAAAGTAAAGAAGTCATAAAAAACAATATTTGCTGAAATACAGAAAAGATAATCCACAATCAACACTCAATTCAGTTTACAGAAAGAAACACTTATCACAACAAGAAATATATAAGAATATGCATGTCTTAACATGTGCATTTAAGTTCTCCTCAGAATTGATGGTTGCAGAACATGAAGCAGCAGAACAGAGAACACACTCATGCTTTAAAAAAGAAAATTCCTTTCATTTTGTTCATGGTGAAGCCCTCTTAAGAATTAAAACGTTAAAAGTGCATTCCACAGCTAAGAAAAATGGAAAACAACTAGCACATCTGAATTTCTTACATATTTCATGAAGGAACTCCTATGTGGATTGATATGGAAGTACTTAGGTAAAATTTACAGGGGAAAAAATAAAAAGCACTTTCTTTTTATGCTTTTTATCACCATTTCTCATATCAGAGATGAGAGCTACACACAAGATAGGTTAACTGGATCAGTGTCTATCAACCACAAATCTAACTGTAGATGGTAAGTGAGGTTATACAGCTGGCAAAAATGCATTTAAGCATTTGATCAGCTGAAAAGCATTTGCTCTCAAGGGAATTATTTTACTCATAACAAAACTCTACTGTTATAAAACCAATAAACCTACATGCATTCTAGGAAAGACTACTTAGGCAGTAATGACATAAAAGCAAAAATATCATCTTGCTTGATGTAAAAGCTAGATTTCATCTACCAAATAGGCAACAACTAGTAGAAGGTAGAAATTTGGCAACTGGTGTAACATAATAAAAGAAAACCTAGCATATTTTATGGTCACATATTGTTGGATTTTATTTTATTTTATATTGTTGCCATTGATAACTGTGTCTTTTCATTTATTATTCTGGCACCAATCAGGAGTATCCCTAAGAAGGCATATTCTATACAGTTTTTCTACAATGTACCCATAGAATTGAAAACATATAATCAGCTTAGGAAGCAACACAGTATTTTCTAGAGTAAAAAGCACAGTATTATCACTGATAAAATACGATGTTCAGTGTGAAACAATCTGTGAAAACTAATACTTAAGTCCTTTAAACTTGGGTTATATCTATCAAATATAACATTATCTCATTTTTGTCTAGAAGTAATTTGTTACAATTCCCTCCTTCCCCCAAATAATGTTTATTAGATTCTTCTGAAATGCCTTCTACTACAATATACTGATGAGCAATTAATTTATGAATTAAACCTTTCTGAACAGCATTTATACAACAGAAGGTCAAGATCTAGATACTTTCTCAATATAAAGAGCACAGACCATATTTTCTGCCCAGTAAGTAGTTTACAAATGATTTTGTAGAGAGCACGAGCCTTTGCTCATGTATTATTTTGATAAATGATAGTACAGTACTGCTGGTATGGACCAGAGCAGTGCTTCAGGTGTAAAAGTCCAAACTACAGAACGATGAGTCAGAACTATGCTCTCTTCCCAGAAATTATATGGATCTCATGATTTTCAGATGAGTTGTAAATGCATCTTCCAACTAATGAAGACTGGAACCACGTATAACAAATTTACAGTATCTTAGAGTGTTTTACTTAGCACTTTGAAAGGAAACTGACATGAAAAAACATTCTTTTGACAAAATTAAACTGAAAAATCGGGATTCTTCCTAATACCACTGACTTTATACACACATGTACATGTAAAAGAAGAATCTCATTTCAGTATTGCCTCCAGTCTGTCTAAACTAAACTATAAACTCTCTGGGGCTCTCTAAAGTGAGCTTATTGCAAAAGTTTTTGAAGTGTTGAAGTGGGTCCAATGCAGAACAATATCGTTCTAGATTAATGCAGCCAAAACCTATAGTCAACTCTATGTTATGAAATGTGTACTAAAAATCCCCCACTCTTTTCCACACTGAAAATGCTATCTTTGATTTTTTTTTTTTCCCATGATGAAGTGATTACATATGTGGATAAAGAGAAAACAGAGGATGCCTGTAACCTTGATCGTACCAAGATTTTTAACACTCTTGTGTCCAGCTGTAGCACAGTTCATATGGGTGGACAGCCAGATGGATGAGAACAGACTGGCATACAAAGTTCAAAGAGCAATAGTCAATGGTACTCTACTTGAAACATTTTTACAAGTAGAATTTGTAAGGATTTTTTAATTATTATTTTATTTTTTAAAGTGCCTCAGTGCTCTGAAGGAGGAGACAGGAAGTATCCTAAATGAATTTGTGGATGACAGCAAATTGGGGGGTGCTAGCAGGGAGGATGGGACAAAATACACCGAAAGGCAAGACTACTATCCAGAGTGGTGTACATCAGTTAAAGTTATGAGCCAATAGGAAACTCATGAAATTCAACAAGAACAAATGCAAAGTCCTTCCCCTGGGATGGACTAAACCTCTGCACTGGTACATAGTGTTTCACAGCTCTGCTGCATATAATCCAGTTAATGGTAGGCTAAACATGAATCAGCAATTGTCTCTGGCAGCAACGAATGCCAGCAGCATACTGGGCTGTAGCAACAACCAGTAGTTTCAGGGAAGTAATCAGTTCCCTTAACATGGCATTTGATGCATTTCACTTGGAGGGAGCACACTCTCTCATCCTCTAGTTCATTCAGCTTTGCTTGCCCTTGTAATGCTGATAAACTTGAAGACGTTCAGAAGGGAGCCACTATGAAGATGAAGATGGCTGGTACTGGAGCATGCATACTGCAAGAACAGGGCAAGGGAACTAGGTTTCTTCAGTCTGAAGAAGAACAGGCTAAGGGGAGACTTAATATACTTCCAGTACCAGGTTAGCTAGAAAATGGAACCAACTGCTTTACAGCAATGTACAACAGGAAAATGAGAGACAACAATCATGAACTGAAACAGAGGAGGTTCTGATTAAATATAAGGAAAAAAAAATAATCACTGTGAAGATAATTAAGCACTAGACCAGAATATTCAGAAGGGCTATAGAGTCTTCATGCGTGGTGGTGATCAAGACCTGGCTGGAAAAAGCCCTAACCATCTTGTCAAATTGAACGATGACTCTGATTTGAAGAGATAGGACTACATGACTTCCTGAGGTCTATTCCAACCTCATTAAGTCTATGATTCTATAATTCAACTCAGTGCAACTACCTTTTGCGTATGGCAACCAAGAGGAACTTACTACATATCTATTTCTCTTAAGAGCTACCTTAGACACTAGAGTCTGAAATCCTCTCCCTTCCAGAAGTAATGGATAAAGTGTAGAAACTGATTAAATGTAAACTCTTACAAATGTAAAACTTAATTCTGTACCACCATCAACAATAATCTTTCAGTCTTTATGAAATAACTATCCAACCCAAACACTGACACGGAAAAGCAAGTTTGATTAAAAATACAACTGAAGTCTCTCTTGCTTTTGTTACTTGTTAGTCCTCCAAAGACACACTGCTCATGAATGGTGCAAGTTTTTGGTACAGTGAAAGGAATTTAAAAAATAAATTATTTTACAAATGCAGTTCATCTCTTCCTTCACAAACTCTCCAGTAAAGTTCTTGTAACAGTTAGCTTCCTGAGACTTTTGATTCCAAAATTTCTTCCACATACAGAAAAACTTGTTCATTTGTAACATTTTCCATTCTAAAGATGTAGGTGAGATCTATTATGGTATTTTTCAAAGGAAAATATAAGATTTTAAAAGTATGTTAAAACTACTGCAAGTTTACTATATCAGTTTGTACCCTCATGGAGAAAATTACTCAAGATACAATTGTAATAAACATATCATACTAGCTGAGGGATGTTTTGATTTTTCAGTGACCTGTACATTTTCTTTATCGTAAAGATATGGGAAAGCATCAAGTCTAAAGTATTAGCTTTCATAAATAAAAGTGAGCAGAGAGACAATTAAAAAAAAAAAATCTTACAGTGAAGAGGTGAGATGCCAACTACCCCAAGAAAATCTGCAAAAGTTTTATTCACATTTAGCATGAAGAAGGACATTAGTACAATTTTAAGATACCTTCATATATTACTTGTAGTGTTCAATAATTATTAGGCTTTAAAAATCATTATGGTAAGAAACTACTTTTCAAAGACATATGCTACAACTAATTTCAAATAGCTAATTGGTAATAAAGTAACTAAATTGTAACGACCTTGAAATTCTCAAAGAGACCATATTACCTGGTCTAAAAGATCTTCAACTTTTTTTTGCCATCCATCCCTGGCTGCATTTTTTTCACGTTCTTTAAGCTGCAATAGTTGAGTCATAGCTGCCTTCTTATCCTCTTCATGCTGAAGCCTAAGCTCTTCACGAAGCTTATTACATTCCTGTCTAAAAGTAAAGGTCAAATAACTAAAATGCGATGAATGAAAAAGAAATAAGAGTTCAGCAACAATTGGAAAAGCTTAGATAATAACAAAAAGCTTTGTTTTGCTTTTCATTTGCCATTACATTTGCACATAATACATACTTTTATTCCTTATATAAGAAATAAATACAAAAATCAATACTTGCCGAAGATTTTCTGTCCATTTAATTTCCAAGTCACGAGCCATTCTGTCAACTTTGAACTTTTCTTCTTCTCTCATGGCAGCAATCATTACCTCGTGCTGTTGTCTCTCCTGATCTAGTTCTCCCTGCAAACACAAACTTCACAATAGAGACTGATCAGCAGCAAAAAAAAAAAAAAAAATATTTCAAACCTTACATTTATATATTTGTAACACAGACTTCAGTTACAATTGGCTTACAAACCTCGGACTATTACTTTTTCAGTAAGTACCTTCTGATTAATGCCTTTATTTCCATTGCATACTTTTGGAACATATTTCCTTTAAAAAGCAATAAAAAGGAATTTTCTCATAAGTCATTTTTGAAGTAATATTTTCCAATACAGCTATAATAAATCACAGAACAATTTGTTAGAAGACTCAAGAGGTCTTCCAGCTCTAATCAGTGCAAGACCAACATCAAAATTTGAGCAGGTCAATCAGGTTTCTTCTCAGTTTTTTTGGTTGCTTTGTTGTTTTTTTTTAAAAAAATCAGCAATTAGTATCTGAATTACAAACTTTGAACAATCTGGATTAGATACAGTTTATGTGTCTTTTTATTTCTCAACTAGCAGGAACACAGTCTGAATACAGAAAAAAACTCAAAAAACTCTTCTATCAATTTCTGCTCAAATTTTACCATTTTAAATTGTATTACATACTACCAAGATTCATGCTTACAAGAATATCTCTCAGCAATGCTTGCTTCATTCATGAGAAGCAAACATGGCCATCTACACGTTAATCATTTTTTTTTCCAAAAGAGAATTTTTCTGTAGTATTTTTTCATTTACAGTTTTAAAGATCTCTTAAGAAAAATGTTTTGCCAGTAAACATTTACATTTACTGCAAATATACGAATATTCATATGCTCCAATAAGTGAAGAGAGAAGAACTTAAAAGAAATAATAAAAAAAAGGAGGAAGTAATAAACTTGTAAGAAGTTGCACATCCAATTACCACAGCTGAAAAAAAAGCACCCATAAAACACACACACAATAAAAAAGAACAACAACAACAAAAAACTAAAACAGAACAATATCCTGCTTCAAGCTCTTTCTTCGAAGAAAATAACACCAGTTATGAAATCAGACTCAGGGATCTTTTTCTTAAATATTTGCTACTCTACTTATAGAATTATAGAATGGCCTGGGTTGAAAAGGACCTCAAAGATCATCTAATTTCAACCCCCCTGCCATGGCAGGGTTGCCAGTCGCTAGACCAGGCTGCCCAGAGCCACATCCAACGTGACCCTCCACAGATGGATGGGACATCCACAACCTCTCTGGGCAAATACTTCAAATGTTTGCTGTGACCTTGTAAATGTTCTTCACTTATTGAGAAAAAAATATAGTTAGTATTAAAGTTGATGAGTTACTAATGGATTAACATAGTTTCAGAACTTTACATTCATATCACAGATTTTCTTCCTTAGAATGTAATAATAATAATCCTCACAGTGTAACCTTACATCTCATTTTATTGTGATTTTAATGAGGAATAGTGTAGGTGAAGATAGCCATACCACCTGGAGTTCAGTTCTTTAGAGTCTGGTGCATTTAAAAAGATTTGTTCAAGCGTGCTAAGTCATGTTTGTTTTACTATTTTCTGAGATTGTCTTGTGGGTGTAGAAGCTCTACACCTTATTTAGACAGTACATAGGCATGGAAAAATAGCTACAGCTTAAATTCTGCTAGAAACAAAAACAAACAGACAAAAACGTCCTCCTCCCTCCTCGTTTTCTCACTGGAAATAAAAGTGGAACTAATTTCTAATTATTACACAGCAGAAGAAATATTGATAAAGATTTAAATGTCTCAGGTGTATAAGATACTACAGTGAGCTGACAAATAGTGGGACTAGTAAGACCTTTTCATCTCTGGAACAAAGGTCAGAAGCCAGACAAGCTACTAAGTTGACAAAATTGATATTTATGCTCAGGCAAATGAGTTGTTTTGTGTAAAGAGGTCACATTTTCTGGATGTAAGCCTGTCATCTTCTAAAGTATCATAGCATATATCTCTAAACTATTCTTAAGGACCTTCTGAAATCTGAGCCCAAAATAAAATCTAACCATTATCTGGGGTAAATGTGGTATGATGCAAGACCTCTAGGGAAAGACAAAACCAACAAACCAACCAAACAAAAAAAAACCAACAAACTTTTCAATTAATTCTATAACTGGAGTCTCATTCTGTGTCTTGTTTAACATCTATTGTCTGGAATAGCAGTGGTTTAACACAATCCTTTTCACATTCTCATGAAATTCTTACATTCACTCAAATCTCTAAAAAATTCGACTCTGGATATATTTTGCACAGGTATACTTCGGCAGCTAGAGTTTATATTAACTACAAAAAAAAAGTGCTACAGTTATATTAACTATAAAAAATGTGTTTGCAGCAATACTTATCAAACATTAGAATTATTCTTTAAAAAAAAGATTTTCAGATTTTTTTTTTATCTCAGCTTCGAATTAAAACAGAAAACTGTCTTTAAATGAAACCATATAAATCTCCTTCAATAATGTATACATTATAACATCTTGCCATTTTAATAAAAGACTGAAATCACTGTAATCGTATTTCACACAATTTATTCTCCAACATTACGGTTACCTCAACATTATACAGTGAATCTGTGGTCTCTCGCAGTCTTGCTCTAGTTAACTCTAGTTCTTTCTGGAGTATTTCCTGAGCTTCTTGAAGACTGGAGATATGTCCTTCTGCAGTACCAAGGCCTTGTTCACTTTTTCGTACAAGATCTTGCAGACGACACACCTACAATATATAATTTTTTAAAAAAGCTAATTACATAGTTACTGTAACAGTCAAGTCAACTTGGTTTCATTTTTGTCTATCAATTTCTAATTCAATTTTTTTTCTTTGCACAGCCTGTCTATTCTAATACCACTCAATCTTTGTGTATTAAAGCTAAATTACTGTAATATACTGTAAGTTAAACAAATTATACAAGGATAAAAGGATTTGAAACATTAAACAAGGAACGAGGTTACACAAAAGTTCTGAATCAGTTTTTTCACTGTGAGAAAGTACAATTTATGCAAATTAAAATCACAAGGAACACTATTTTGAAATATATAAACTTGTGCCAGGATTTATGATTATCTTCAGATTGTCCACAAGTTAGTCCACTTAAAGCTCAACCTAATATCTGTAACGTGATCACAGAGACACAGAATCAAGTTGGAAGTGATCCACAAGGATCATGGAGCTCAATTCCTGACTCCACACAGGACCACCCAAAATTCAAACTCTATGTCTGAGAGCATTGTTCAATCTTCATGAACTCCAGCAGGTTTAAGGCTGTGACAACTACCCTGGGAAGCCTGTGCCCATGCCCAAACAAATTCTGGGGAAGAACCTTTCCCCAGTCCTCAACCTGATCCTCCCCTGATGCAGCTCAACGCCATTCCCTGTCACCAGAGAGCAGAGCTCAGCGCTGCCCCTCTCCTCCCCCTCCGAGGAACTGCAGGCTGCCATAAGGCCTCCTCTTAGCCTCCTCTTCTCGGGGTTGAGCAAACCAAGAGACCTCAGCATCACCTCATACATCTTGCCTGCTAAAGCCTTCACCATCTTTGTAGATCTCCTTTGGATGTTCTCTGATAAAATTATCATTCTTATATTGCAGCCAGAATTTTGGCTTAATCTGTGGTATTGTTTTCCACAGCATTTTCATTTGTTACTATTACTGCTAGTGATCTACGCACAGTATCTGCAATGGTAATAGTAGTTATGCTGTTAGTGATTACTCTAGTCCTCCAAAGTTTGGTGTTAGAAGTTCTTGCACAGAGTGCTGGTGAGAAATCACAGGCTCTGTACAAGGTCCACCGAAGAGTAACTAAGAAATGATACTGAGGCATGTGGAGTCACAACCTGTCATCTTGCACAGAAGAGCCAGTAGACATGTCATATCCCTTGTGTCTCTCAAAGTATGTGATTAAGGTACCATATTCCTAACTACTCATAACAATACTTTCATGTTTGGCTGACTGTTCCTCAGCTCCCCATCTGTAAAACAATACTATACTTTCTTTGCTTTAAGATTAGCAATTAAGCTTGCTTTAGAGACTGTACTAGATATAAAAAAAAAGGGAAAAAGTTTTAAAATGTGCAGGCTGAAAAAATGGAATAATAGCAGGCCCAAAAGACCAAAGAACAACAGCTAAAGGGAATTTAAGATTTTAGAGAAGTAATAGCCTATCACTGTCTTTTTGTTGACATAAGTGTTAAGGTACAACTGTCTTAAAAGACTAACTTTTGGTTTCTGAGTACGAACAAGCAATATTAACTACTGTTTCTGTATGTCAACAAAATTACATGCAATTACTATTAGCTACTTTAAACACACACACACACACACACCCCCCTAGAACTCTCTCCCACTGTAAGCAATCCCATAAAATGTTGAAGAGGGACTACTCCTTTCTTGTCAGCAAGGAATCCCACATTGCTTTGGCATGACAGGTGTTAGAGGAAAAGCTAATATCATTTTAAGCACTTACCTATAGGATCCTTCTCATTATATGCATACTAGTAATTCCCTACAAAGCACTGCTACTTAGAGGAGAATCCCTACATGAAAAACTGCTCCTAAGAGGGCATCTCCTAAGAGATCCCTGGGATACATCATTATGTACTTGGCAGTAGCACATCACTTGCAGTAAAAATTAACAACAGTCCTACAGATCTAAAGGATAAGAAAATCTTATGTAATTATGCCATTCATCAGGTTTGGACCTAGTCCACTAATAACAATGCATTGCTGATGACTATTTAAAATGACCCATACTAACATCACCAGAAATCCTTTTGTATAAAGATGGCCAATACCTAAAAGGAACCAGACTTGCCAAAAGGTCTTGACTGGTCAAAGGTGAAAGGAAGAGAAAATAAAAATAGAAGTAATAAGTAAATGGAAAAACTAAAAAGGTAAAAAAAAAAAATAAAAAGGGAAACTCATCCTAGGACATGAAAAAGTTGGCATCTTGACTTATCAGAACTGTCAAAAAAAATCTCAGGCAAGCATTTAAGATAATACTTTTCTTAAGTAGGTCGATTTTAGGAATTGTCCTAACGAGGCTTGCACTTTCCTCATACTCTGGCTAAGAAAGCTGCTACTAAAAATGTCTGTCAAAAAAAGAAAATGGAATGGCAAAGGTTCAAAACCAGCCTTTTCAGTAAAGAAGCCAGAACCAAGTTAACCTCCACAGAAAGGGATAAATACATACTTACTCTTAAACATAATCTGTAACTTTAAAAACAAAACAAAACAAAAGTGGAAGAAGCAGCAGAAACATAAGAGCTGAGCTAAAGGCATGCTAGACATTTCACTAAAGTTTTTTTCAGGTCTGTGAAGCTGCTTTCAATTGTCAACAGAGAACTAAATCTGTGAAGTACTTGGCTCATGTGTTTCAGATAAATATAGTAAGAAAAAAAACCACATTGCCTCTGTTTACAGAGTGGATTTACAGACCACCCTGAATTTAATTTCTGCACACTTTTTTTCATTCTCCTAACATTCAAAATATACTATATTACATTTATGCTAGCATAAGAATGTGTATGTTATACTATTAAATAGCAGATGGCGCTAATTTCCTATTTTGGTTTATATTAGAGTTGCCTATTCTTCAGCTATGCTTATGTGTTGGTTTTTTGTACTCAGCATGCTGACCTTTTTTCCGAGATGCAACTTTTGAAATGAATGTATGACTGCTTAGCTCACATGTAACAAATGCATTGTATTTCCATCAATTTAAATGTAGGCAAGCATACTGTCAAACAGAGCCAGTGCAGTTCCAGCTTCAATTAGTACATTTTCCAACATCTGAAGTATTGGCAAAGAGAATCACAGCTACCAAGGAGTCCACTGTTTAACGAGGTCTCACAACTGACTTAGCATCACTACTGCTAACTCTGAAGATAATGACTTCCAAAATATATTATATGTACACTTTCAGAAGTTTTCTTCTGAAGAGAGTTTAATGTTTGTACAAGTTGCAAGCCAAAAGAATTAGAAAAACACCTGCTACATGCAGATCTAGTATGGTACAGAATATGTACTACTGCAAAGAAGTACTTAAATTCATGCTTAAATTCAAGTCTGTTTTAAAGCACACAAGAAAATCATGTATGGTCTACTGAACAATGAAGTGAAAACAAGGCAAAAGTTCCAAAGAACAGACTAATGCTTTGATATCGATAGGACGTATTTCAAGGATATTCATCCATTAATCATTAAAAAAACCCCAAACAATTACATAAGAGCTTAAAGAACGGTTTAAACTAGCAGGTTTTAATGTATTTTAAACTCAAAACTAAAAGTGTTTTGAGAATACATTTAACCTAGACTGCATGTATCAATATATTAGTACACTGTAAATAATTTGTCTCCTTATAAGCAAGAATGGCATATAATCTTTTGTTGGAAATACAGGAGATGCTACTCCAAAAGTAACTTGCATAGCTATTGATGGTTACGATGCTGAAAAAAAGCATTTTGTAGTTGAGAATTTGCTCTATCAAACAGCTTTATTGTGCTCTTGGTAGCTGCTGTAGTATCCACTGTAACAAATAGGAGGCAGTACTTTTGAAGAAACCTATGTATGAAGCCAGGGAGTTGACTAAAATTTACTGTGTGCTAATTATTAACCAATATGGCTTTAAACAAAAATATATTTCCCTCCCCCTCTTTCTCTTGACATGCTTTGTGTAGAGATCTAAATATCTAATGAGAAGATAAGCAGAGTTTAGACAAGCAAGGCTGTTCTTGTCAATGTTTTTAATATACTTTTTTTGCTTTGATGTTTTTGGAAAAGACAATTAATCCATCGCTCAGAAGCAGTCAAGTAACTTACCATGCTTGAAGAATATTCCACTTTTAATAGAACTAATGCACTTCACAGACTGAACAGTGTAGTCCTGGCTTTGTACTAGACTCTAAGCATGAACTGAGTACAAGATCATTATTGATTAAATGCAATCTCAAGCACAGAAATGGTAGCTAATACAATTAAGTTGACTCTTGCCTCCTGATTGGCAGAAGTCAGTTTTGTTGTCAGTTCTTCCCTCAGGTTTTCCAGCTGCTGTCGAAGCTGATTCTTGTCATCCTCCAAATGCAGTTTCTCCTTCTCAAACTGCTGCTCTAACTCCTTCAGAAATAAGGATGAAAAAAATATTAAACACACCTGCAGTAAGATTATAAAAAAAGTACATCACATGACAACTCTTCTTCCTGGCATAAGCAATATTCCTTATCTCAAGCAGGAATTGTCATTTTCTTCAAGTGTTAAAACATGAACACTTATGGCCAATTAACATGGAGGTATTAATTTTTCAGTTTGTCATCTAACATCCTTGATTAATCACAAAATAAAGTTATGCAGGACTTCCTTCTCAATTACTACTTTCACTTTGCACATCATTAGAAAAATCATTAAAACTACAGCTACTTACTTTCACAGTTCTGCCTTCTGTCAGCTCTGCAATTAAAATAAATTTTATATAGAATCGAAAGAAATCAGCAATCTTGTTTTCAATTTCAGCTATATGCAAATAATCAGATAGCTCTACAAAACTTGAATGAAAAAAAGTATTAACAGCAGAGTTCTGAAAACAACTCTGTTGGATGAGTTATTTTTCTCTTACGTGGGCTTACACTGTCCATGTCTTTGTTGGAAGCTTTTGGCTGAAAGAAAAATGTAATTTTATTTTTCAGATTTACTTTATTAAAATCAGAATGAATTTTCAGTCACAAGACATTTAGACTGGAGTATGCTATAATTAACAGCTTATTAGGTATTTCAATTGAACATAATACATAACTCATTACACCACCAAGTCATCTTGTAGACGATTAAGGTTGCCAAGTAAGGTGCTCCAGAGCCAGGTAATACAAGACTCTAAGGTAAGAATCTATGCCACTACTGGCTCAACCACTTCGCACCATCTGAGACCACCTGTTTCTCTAGTGAATTACTCAAAACCCCCAAAATGTGATTCAGAACATATATTTCACAGAGGAGACAGTACAGTGATTAAGATTTATTGAGATCTAGACCCTGACATCCCTACGTAAGTTAACTTCCCCTGACCAGAATCAAGTTTCACAATTCTCACATTTATAGTTAAAATAGAGAACACATCTAACTTAATGACTTAAGAACAACTATTTTTTGATGACTTCTGTTTTACTGTCTACGTTACTTTTACTAACTAATTCTTCAAAACAATGTTTTGTAAGGTAGCCAAGACATAATGAAGTAAATTAATAAAAACATCATTGATGCAAACGTGTTCTACAATAACATCAAAAGTTCAAATATTTTAATCAGTCATATGGAAAGACTATTACATACTGAAAGCTAATTTAATTACAAAAGGCAAGAGTGTCGCAGTGTCCCTCAGTAAATTACCTTCCCTAAGCATCAGTGACTACAGCAAAAACATTTTGCTCTTATCCCAAAAGGCCAATTCTATGACAGCAGCAAGCCTTTCAGTTTCAAGATGCTGAAAAACTGATCTTGCGTGATATATCAACCATTCATGGGCCACAAGAACTGGAAAAACACACCTATTAAATTAGAAAGTAGTAGTCTTCATTACAAAACAACTTGTTTTGAGTTGAGAATTCTTCTCTTTTATAAAGAGAAGAGCATGAGTTTTCTGTTGTTGTTTTGTAAGATATATGTTACTTTAAAAAAGGCTGAGCACTTTCTTCAGAATGGTTCAGCAAATCTGCAGATAAAATTTGCCATTCAACAAAATGATGCACTACAGGGCTCAAATTATACCATCTGTATTTTTTGAATTTATTTGATTATTCAAAGAAAACAAACCTACCATCTGCAGTTTTTTCTTATCCTTATTAGCATTGCTGTGTGCAGCCTCGATTGCAGTATGGTGTTTCCATGCCAGTTCTTCTAAAGTTTTTGAATGAGCCTCTTTCAACTGTGCAGCCTCTCCTTCTAATCTTGCTTGCAGTTTTACCAATTCCTTCTCATAATATTCACGCTGCGTCTCCCTTGCTTCATTTACTTTCTATAAAAGACAGAGGAAAAAAAAAATCATTTGTATTCAAGGGTAACAAAATCCCATCACAGTGCAAAGAGAAATGTAGGGGGAAACTAAGAGGAAATACATAAAACTTTACTGATAATGCAAATCTACAAAAAACTTTCACATACAGAAAACTGTGCAAACACTAAACACTTATTCATTCAGTAAGCAAGCAAAGAAGCAGTTTAAGTATATCCAGGCAAAACAATAATATCTGTATTAAAATTTGGGTTTTGTACTGTTCAATCTGAAGAAAGAGCAATCAGGTATCAAGTCTGCAGAAAATTCTTCAGAGAATCTTTTTTAAGTTGTTATTTAACCACTTCACCTTTCTCTCTAAAAGACACTTCTGATATTAGGTATCTGTGCTTATCATAGTAAGTAAAATGATGATGTTTTTAAGATATCTGAAGGAATATGAACAGTATCTAACCTAACTTCCCTCTTTTCTCACTTTACAGTCTGCATTAGTTATTCTATGTTGCAAAATGAGGTACACTTGGAACAAACTAATAGTGGTCCAAACCAGGTCAAACTTAAAAACTAAAACATAATCACTTTTTCCTTATAAATGTAAGTCTTCTGCTTTTATTCAGCTGAATAAAATAAGTTGTCTAACCTTCTCCAAGGCCAGAATCTGTTGCCTTTGTCGCTCATCCAGACTCTGTGTTTTGCTTTGCAGTAAGTTTCTTTCCTCTTCCAGCTGGGACAGTTTTTCTTTTAACCTTGACTTTTCTGATTCCAAATCTCTGATTGTAACTTCTTGTGTCATTTGGGTAGCTTGAAGCATTCCAATGTGACCTAAAAACAAAACTCTTTAAAACCCTCATGTCATTGGTCTTGTAAATGAAGTACACATTCATACACTAATTATTTCTAGAAAAACTTTAGTGGAAATTTTCATGTGGATCTCCATGATCTTCACTGCAATGCTTACCTTCCCCTCCATTTTACTCTTTTATTTTTATAGTTAAAACATCCAACAATTGCAGAGGCTTTGGTGCTGGGGCTCTTTTAGTTTCAGTTTCTCTGCTTCAAAGTTGTATACTGATTCCAAGAGAACACAGAAGTAGGTAGGACTAAGAACATGCACAATCAGTCCCAAAGAACGAACCCCACCTAAAACCACATATTTTTACCCCAAAATAAGCTACCCCAAAATAAGCTACATAAAAGAAAACAAAACACTGAAGTCCAGTGGCAAAGATGTGTTATCAAACTCACAATTTAATCAGCACGTGAGTTATAGCACCTAAGCAACGTAGAAGTTACAGAATTCCACTTTGTTCATTTTGCTGTGAGGCTATGGCTAAAGATTCAATAGAACTCATTCTTGCTATAGAAAGGCATGACTTAAATCTTTGCAGGTCAGAGGCTTGCTTTTGATGCTTTTTTTTTTTTTTTTTGGAGGATCAGAGACACATTTGAAAGCTATGATTTAGATCATCTTAACAGGAAACCTATTCCTTTTAGCTATTTACATCCAGAAGGACCTTGCAGTTTTTGGGTCTCAGATGGCCTCTATACTGTCAAAATATAAAACCTAACCTATTCCAAGTACTTACATATATAGTGCGTATGTCCTAGGCGTTTGCTGTCTGGAGAGCTTCATACAGTTAGCCCCATCTGTAGAACTGCCTCATTATTTGAGGGACAGAAATAAAGCCTTGATACAGGCCAAATTTATGCACAACATTCAAGGGCTAGGCCACATGTAGCCATTTGTAATAGTAACTTTACAGTATTTGCAAGTTAATGCTGTAAAGTATTTTCTGTCTCTATGAGCAATTGGTCCAGTCTGGCAACATCCTAGGCCTCAAAAGGAGGTGATCTTATCCAAACCAACTCTTGGAAAGGGCCTGCTGCTTTTGCTAACTTCTGGAAAATAATCAGATGTTTCTATGATTGCTCTAGTTGAATAAGGCCAAAGATAAGCCAAGAGCTTATTTTTAGTTCAAGTCCATGCCCAATTACTTAACAGTTTGCTACACATATAATATTAATAAGGTAAAATCCACACATGTACAGTCAAGTCTTAAACCGTTTTATATGTCATTCCATATGTTAATAAGCACAGAGAAGTCAAGAAAACAGCTATACAGAAAATCCTAACAAATTTATTAAACAGTAAACTGCATATCTTCTGAATGCAGGAGTAAAGCAAAGTACCACTGCCTCAGCGAAAGCAAAAAGCAAATGAAAAGGATAGAGAAACAGGAATAATGTTTTGGTGATTATATAAAGCATATGTAGAAGCATATTATACAAGTATAGTGTCATGAAATCATGACATATAGTTAATGCAAGATGATTCAAGGGCTAGAAGATATATACAGAGCACACAAAGTAAAACATTGGACTTGTGTACAAATTACACAAAAAAAAAAAACCTAAGTGCAAACTATGCAATATCAAAACAGTTAATAAAACTTGTCAGAAATGTGATTTAGTGGAGGGTTGTTAGACTTAGGGTAGTATGGTTAGGTTGCAGTAGGACTTGATGGTCTTTAAGGTCTTTTCCACCCTGAGCAATTCTATGATTATATGAAGAGCATTAAACAGCCCTTAGGAATGCTAAACCTCCACAAGCTTCAAGGAAAAAAGAAATGCTAGAATTAATAGATGAAGATCATTTTTTAGATTATATTACTAACATACATACTGGCTTTGAGAACAAGATCAGTGGCCTGCTGTTGTAAGCGTTCTCTGGCAGCTGCTAGCTCACTTTCCACTTCTTTATGTTTGCTTAGCAATGACATCTCCTCCTCCTTCACGTCATCTAGCTGTTTTTGAAGAACCTATAGGAAACATGGTATAATGTCTAACTATATAGAATAACATTGAAATGAGCATTAGGTGAAAATGTACAGAAAAGATCTGCCAGCAAACAAATTTTATTTTAACACAAGCTGAAATCTTGTAATATTACCGTCATATTCATGATGTGCGTTTCCAAAAACATAGAAGATATATGGCATGACAAGGAAGCATAAAGCAAAGTGCAGTAATATTCAAAAGTGTATATGAAAAATAAACACAGCACATGAATTTTCAGGATCCATTTGAGAAACCTGGTTTCTGATACCTCAGCATTCTTCAAACTGAAGAATACATTACATGTTTACAGCAGTTTTCAATCTGCTTAATTAAACAGAGTTGGAAATGGACTTTTGGAAGACTCTTGGGTGGCTGGAAAAAAGACAATCCTGTATTCATTTTCTGACACAGGAAGAAGGGAGTCTTCTTTTACCTATAGCCATTACACAAGGTGACAGCAAAACAGTCCAAAGGATTGGCTGGAATTAGATTATAAATAGGAAAAGTTGATGGTATATCTCAGCTCAAACCAATGAAGTCCTGGATACTTCCAGAATTACTATAACCAGCATATTTAAGATACTGGGAAACATGAGAGTTACTAAAACTGCCAAAAGTGAGATATTTAAGCTCCTCCACAGTGATCTTTATACCTCAGCATAGTTAAAAAAGATGAGTAATATTTCACAGGAACTTTTCCTTTAAGGACAACATACATAGTCCTGTCTCTCTGCTGACCAAAAGACCTGTCTTTGTATGTTGGGGATGTCTTGCCCTTCTTTATGGACAAGAAACATTAGTATTGAACAGCAACTTCAGATTCAAAATTACTCTGAAAACATATGTAGCATTTCAGTTACTGTCTGTAAAAACATCATGGAAGGTTCTTTTTATTATAAAGCTAACAATGCTAACATCCAGAAAGTTTGTTTTTTTTTTTCTTCTCAAAAACCTACTGTTCTTAACACTCTGGATGCTTTGGCCAGATAGTCAGCAATGATCTCTACCATCACAGCTGCACCGAATACAGAATATTCATCCTACTTATAGTTCGTTCTACTAGATTTCTGTAAAATATTTTTGGCTGTTTCTCAACTTTTTCTCAGCTTTTCTAGCAAGTGTTTCAATTTATCAGCATAACAACTCACATTATCAGTCACCAGCATCCTCCTTCCCACTCTGAATCTTTTGTTTTGGGAGGCATGGATGAATTTACATGAAGAACTAAGGAAGACATACTTGTGCAAGACTTTTTTTTTCTGTTCCCTAAGTGGTAATGTCTTTGAATATCCTGTCCAGTATACTGCACTTTGGGTAATACGACTGGAACAACCAACTTCTGTTTGTATGTAGTGGAAAGCAAGTCACTTTGCTTGTATAAGGAGAACAAAACTTTCCCACGATTGGGCTTTCTGGAGTCTACTGGAATATAAACAAATATATATTAATTCAGTCTGGGAAAATTAAATAATATAAATAAAATATCTAGAGTGGATGAAAAACAATTATGAGTAGCAGAAAATTCAGTTTTCATGTTCCAATCATCTCAATGTAACAGTCTGGCAGCCTAAACTGGAAAAGGGAAGAAATAAATGAACTCATTTTTGGAACAACATATGATCAACCTCACCTGAACATTGTTTTCTGCTGTACTAAGAGCCACCTGAAGTTTTTGGCATTTTTCCCGTAGACTGGCAGCTTCATCCTGGACCATTTGCAATTCAGTTTTAAGTTTTCCCAGATTCTTCCGTAAAATACTTTCTTGGTTTTGAAACTCTTTCCTTAGCTCCACCTCTTTTTCTTTGCAAGCATGCAGACTTTCAGCTGTAAAAAGCTGGGATCTTTTCAATGAATCAAGTTCGTGTTCATAGAAGGACTGTGCTTTGCTGAGTTTACCTTCATAATCCTCAATGAGTTTTTTTCTTTCCAGTCTCAATTCCTCAACTTTATTATTCAAGTCTTCAAGCTCCAGTCTGTGCAGTTCCTCTAGCTTTTCTTGTCCCTTACTCAAGGTTGCATTCTGATTCTGTTGAGTCTTCAGAAGCTCTTGAATCTCAAGCCTATGCGCAGCTCTTAAGTCCTCCAGAGCTGAACGCTTGTCCTTTTCATATTGCACTTGCAACTGTATGAAACTTCGTAGCCTTTCCTCAAATTTCTTTCTAATCTCTTCTACTTCTCTTGACATGGTCACTACACGTTGGACATGCTGGGCTTCTGCACAAAGCTGCATGTCTTCAACTCTATCCTTATATGCTTCAAATTCTGTCAAGGCCTGATGTTTCATTTTTTTATGATCCTCTAGTGACTCCTCCAAAACCTGGATCTTTCTCTTAAGATCCATTTCTTCTGCAACTTTGCTTTTGTATTGCAAGATCTTCTCCCTTGTCTCTGCAAGAATTTGTTGAATTTCTTCTTCATGGGCATCCTTAAGGGCTTGGATAGCAGCTTCATGTTCATCATTTTTAGTGTTCAAAGCATATATTACCTACAAATAAGAAACAATAATATACTCAGAAAAGGCATTCTGACTAACTGCTAAATAAAAAATAAAATTAAAAGCACCCTAGGCACTTTGCTACTTTGACAATCTGGCATGTTTTCCTGATACAAGTGAAACACCAAATGTTCTTATGAATTTGAATGCATAAATTCTGTATTAGACACTACAATCTTACACATTTTGTGGAACAGGCTTTCTACAGTTTGCAATCTATAATTTTGCTGATTAAAAGTTTGCCTTTATATACTTGTGGTTGCTGTAAATTCCAGTGGTGAAAAAAGCACATTATACATATGAAAAACAAAACATAAAATTTGAACAGAAGTTTTCTGACAGAAAATACACACACAAAACAATATATGCTCCAATTTCTTTTCCTGCAGTAATAAAGTCCAAACCTTAAATTCCTCCTTTTGAACTGCTAACTATTCTTAACTATTCTGTTCTACACATATCTAAAACACCAACACTGGTTGCTTTGGTTTACAGACCAATAGGCTGCCCAGATACAAGTTACTTTTAGACAGCTTATCTATTATACAACCTGTGTATCCAAATCTCCTAAGATCTAACATTTCTAGCTACATAAGCTTGCTAACCTTCCAGCTAGTCAGTCACAGAAAAGGGAAACAGCAGCTTGGGGAACCAAGGAAGCTAAGCAGCTGAAGTTTGTTGTGAAGCCAGCAAAACTACTCAACACTGGGTGAAAGTTTTAGAGTAACCACATATATCTCATGAGATCTATCAATTGCACAACATTGTAATTCAAAATAAAAAAGTCAGCTCTCGCAAACATACAGATGTGTGCGCATGCTTACAAATTCATCAGCGATGAAACTATTCATACTGTAAAAAATACAATGAGATTGTCAGTTAAAGGTCTTAATACCTTTTATACAAAACAGTAGCATAACTAATAAGAGTCTAATGAAATACTATGTGATTCAGACCACAGAACTACAATAGCATTAGTAACAAAACCAGTAATGACCTTTTTATGCCAAGAATCAAGCACTGATTAGCTCTACCACATGTAGTATAACTAAGGAAATCTTTTTCTGCATTAGCATTGGTGCCTTGCACCAACACAGAATACAAACAACACCATTTGAAACTGTGGCTGAAAGACATTTGACTATTTGGCTAAGAAAAATTTTCAGCTACAAACCAGATATTATATTTTTACATGGCCAGTTTCACTTGGGTCATCTGCTCCGGCCATCAACTTGATAGAATTCAAGTCACGATAGAATGAATGTTTTTCCAATTAAAAATACATAATTCACCTCTTAATACTAGTATTAGGTGCCAAATAAATTTTGCAGCACAGAGAATATAAAAACAAATGAGTCATTTATTCTTTTGAAGTTAACATGGAAATAGGAACTGATACCTTTTAGAAAAACAACAAACTAACATGTCTTGCACAAACAAATCTTGTATCTCTGGTAAACCTTCATTTCAGACTCAACAAATGGACCCCTGAGACAGAGCAGTACATTTAGTCTCATCCAGCTTGTTCTCAGTATACACTTTGGTGCTGCTGCCAGTGCATGCTGATGCTTCAGCCACCGCTTTGAAACACCCCAAGACTGTTCCTCTCTTCAATAAGCTGCAACAAAACTACAATGCCAACAACAAATTGTTCATGCATAACTTATTAATGATTTGGAACACACAGACCAACAAGTCTGATCTACTCAATCAGTAGGTAAAAGAGAACTGAGCTGTTCAACACAGAAACTATTATGATATGCTGGGAAACAATAACAAGACTTTCCTAAGGACAAGTCATTACCTACAGATAAAAGTAGGATACAAATAGAAAAGTTGAAGTCATTATTACTAGTCATGCACCAAACTCCATCAGATAAACTCCGAAGCTTTTTCCATATAATAATTGAAGTTACATTTTTAATGACATATTTTTCTTTAATTGTAATCAAGAGACAACCCTGCTCAAAGCATTCAACGGAGAAACCCAAGTTATTGCTAAATCTAACACACAGACACACACACACCACTTTCCCCTTTTTTAAAAAAATCATAATATGTATGTCCCTCCCCACCAAAACCTATGCATGTCCATATCTTCTTTATTTTTACTTTTCTTAAATAAATAAATAAAATTCTTTTAACTACAAAGAGTTTTTGTTCCCTAGGAAAAATACTGTAAATGCAGATGCTTTGTCAGTTCAGTTCTTTGTGTTGCTGGCAGCGTAACAAGACTCCTTAAGCCCAGAACTTCAGGCCAGGATTGCTTGGACACCACTGAAATAATGAAAGAAAGAGCATTTGTTCATTAGTCATCTGGTCTACTGCAAGCCCTCATAATTGCTGGGCCAGCACATTAGGTGCACAATATGACAAACAGGGAAGCAACATATAGAGTCTGCAGCTGTAGCATCTCCCTCCAACAGCATCTCTCCAAAAAAGCTAGTCCAACTACACCAGTCTGACTGCACTGAAATCCAAATAGGGCAAGAACATGAAATCCTTCCCCGGCCCTCAAAATGTACTCCAGCTGAAAATTAAGTTCTTAGACTAAAAACAAACCAAAGTCTTAAAAAAAAAAAAAAAAAAAAAGATTATTTCCCTGTTTTATCATTCAAGCCTTCATTAGTTCATTACTTTCAATATAAATCAAGGCTAAAATTTTATTACACTGTTTCACCTTCAAACCTAACTCTACATTAAGCCTTACCATCCCAAGCGTCATGATTACAACCATTTAGTTTTCACTACATACTCATCATGAAAAGCTCTTTTTTTTTTGTTTTGTTTTAATTTATCTATGTATGGTCTAGCTGAAACCACATCATTTTTAAATAACTAAGCATGCAATAAACAAGTCTTGCCCTTTCATTTAAATATTTTTTGTGGAAATGCTCACTAATATTGGTATCTGAAGCTAGAATTATCTTAACTAGTCAGAATAACATTCATTTTTATTTTTTCTTTTGAGGTGGGGGAGGGTAATCAGGAGTGGAAGAGTCAGGACAACGACTGGGGAAATAAATACAAAGAACAAAATGATCAAAGAATATTTTAATTGTAACAGTTTGCTAGATCTGCACTATTACAGTATTTCATTCTACATTAATTGCAAGATGTTAAATCCTATTGTTCCAGAGATTAATCATACAAAGGTATGTAAGTAAATGTGTTCAGAGTTTCTCACCAAGGTCAGACAAAGAAGGATGTTCATCAGGCACTCAAGTTTTGGGCATCAACAACTATCCTAAGCAGCAAACAAAATCTCTAAGAGCTGATATGATATCGAATGATTAAAAGGAAAAAATCAAGAATTCTAATTTCTTCAGCAAATGGTGCTGCTTGGGTTTTTTTTTTTTTTTTTTTTTTTTTAATGTAGCAGTTAAGAAAGTCCTGAAGATCTTAAATCAGGGAACACTTCTAAGCATGCTTGCAAGAATTTGTTACTTTTTAATATATTTTTAAGTGGAGACATTTGCGTGCAACTTCATGTTAAATAATTAGCTCAAGGCCTCTTTCCTTGAGGCACACAGGTCTGTATGATGCACATGTCAGTTTACATATACATTCAGTCCCTCAAATGAAATTGCCCAGTTCTGACTACTACTGTAAAAATCTATTTTTTTAATAAAAAGGAAACAAAAAAAAATCTAAAATGGTGGCATACTGCGAAATAATCCATCAGCTTACAGAAGATTTGAGAATGATCCAAGTAAGCTATATACAAAGAATATATTCATAGAATATCAAGAAATTACTGTGAAGCACTTTTAAAGACTATTCTATGGACAATCCAGATTCCAAAACATTTTTTTCTTCTGTAGAATTATGAATGTTACCTTAACTTTAAGAGACAGTATAGAAAAAAAATTACTTTGTAGAGTAAAACATTTTACTGAGACAATAAACTTGCTCAGGTCTAATTACTTTTTCAAAGTTTCAAGCTTAGCCAGCAAATAAGTAAACAATGTACATGTATTTAATTGCACTCTTTATATATACATACATATATATATGATTATATATACACACACACATTAAGTGCAAGTATCTCTAGTAATTGATGCACTCCTCTTCCCCTACCACAGTCAGGAAAGGTTCTAATAAGTAGGAAAGATTTTGATACCTAGCTTTCCCTTCTCGTTTACTTTTAGGAAGTTCTTTCCCTAAATATAACCTATATTTAAAGAGGATGTTTCCTATCTATAGCTTAAGGGTTAGAAAGACTGTATAATACATCTTCAAAAAGAAAACCTCTTCTGTTAAAGTGTAAAGGTTATTTATGATAAGGAACATTAAATACAAGCAAGCTCAATGAATACTGTTGTGGATTAATACTAATGGTCAGCAAAGCGCCACACAGATGTTCTCTCACTCTCTTTCCTCAACAGAAAAAAAAAAAACAAAACAAGGAAAACATGATGAAATAGCTTGCGGGTTGAGATAAGAACAGGGTGTCACTCAACAATTACTTTCAGGCCATAGGAAAGGGACTAGGTGCAGGAAAGTCTAATGCTGTTTATTGCCTATTGTTAACAGAGTAGAGCAGTGAGGAATAAAAAGCACCTTCCTCTCACCTATCTTTTTCTATTTCCTCCTCCTGAGCAGGGCATGGGATCAGGGGCTGTGGACAGTCCATAACACTTCACCTGAGTCAGTCCCCCATGGTCATTCCCTACCCCTGCTCTAGCATGGAGTCACTCCTATGGGATGCTGTCCCTCCCCAACAGATCCCATGTGGTGTTCCCATGGGCTGCAGCTCTGCTCTGATACAGCTCCATATCATGAGGTCCATCCTCCAGGATCTCATTGCTCCAGCATGGGGACCCATGGGTGGCAGCCGCTTGAGCCCTTCTGCCTCACTGCAAGCTCCTCTCCTGGGCCAAAGTTGTAGCCCATGGGCCTGCTCCCATGGGGACTCTCCCTGGGCTGTGGCCTCCTTTGAGCCACATTCACTGCTTCACTGTGGGCTGCATGTGGAGATCTCCACACGCTGCCCATGCGCTGCAGGGGGACAGCCTGCTCCACTATGGGTCTCTCCATGGGCTGCAGGGAACTTCTGCTCCACACTTGGAGCACTTCCTTCACTCCTTCTGCCCTGACCGTGCTGTCTTCAGGGCTGATTTGTTCTTATCTTCTCATTCCTCTTTCCCATCTGCTGTTGTGCAACAGTTTTTCCCTTTCTTTAATCTGCTCATGCTAGGCCAGCAGCCTGAAACTTCTGGAGCTGGCTTTCATCTGACATGGGGTAGCTACTGGACTGCACTAAGAGGCCACTTCTGCAGCACCCCCCCCACAACCAAAACCTTGTCATATAAACCCAATATACATACCAACAGAGCTAAGTGCATTTCATAAATGTTTCCTTTTTCAGACAGAAATTTAAATATTTGCACTTGTTAATTTGCCACAGGATTTTCAATAAGTTCCTAATATACCTCTTATATTTTAGGCAGTCTCCTATCACACTATAAGGATACAAAACACAGTAGGACACTATGAAGAGATTCCAACAAATTAAATGCAGTGTCATTAAAATGAAACTTCAGTGACAGTAATGTATAATAACAAAAGAAAACATCCTTGAAGATAAACACTGCAAAAAGAAATAGAAAGGAATAATGGACTGGTTACCGAAGTAATAAGTAATCACACATTCCCTTGCACTTACTAAGAAATGAACTTATTTTCTACTCCAATAACAAACAAAACACATCAGAAAACACAAGGACCAACACAAGCTAAAGAAACCTGAGTTTAAGACCATGCAAAAAGTTACATATTTTTTCAATCCTTTGTCAACATCTGCAAAAAAAAAAAAAGCAATACAAGCTGCCTTATAAAACTCTTAAGCTGCACTAGAAAGAAAATTCACATCTCTTAATACTATACTGTACTCCAGATAGACATAAAATGAGCTGAAGCCCTCTAATCAATACCCTACCCCTCATTCTATACAAGACATATTGAGAAGTGAAATATGTATAGTAAATACAACTTCTTTTCTTTTCCAGTTGTCTAAGAATAGAGACAGTTAAGCTAAAAATAGGCTATGCAGTCTACTGTACTACATAGTTTCTGTTTCAAAGAAATGTAGCTTTCTTTAGAAAAGAAGCATAAGAATGATATACATTACGTGAAGGTGTAACTGCCAGGAAATTCATTTGTTTCAGCATCAGCTACAGCCTCCTGGGACTCTCAGCAGGTAACCCACCCATTAGGAAGGCAAACACAAGAGTACAAGACCAGCTATGCATGCATCCCCAATTTGTTATGCAAAAAATTAGATAAGTGAATTAGAGAGTCAAACTAATCAGATGACTTCAAGCATGCTTATTTTCACAGCTAAGAACACATAGGAGTTGATCAAAAAGGGCAAATAATTCCACTATGACAGAAGGACAGACTTGTAAAAGTAATCTTTCACAGCCGTCTAATGAACAAGATTAATTTAGGTGTTCATTCTACATACAGGTAAAAATCAACTATTTCTTCAGACTAGTTAAGCATATACTTGTCACTACAACCCAATGTCCTTGGGCTGAGCAAGGCACAGTATAATTGCTAACATCATCCAATTAAAGCCCCTTTTTGGTTCTGGAATATTAACCTCTAACAATCAAGTTATGTCACACACAACCACTACAAATCACAATTAGCTCTAGGCTATTTGCTAAGATAGTTAAATCTTGAGAAGCATACTGCAGCACCAACAACAGTAAAAAAAGATTTAGTGACAGATGTACAAATTCTGCAATCTGCCTCCTGGTGAGAAAGAAACACATTTAACTTCTAATCATCTAACTAGAATATGGTTGACACATCTGCTATATGATTAGACCTCACTGCAAGAAAAACAAGACAGGCCAAAGGACTACTCCAAGTTAAGCTTTAGTCACTGAGCTGCATTTTCTCATATTTTTTTCTTCAATATTTGCATAATTGAACAAAACCTTTCAGGTACAGAAAGCCTCAGGGGAATTTAAACTAATATGTCTGTACTGCATTTGTTTGTGGGTATTTGGACTCTGAAGCAAGGCATGGACAAGTTCTCAGAGCTGAGCAACTGACTTAACATTCAGCAGATAACATTAGTTTGCCATTTGCAAAACAAACAAAAACACATAGCAGAATATTAAGTTCAAAGCTTGCAAAAAACAAAAAAAGGTAAACACCTTTTTTGATTAATCATAAAAATAACTGTTTTTAAAGCATTATATAATTCTGGGGTTTGTTTACGAGGGTGGATAGTGATAGGACAAGACGGGATATTTTTAAACTGAGGCAGGGGAGGTTTAGGTTAGATATTAGGAAGAAGTTTTTCACACAGAGGGTGGTGACACACTGAAACAGGTTGCCCAAGGAGGTTGTGGATGCCCCATCCCTGGAGGCATTCAAGGCCAGGCTGGATGTGGCTCTGGGCTGGGCAGCCTGGTCTAGTGGTTGGCGAGCCTGCACATAGCAGGGGGGTTGAAACTCGATCATTGCAGTCCTTTTCAACCCAGGCCATTCTATGATAATATCTCAAGATGCACTTTCCTCATTTCTTTCGAGAGCTACGAAGAATTTTGAATCTAATAGACTTTATGTAACTTTCAGAAACAGCAAATTTTCTTTTAATAAATTTGACAAGACAACTTTGTTTCTGACTTTCTAAATTCTCATAAGGTAGGAAGGCAATTCTTTCAGAAGACTCAGATGAAGCTAAATCCTGAAGGAAATCATCAAGTTTTGTGTAGAATATTTCCTACATTAGTTTTAGGAACTCAAACCTGAAATCACCTTTTAGAATTTTGATAGTATGAATAAAACACTGCAGTTTGCTTTAATATTCTCTAACATACCTTAATTTGCTAATCAACATGGAAAAATATCAGTGTTAGTTCTTTGTTTAACTTTTTCATCTTTCCATCATTCTTTTGTAGAAGCCAATGCTAAACAACAAGGTACCTACACTGAGGTAAATAATTCATTGTACTTACGTTCACAGCACTCAGTGTAATCATTGTAATAGCTCACGACATAGACTACGTAAAAGCTTTGGACAACTGTACTTTTAAAAGTTGAGTCTCTACAGAGATAACAGGGTAATCTACTGCTTTGCATAACAGCAGACAAAAATGATTCGTCCCTGACGTCACTGGCAGTAAACTTAAAATGATGAGACAGCCCTGTGCTCAGCACCACGGACAGCAACAGTCTGGCGGCCCGAGCCGAGCCCTGCGTTCAGTACTGCGGACAGTAACAGGCTGGTCAGCCACGCCTTCACGGAAACACTGAAACAACGAGCAGGCGATGATTCCATTACAGCAGACAGGCTAAGCGTCACACGAGCTACCAAGTTTCCAAGAGAAGCACGTACAGGCACAGACTTCACTAAAATACCTACGTCAGTACTATATGACTCTAATATTCTTTAATAAAATCAGTTATTGTAGATAAGCTTGAGACTACTCTGAATGATATGACAAGCTACTGGTTTTTATGCTTTCCAGACAAGAAAACATCCTTTCAATACACTTAAACAAGCGTTATCCTTTCCTGTAATAGCCTGTAAGAATTTCTTTTCTATGCTTGAGAACAGAAGAGGCTGAAGAATTACTAGCAAATCGAGAGCCCAACACAGCATGTCAGTCAGGACTACAATAAGATTTTAAGAGGCCACGTTCACCAAAACTTGATTTGGGTACATCTACGATCACCATTTCACTTTTTTAATATTTTTGATATTGTCCAGTAAGAGGACATGTTATTACTGCTTCCAACTTTGCAAAGCTACGTTTTCTGAAAGCAGAAAATTAACTTTCTCGCATGACCAGTGAACTCAGGCCCATTAGAAATACACACACACACACGCGCGCGCGCACGCGTGTGTGTGCGTGCATTTGGGTACTTACATATGAAATAACTGACATTAAAGAAAGGTTTATTTTATTAAGCAGGTATCTATAAAGAATAATCTAAAGTTTGGACTATAGCAGCTGTGAGTTGATATTCTAGAAGAAATGGTAAATACAAACCAATAGAAATTAAGTTTGCTTTAGGCTCTGTGCTTATGCAGAATATGCAAGAATACATAATATGGCACGGCCTGCCTGAACATGAATACAGCACAGTGTTATACTTTAGATATCCAGAGGTGAGGCAGAACATACCCATTACACCAAATTATGAATGGTCTATAATACTCTGTAGAGATACACACAATAAAGCATGAAGTAGAGCAGGAAACTAAATGCAAGACAAGAATCCAAGGAGTAGAGAGAATGGACGCTGTGTTGTTTCCAGTTCAGCTCAAAGAGCATGCAAACTGATCCGACTGTCAGATTCCAGTCTCTATTATGGCCCATTTTTTGCAGTTAAACCTATATAACATCTATCTCAGAATAAAACAAAAAGTCATGTGCTTTTAAAAAGAAACAAACAAACAAACAACAACAAAAAACTAACAGATTTTTATGCCACAGGAATTTAGTTGACTATAAATAAATACTACAAAGTCAGATCCAGTTTGGCCAAACTAGCAAACAACTCAACCAAAATAATGTCTCAAAATTTTCAAATTAATTTTCACCAGTCAGTGGCACAACAAAGATGTATATGCACTTGTATATACATGATGCATATAATTTTAAAATAAGTAATATAAGTAGTATATATTGCAACACTGGCAATACAGGTTAACATTAGAAAGAAATACATGGGTAGCTTAGAAGCACATCTCAGATAGATTATTACCATAAGACACAAACAAAAAGGCTTTTTTGAAGAGAAACCTACATTTATTAATACAGAGCACAGAAAAATAAAAAGAAACCTATTTCAAGTTCTTTTATCTATTCTTTATTACTAGAATAATTTATCATCATTTTCATTTCTCAAATTTTAAAATGATGAAGACAGTCATAAGAAATTACTGCAGTACATTTCAGTACAAGCTATCCAAACATATTAGCTTTCATACTGTAAATATTAGATCTGAGAAGGCAGTCCCAGACATACCCTTTGCTAAAAGTTACAGCTTTCACTCACATCACGAGCAAAACCATCATTCAATTAATAATCTCTGGATTACAGCACACCTATTTTCTAAAAACATTATAGTTCAGATTTCAAGAAATTAAATTAAAGGAAGCTGTCTAGAACCATTTCTTTCATCTTAGAAAAATAAAAATACATTTATGTTTGTTTTTTTTTTGCCATCACCTCATACTTAGATTAGCTAAAAGGTTATGTTTGATTTAGCAAGAGCATCTTGAACAAAAAGGACTTTGCGAACTTCTTAACAGTGGCTATTTGTAAAGGTTGTCATTTTGAACCTAACCAAGTGACAACCTAAGTAAAAGGCTGTTCAGTACAAGCTTCTATATGCAGTTAAAAAAAGACAATGTAACAAAACAAAGAAAAACAGATAAAGCATTAAATAGGGTAAGATGGTTAACTGCCTCAGACCACCTTTATTTCTTCTGGTTATTTCTGAAATGTAGTGCCTTTGGTTACTGGTATGACATTGATGATGTCATAGAAGACTACACAAGTCTTGCTTACCACTGCCAGCCTTGTATGAGCCAAGAGACATACACATCTGCTTTCATAGCACTATGTAGAGATTTACTAGGTTTACTAAATAAATTTAAGTAAGATAAATTTAAGTCTACAAAAAAAAAAAAAAAATTAGCAATTAAGGCAATGAACCTTCCCTTGCCTTCTTACCTCCTTGTTGTCAACTCAAGAGAGTGACGTTTTCCATGTAGGTTCTTCACAAGAGACTTGGAGATCAAAAAAAAGCAATGCACCAACAGAATTGCCTTAAAGCAACCTTAAGTCTTTCAACAAGAAGCTATAAAGCTAATAACTTATGCTTTTAAGTCTGAAGAAGAATTCTTACACAGTTCCATCTTTGTCCTTAAACCATCATAGCTATAGAAAAACTCCTTTGTGAACAACCTTTGCTAAGACCACAACTACTGTAGACTGTGAGGACACAGTCAGAAAACAGCATGAAGAGTTAGAAAGGGGAGGTGGAGAAATGGTATTAGCAGGATTTAAAAAGAAAAAAAAAAAGATATCTGTTTCAGAAATATCATCTCTGTTGCAGTTAAAACAACATAACATCTCTTCCCACATTACTGGCTGGATTTTGAAATTCAAATCTGTAGTCGAATCACACCCTTTTTGAAATTTCAGTCTTTTTCATGCAATGCTGGAGCTATAACCAAACACTGGCCTACTGCCAGTGTTAACAAACATTGGAGAGATGACATAAGGTTGCTTAAAAAAATGAAAAATGAGTTTTTTGAAAACTGTTATTGGCATCAGCTACCACATGATGACAGCTAATGTCAAAACAGTTCTAGAGGCTCTTTTAGATTCTCATTATTTCCCTATTTTTAAGGGCTCTTCTTTTAAATTCCCACATAACCCTGTACATAATGAAGCTTAAGTGAGAGATTTAGCTATTTTATTTATTGAGGTTGAATAATTTTAAATAAAAACTGACAAAGTTTCTCTAGAAATACAACATTTTAAATATTCTCATTAATAAGCTAAGCCCTATAGCTAGTGCCATAGCACTGCATTCTGTGATAGCTGAGGGAGGGAGATCTCTAACCTTTCAGGCCCAAAAGTTCACACAGTAAGAAGCACAAACATGAATTAAAGATTATCAAATTTGTTATTTATTCTTTGAAATAAATATATGAGGGCTGCTCTGAAAGTAATGCCTCCTATTTTGTTCTTTTGGCCCACGATGTCAGAGGTGGATGTTGATGGTATGGCAGTAGAGGTTGAACCTTCCAACCAAGATTCCATAACATTTTGTTGCTGTGTGACAGGTGGGCAGTCTGACAAATCGGTGCCTTACACGGAAGTGAGTATAAAGGAAAGGTGTGTCACTGAATTCTTACATGCTGAAACAATTGCACCCACTGACATTTGTCAGTGCTTGTTGTATGTTTATGGAGACACAACAATGGAGGTGAGTACAGTGAGGTGGTGGGTGGTGCATTTCAGCAGTGAAAACAGTGAAATGAAAGACAAGCCATGTCCCAAATGACCATGAACAGCTGTCATACTACGAATTGAAGAGTGCCTCAATCAGCTCACCTGCACAAATCAGTGGCTTACAGTCAGAACTGCGTACAGAGCCAAATAACTGCTTCAATGCACTGAAAATCATGGTAGCAAAATTGCAATATCACAAAGTTTGTGACAAGTGGGTCCCACAAGTTCTCACACAGGAACAGCAAGAATGACATATGCAACTTTTTCAGGACCTACTGAACCAGTATGAGGCTGAAGGTGACAGTTTCCTGAATCACATCATTTCAAGTAATGAGATTGGTGACACCATTACGAGTCCAAGTCCATGGAATGATGGCAAGTGGATTCCATTTTCCACTGGGAAAAGTGATACGCAATGTCTTTTGAGATAGGAACAATCCTTCCAGACTTCCTGGAACCCAGACAAATGATCAATCCTGATCACTACATCATAACACAGACTAAGCTGAAGACTAGAACTTCCACAGTAAGGACAGAGGAGAAGACAGCCGTTCTCTTGTAACACGAGAGTGCCAAGCCCCATACCAGTTTGAAGACTGTGAAACACTCTGCCAGTGTTGGCTGCACTGTCTTCCTACGCCCACCACATAGTCTGCATTTGCTCCTCCTGACTTCCATCTGTTTGGGCCAATGAAAGATGGAGTGCATAGGCAGTATTTTCCCAGCAATTACGCTATCATAGCAGCTGTGAAAAAGCTGGGAAAGACTGTGGGTCATGACTGCTGGTGCAGATTTCTACAAGCACAGCATGCAGACTTTTTCGTTGCTGGTGAAAATGCACAGCTAGTGGTGGTGTCTTTGTTGAAAAACAGTGTTTTGTAGCTGAGAATTTGCTCTTTCAAATAGTGTTATTGTGCTCTTTGCATCTGTTACAGCTTCCATGGAAACAAATAGACCTTTGGAGTAACCTACATACTGCTACATGACCAAGAAAAATGCTATGCTAAGTATTAAAATATATTTGCGAAGAATATCTCTTTAAACCAGGATGACAGAGAGGAAAACAAAGAAGAAACCTATTTTCCAAATTTATACAAAAAGCTGACCTCAGAATTCAGAACAGAACTCTAGTCACAAGAGTCCCAGAATGTAGTTTGTTTACTATGTTATCTTTTTTGGAATCATTCCAGAATTTAACTATCCTGCTCTAGGCATGTATCAAGGGAAAACAACAGTTTTGCCTTTTTTTTTTTCTTGTTATAAAATTGACCAGCCTAACAGGAACTATCACTGTAGTGCACCTGTATGGCACTTACAGACTCTTCCTTCAAGTTATTTAAAATTTCTGCAATTAGGATCTAGGAATTTTCCACAACCAACTCAACATTCAAGATTCTCATCACATAATGCCAGAGTGGATCATCTAAATAATTTCATTCATGTCCATAATTTATGTTGACATCACAAAGCTTGCAGAACAGATTTTGTACACAAATTTAAGATGTGAATTTCTGAATTACAAGTGCTTAAACTAAAAAGTACAGCATAAGAACTGTGTGTGTGGGGGGAGGGTTGGGAAGAAGCACCAAAACAAGTCAGCAAGACCCTTGAACTTGTACACTTCAAGTAATCATGAAAACGAACCGCACTCTCCCATACTGACAGGACCAAAGCAGCAACTTAATTTTTGTTTCCTACTCCAGTTGTCTTATGCAAAGTAATAAAAAATACATATGCATATTTTCATCTGCAGCAAGCATAATACAACACTGCATTAGCACTTCAGCACGCAGTAGTACAAACACATATATGCAATCTCATAATCACAGCTTATTTCTTTTTGGCTTTAATCTGCAGTGTCAGATGCTACTTTATCCCCGTACTGGCACACAGATCTTTCAAAACGTCTAAAATAAGGAGCTTATCCTGAAGAAGAGGTCCTAAAATTGCTTCAGTTACAATTTCCAGTTTTTAAACATGACATGAGCATCAAGTTATTTTTTTAAAGCTGCATTTCTAACTACTGACTTGTTTTACCTTCTCCTGTGAGTTAAACATATTAAAGTTACATCAAGTTATATTTTTTTCAAGAGTAAAAATACAGTTAAGCATTTCAGAAGCATGCTCAGTGAAACAGAATTACATTTTATTTTGCCTCACTCTGAGTTACTGAGTAAAACTAAGCATTAAAAATTCACTTCTTTCTTTGTATTCTCATATAGTTTCGACCAAAACATTACATTTAAGTAATGTGAAAATACAACATAGGAATTCTAACTTTGAAATTTTACATTCACTTCATGAATGACCTCCATTTCCTATGAGGAAAGCATTTTCTTCTGCTACTACTGACACTCATAGTAAAAGTTATACATGGATCGGAAAAAGTACTGAGTCACACTTCTTTTTTCAGAAGACACAAGCTGCCCAGGTAAGTTAACTATGCCCCCTATGTATTTATATTTCCTTTCACTACACTGTGTTGGTGGTTTTGTTTTGATCAAATACCTGACTCCAGTACTGAATACACTGAGACTTGAGAGATCTTCAAGACAGTTTCAGAGAAAAGTATGAAGATAAAAAAAAAAAAAAAAAAAAGAGGGGATGAGAGGAGAGGAACAGCTGGAAGGCACAAGACTTTATATAAAGATATTACACAATCTGATGTACATTAATGGCATACTTATTAAGAAGTTCCTAGAATACTTAAAAGTAATTCTATACATACAAGTGAGTAAGCATCTGACAGAACTAGAACAACAGAATTTGGCCAAAAGACCTTCACAGAAGTACTCTTCCAGCTATTTTTGCATCATTCAATTTGGATAGCTTGTTTTCACAACCTTTCTGCAAAGTAAAGATAACTCTTTTGACAGTTAACTCTTGTTTATAGAAATTAAGTATCATGTTTATTGTTTTCCCTTGCAGCTGGATTCCCTTCATAGGCTTCACATCCCAGAACATGTTGGAAACTTCTTCGGGGTAAAATATAACCCTAAAGCTTCTTTGTTTTGTTTTGTTTTTTTCCCCCCTTCCTCTCTCTCTTCTAAGCTTCCCCCTCTGAAAGGTCAAGTAACAAGCAGAAACACCAGGCTACAACCCTCTAACTGGAAAACCATCAAAATCTGCACCTCTACCTCAGTGAAATTAATGGTATAAAAAACTTTTAAATGTAATCTTTAAATTCTTTATTTTGCTGTTGCATTAGGTACAAGAGGAGTATTTTCATTATGCACCCTATTTTAAGTCTAAAAATATGGCATATATCTTCAGCCCAGACCTTTGGTTGGCGAGGATCAGCAAAAGTCGCAAGTTTTCCCCCTAAGCCTTAAAAACAGAGCGCAAAGACACTGGAAAATCTCACTGGACTCTGCAAGTCAAGTAAACAAATGTGAGATTACAATCCCGCAAAAGCCTAATCCACCTGTAAGATCTTTGTACAATCACAGCTAATTTACAGTTATTTAGATACATAACCAGAAGGCCACTTGTAGCTTCTATTTGCAGCATTCTGAAACTTTCAGGGGGGCAGGCAGGCACAAAATCTTTAGAATGTTAAAAGAACTCTATTACAGATCATAAAGGATATTATGAATGAGGCACAATACTTACTTCCACTCCCTTCAAGCCTTTCAATACAGAAGTTCAAAGTATTCCAGCACTATGCATTTATATCCCCATTTAACTCACACTTGTCTCAAGCCATCTGACATACACTAACTCACAAAACACAGCACACATGTCTAGTGAAGCAGAACTCATGGGTACACACATGGTTTCACAACAGAAATGGAACTCTGTTTCTGAAATCAGCTAAAAACTGATGGGTAATTCCTAGAGAAAGAAAAGGAAAGATATCAAGGGGCACGCAGAAGTAAAAACTGTTATCTGAAAGAATTTGCATATGTAACTGGCCTCAAGGTAAATCTAAAATGCATTTACTCTCTCCAGGTGTTTGTTGCACCTTTCAAGAAACACAAGTCTGTAGTAATATCTTTAATATTGTGATTCGTAACTCAAACCACTGTGATTCTTAAACTGACTTCAATTCTTGTTTTCTTCTTAAAATATTAAAATTTTAATTTGACTGAAGTTAGTATGTTAAAACATTGGATTCTGAATTTAAAGCCAAGCCAAAATATCCCTCAGTCATCAGTTTTCCAGTAATGTAAGGTGCATGGTGCTCCACAGTAAACACTATTTCACTGATCACTCCACAGTAAACACTATTTCACTGATCACTTCAGCTGTGCGTAAATATGAACTATGTCTCCACTGGGTGATTGCCAGCATTCTTCATTTTCTCTATTTGTAGTTCCAATGAAATGTCACCTTCATCCATCTTAGCATACACTTGAAGAACGCTAGCATTCCTCCATAGTGCTTTTAAAGATACCTGTAGGTGTTTTAACTATGTAATTATTGACAGTTGTTTCTTGTGTATTCTCATTAAAAAACGTAATCTGCCCTTCAATTTCTAAATAATGGTATTCACTTATGTCTTGAGCATCATACAAGAGATATTACACCACCACAGTGTTTCTTCCTTTCATTTTTAAGTTATTCTAAATAAATCTTAGCTACAATCAGGTCTGAATTGTGAGGCCTACCAGCCTTAACAATACACTTTTAAAACATTTTCCAGTTTGACTACGGACTTTAACAAAGATACAATGTATTTCCTACACTGGAGATGCTCTAAGGGAAACTGTTAAGTCAGTAATACAGGGTTCAAGGTATGGTCACACTGCATGTCATCTAAGACACTTCAGACTTCACTAAACGCCTTAAGTGGGCGCACCTCTCTTCAGCAAAAGGACATCAAGCACCATTCGAATTTCCCTGTATAACAAGACTCGGAGAATAGGTTAGTAAAGAGCTAGAAAACAGACTCGCTTTTTCATAAATAAATAGCAAACATCAGCCTACCAACAAAGGGCTGACCGCGCCAAACTGAGTCCAGACACAGCGGATGGAAGGCGACGCCGCAGGGCTGCTGTAAGCACACCACCTCCCTTCCCCAGCTCCCTGCGCCGGGCCGGGGGCAGCTGGCGGGGCAGGGCAGGGCAGCCGTGCTGTGCCAGGCCCGGCCTCTCGGGTGCGAGCCCAAACCACATCACGCCGCCGAGCAGCGGGCATCGTTCCGCTGAAAGAACCAAGCTCGGGAGATGACCTCTCTCCAGCGAGGCTGAGCCGACGTGGCAAGACGAAGCGAGGGGCAGCGTCTCGCCCCTTCACGTGTGAAATGAACGAACGAGGAGGAGGGGGAAAGAAAAATAAGAAGGGAAAAACACCCGAGGCGGCAGCCCGTCGCTGCCCAGAGACGAGGACTCTCTCACCTTGGTGAGCTGGGCGATCTTCTTGCTCATTTTGAAGTGCAGGTCCGGGCTGTGCTCGGCTCCTAGTCCCGACGGGGCAGAGCCAGAGCTGAATTTCCCCGCTCCGGGCGCGGAGCCGCCGCCGTAGCCGTGCTGCTGCTGCCAGCTCATCCCCGGGGTCGCCATCTTCACCGCCGGCCCCCGCCGCCGCTCGGCATCCGCCGGCACCGCCGCTGCCGGGAAGCCGCGCCGAGGCCGCCAACCGCTGTCCGAGACCTCTCCGGCCGCTGTCCGCAGCCCCCGCGCGCGGCCCCTCAGCGGGCGGGGGGCTGCGGCATCAACCCCGCGGGGGGGCCGCTACGCGAAGCAGCACCGGCCTCTCCCAGCGGCTCCTCCGTCCCTCCCACCCGGCACCAGGCGGGGAGGCCGGCCGGCCCTGAGGCAGCCCGCCCGGCCGGGAGACGAGCGAGGGGGCCGCTGGCCGTGCCCGGCCGCCGGGCCGTTCCCAAGCTGCCGCCGCCGCGCTGTTTACGCCGCGCAGGCCGCGTCACTCGGCAGCCCCGCCCGCAGCCGGCCCGCCTCGGAGCGGCCGGCGCCGCGCGCGCCTCCCAGCGAACGGGGCGTCCGCCCCCCCGTGCCCGTCGCTCTGCCGCCCGCGGCGCTCTGCCGTTGGGCGATGCTCCGCTTTCAGGCTCTGCTGTAAAGGGGCTCTGTCAGGCGTGGAAGGCGTGTACGGGTCTGGGTGTATATACCCCGTCGTGGCAGGTCTCGGGGTGCAGACACCGACCGCCAGAAGCTTCTCACAGCCCTGAAAATGTTGGGGGGGGGGTTCATGTGGGGGCTAGGGCAGAGCTCCTCCGTGCTGGGACGGCTCCTGGCTCGCTACGGCGCTGCGATGGGAGGAGACGCCGGGTGCACTCTTGTTGGCCCCTGGGTATGCCTCGGTGTGTGAAGGAAGAAGTGCCGTTTTGTCACAACAGAATGATAGAACTGTTTGAGTTGGAAGGGGCCTTTACACTCCAACTAGTCCATTCCTCCTGCAATGAGCGGGGACACCTAAAGCTAGATCACATTGCTCACAGCCCCCTCCAGCCTGACCTTGAGTGTCTGTCTCCAGTAGTTGGAGTAGTTGGTTGGGAGGAGTAACATCTTAAAACTGAAACGCATTGAGTAAGTACAATGGCTGCACAAGGACTTCAGGTTCCCACAGATGGTGGGGTGACCCAGCAGGGTGGGAGGGGAAGGCACACGCTGGAGTTGATCAGCCACTTTTCCTATGGACACAGCCTCTGCAAACTGCAGATACAGACCCCTGATCTGATGGGATGAGTGCAGAACAAACATCCCTGCCAGAAGGAATTCACAGCCGAATTTAGTATAAGATTTCATGTGGAGATGACTGCTCTCCTCTTCCATTTCCATCCTGTGCACCTCAGGAGAAGAGCCATCGTGTTTAACAATTTAATGTCTCTTTGCTAGGCTCTGGCCCTAGGAGAACATAAATGCATTAATGTGGTTGGACACACTGGATTTCTAGATTAGCAGCCTCTGCGCTGATCTTTTAAAAGTCCTTGATATTCTCTGTAGAGTACTTCCCCCCCCCCCCCCCCCCCCCCTTTTTTTTTTCCTCCTTCATTTTATTTTGTTTTATTTTGTTTTATTTTATTTTTCGTTCCCCCTGCTCTAAAAATCTCTTCTTTGCATGGATTCTTCTCAGGGAGACAAAAATCAAAATGGTAGATGACTAAATCTTTCCTTCTCAACAAGTATGCAGGGAAAAAGTATTACCTACTATGTGAAAATGACAGAAATCAGTGGAAAGTGAGGCCAAGTTGAATGGGACCCTGGGCACTCTAATCTTGTGCCTGATATAGTGAGCGGTAACCCTGTCTATGGCAGGGGGGTTGGAATTGGATGGTCTTTGAGATCCCTTCCAACACAAGTGATTCAATGATTCTGTGATTCAATGGACGGTGGGGGATACGAGGAAGTCCAGATTACTGAGCAGTGTGTCTCAGTCATAGAGATTCTTGCTTATGTAGTATGATAAATAACCAATTCAACATGAATGGGCAGTGCAAGCCAGAGACTGTGGTGCAAATGAGACTCCCTGATGCACAGACGGGGCACTAAAAAGAATGTACAATTTGGTGCTTCTACTTTTGCATACAGGGTATGTGTGAGAGTGGAACTGAAATACTTGTCCGGTGTCTGCCATTTCCATTTTTCCATGTCAACATACTGGAAAAAAGTTCAAAAAAAAAAAAAAAAAAGGGTCAGAAGAGCTACAAAGTTTGGGAAAGCATTTGTATATTGAAAGACTTAGTAAACCCAACTGTTTTGAGGAGTGAGGAGTCTCAAAAGTGATTTAATCTCATTCTTCAGGTAGCTGCATTGTGTTGAGCCCAGAATTTGCATTGTTCAGAAAATTCTGATGCTGATTTATTTTTTTATTTTTTTTCATTCTGAAGTGGCCCATTCTGGCAACAGAGAACAAAGGACAGATGGTGCTTACCCAGGCAATGATTCATACAGATGAAATATAAGGGGTAGAAAGAACATTAGGAGCATCTGTATCAAATATGTGTCCATAGATGTGCCATGAATAGCACAGACTGTTAGTTCAGTTTTATCAAATTAAAAAATAATTCAGTGACTAAGAATGATCTTCCATATGTAGGAAGGTCAAATTACTAATTAAAGCAGCAGACTGATTCCAAAGACTTGGTTTCAGTTAATGGTTTTGCCTGGCAGACTGTGTGACCTTAAGCAAGCTTCATAACTTCTGTGCAAAAGAATACTTTCTTTGCTGTACCTAATAATGACTCTGCTATTGAGGAATGTCTGGTTAAAATTTTTGTTGCCCTTAGAAATCTCAAAAGTTACAGGAACTATTGGCATTGTCATTTTATCTGCACATTTTACATTATTATTTCTCAAATAATGTGGTGTTTTGAATTTATCACGATTTCTTCTGAGACAATAAGGTTTACTGTTTTACTTTTCACTTTCTTCTGAGAAGTGTACTCATTTTCTGTGATTCATATTGCCCCCAAAGTATTGTTTTGAACCATTTTCTAGTGTCTTATATCTGCTGCGACAAAACAGATAAGTATATTTAATTTTTGTCTGTCTATTGTATTGGGTTGCCAGATATTACATTTTGTCTAGGTGCTTTTAAATTCAGGAGGTGATTAAATATGTTATGCCTTTATTCTGCTTGTCTTCTGGTAGTAGTTTTTGTATTTAAAATGTTTACAAGCATTACTTTCCACCTTTTATGCTTTTAGCACTCAAATGCTGACTGCTCCACCTCATTTCCATTAAATAATTTCCACTTGTAGCATACAACCTATTCTCTTCATGGTTACTGTTGAAAAGAAGGTTTGTGCAGCAAAATAGCAGAGACCTTAATGCTTTTTTTCCCTTGGTGAGATTTCATGTCTGTCAGTATATTGGGACATGCAGAGATCTCACAGGGTTTGGGCTGAGACCATGCAGAGACAAATGAAGAGACAGTGCTCTGGGTCTGCTGACGGGTGCAGAAAGCGATGGAATGAAGCTGGGCTCTCTTAATGTGTATCACTGCCATGAAAGCTGTAAAGTGAAATCTTTAGCATCTCGTCACTCTCTTATTTGAGTGACAGATAATTTGTTTCTATCCATTTTCCCTAGAAGTGTAGGCACTGTGTAGGAATGGTCTTGGTATATATATATATATGGAAGATTTTAAGAATGAAAAATATTGTTAGTAAAATTATGCTTTTAATATTGCACTTTTACACTTTTACATATCTGCCATGTATATATATATATGTATATATACACATATATGGAAACATACATGGAAAACTTACCATGACTTTATAGTTTTGCTTTTTCTGTTGTAAAATCAACAACTCTGCCTGTGTGAAAATATACCTATAATTTTTTTATATATTTTCCTGCATAACCATTTGTCTCCATCTGTATGTTTGATACTCATATGTTTCAGTATGTGTGTCTAAAGTTATGAAATATTTACCATATTACCAGAGCTTGCAGACTAGGAAAGAATTTCATTTAAGTTTTACCTGCTTATGTTAATGTGGATTAAAATTTCTATGTGTACAAAATGCTTTGTTTATCTCATCACAGCTTTGACTAAGATAAATGTGTGCAATCACTGTATGCCTTAGTTTCAAGCCAAAGGCACAAAACCCTCTCTCTCCTTTATAGATAGAAAGTGTTACAAAGACTAAGCTGGCTTTGTGATAATGTCTTTTGACAACTCCGAATATGTCAGAGCAGCTTTTACAGAAAGGACAATTAATAAGAAATTTGACCTAGTGGTATTTGCAAGTTTATTCTGTTTAATTTGTAAACTTCCAGCAATAACTCTAAATTGTGAGTTTTCAATTATTTTGCAAATATGTATGAGCGTATATACTTTTATCACAATTCTTATTTTCATTTAATGGTTGAATTATGCAAGTATTTAATAACGAAATACTTAAAACATGGGAGACTCTTTTAAAAACAAAATAAACATTTGTTTCTACCTGAATGCTAAACCATCCGTTTGTTATAGACAGAATGTGAGTCTATATGTTTATTTATTTTCATTAAATAACAATTCACCATTAAAAAATAACATGAAATCTTAGCTGTCATTCCTACCTTTTCTAGTCCAAATAAACCTTTTGGAATACAATAACTGACTAAGTCCACAATGTCCTACTTTATCACAAAAACCTCATCTCTAAGGTTGAGTTTAATCTATTATGCTGAGTTATCTGTATAAGAAATCATATAAAGCAATTTCTTTTTTAAAGTCTGAAAGTAGCAAGGGACTCTTCTTTTAGTTGTATTAAATTGTATAAAGAGGGGTAAATTTACTTTTTGATTTTCAAAGGTCAGTAAATAGCCCAAATTGTTTTCTATGTTTGTAAACATAATAATGAATAACACTTCAAATAAGGAAAAAAAAAAAAAAAAAAAAAAAACAATGGGCACAAATTGCAATACAGGAAATTCCACATGAACATGAGGAAAACATTCTTTATTTTGAAGGTGACAGAGGACTGGAACAGGCTGCCCAGAGAGGCTGTCCTGTCACTGGGCACCACTGAAAACAGCCTGGCCCCATCCTCTTGACACCTGTCCTTTAGATATTTATAAGAATTGATGAGATCCCCTTTCAGTCTTTTGTTTTTCAGGCTGAAAACAATCCCAGGTCTCTCAGCCTTTCTTCATAACAGAGATGCTCCATGCCCCAGGATATAGTAGTCTTTATAGTCTTCCACATGACCTGCAAACATTTAAAATTTTAGCTATCCCTTCAAATCTCTTTTTAATAACTTTTCTCATTTTATGTTGTTCATTTTTTAAAATTATGCATGTTTTCTCAAGCGCACACACACACAAAATCTAAACCAGGAAAACTGGCAGCTCAGTTGAGAGAATTGAAGAGGAATAATGAATGGAAAGGAGGACAGAGACGAAAAGCTCTAGTTGTGTAAACCTGGGGCCTCTAGGGTAGGTTTGGCCTTTGCAGTGAAGAATAGGAGGCCAAAGAACTTTCATTTTGGATGAAGTCTGCTAAGCGGGGCCCACACAGGGAATTTCAAAGACTTTAAGGGAACAGCCATTCCTTCCTGCAAAACCTGCATGAATCAAATTTGTTTTCCACTCCCTGAAATGCAGTAGACCAAACACTGATCTTAATATTTCAAATCACTCTCTAGATGTATACTATAGATAAATTTAGGGATACAAAGAAAGCTTCATTTAATGTCTCTGTTCAATTTATTTCAATATAATTTCTCCGTTGTATGCATATTTCTGCACATGAAAGCACAATTTTATCAATATTTGTTAAATTTAGTATAGTTATTATTATGTTGACTTTTCTACTGCAGAAGTGGGATCCAATCTTGCTTTCTTCACTGCACTGTAAACTTAGCTGTTCATTATGCTGTTATCCAAGGATGTTAGAAAGTTTTGTTGTTGTTTTTAATTGTTCCTATTACGGATAAAATGGCAGATATGACAACAACTGATGTATTAACTAACAGTTTGATTCAAAGGTCTTAATCATGGATGTTCAATCGTTTACATTCTTATGTTTCCCTGAAAATAACTCAGATGGAGACCGCTTGAAGTCAAAAAACAATATATGTCAGTTAATTCAATTAATACATTTGTGTTTATATTCATTATGATGAAAGCACTTGTACTGAAAGGAACAGTAACCTCTGGTATATTATCATAGCTTCTTCCAGGGTTGCATATGTTTCCAGCCATCCAATGGTTACTTCCACCATTTTAAGCACATGGTATTTGCCATGGTGAGCTTGTGGGAGCGTGGTATAATCCACTTGCCATGTCTTCCCATATAATCTTGCTAACTTCTGTAATGCTCCTCTAAGGACTTAAATGCAAGGGAGTGCTGTGAGTGAGGCTGAGTGGTGTTTAATGCAAGTGTTACAAAACACTCAAAAAGGAGACAAGGAAATTTACCATGTGCTTTTAGTAGTAATTGCTAAAGATAATTTTGTTATACTGGTATGACTTGCTCAGTTCAGCCAGCCCTGATGTTATTTAAATATGCTGGACTTGCCTGTACAGACATATAATGCCCTTGTTTTCTTCTTGGAGGAAAAGCAGCTTTGTAGTCTAAAATACAAAAACAATTCTGACTGATAAAAACATTATTCAGAATGTTAGTCTATCATAAACAATACTAAACAATTGTGATTGAGAATAAGACTTACAATACTGACCTTCCTGGGAAAATCTGGCTGGCTGATTATGTTTGTTGGTTTTAGCATAGTTATTGCCAGCTGGTGTTTATCACATCTGTTACGCATCTTCAGGGAAAAAATCATCAGTAGGGAAAAATGGCTATAGCATCAGCCCCCAGTTTAAGAGTTGCTGCTCTCAGCAGTTTAATTTAACGTTAAATGCCTGTTCATTATAGGAACACCAGTATAGAGTTAAGCTAAGCAAGGATTTAATTCACTGCTTTCTATGCTGCCTTCCATATGTACTCATTCTGACTTCAGGAAGCCTGTAAAAGGCATCCACTCTCACAGCAGACATGAATGAAATGCAGACATTTTTGTCTTCTTGAGGTCATCTCTGGAAGGCTGATGCAATAACTTAAAGCCGCATTGTGTGGCATGTCTTATCTACAGTGCAAGCGTGGCACCATATGCTGCAGGACTACCCACATTTTCCTTCTCCATCATTGCCAATGGGGTCATTTGAAAGCAGATAGAGAAATGTTCCACAATAGGAAAGTTCAAACAGATGGCTGGTGTAGCTCTGATCCTGCCCTCAGGGTTATTCTGCAAAGCAACATTGACAACATTTGCAAGCTGTATTTCTCACTATGATGGTATTGGAAATTGAAAGATTGGTTGCTTGGAGGGTTTTACTTTGAATGTGAATAATTAGTCTCCGACATTGGTTCAGGATTTTCTGGTCCACGCAGTTATCGTGGGTCTATTCCCTGACACATATGACTTCAAATCACTGCATCTTGCCAATGTATTTGGGAGGATTTGAGCATACAGATTTGGACTCCAAAGAGGATTTTGGTTATGCTTTGAGAAAGAAGAAAGATAGACTGGCATCATTCCAAAAAATTAAGAGTGATGGATTTATGGTTTTGTTAAAATTGGGTCAAGGCCCCAGAGGCTTTGTACAAGTGTCAATTAAAAATAAAAATTCAAATTAAAATGTCTTTTGTAAAGTTTTCTATTTCCTTCAAACGCTTGAAAGCTTCCCTTGAAATGAAATGTTTTGAAAACAGCAGTAATTTAAGATGAATTTGTACATACATGTTGCTGACCTAAAGTTCTATTTTACAAAAGTGTTCCATAAAAATTCTGGTTAAGGGAAGATAAAGAAGAGCACTTATATTATTACTGATCTCCAGAATCCAGGTATCAGAATGTCGTACTTTGACATAAAGTAGTCCACTGAAACTGATTCTGAAATACTAAGTTCTGTTGATGGTACTGTTATTATTAGCAGAAGTAATGTTTTGAGGCCTGCTTGCCAGTCATCCAGATTTGACTTGAATAGACTTCCAGATGATCGGCTATATGGATTAAGTGCATCAGTCCTGAAAATATGCTGCTATGCTCAAACTCAACACAGCGGCAGCACAGCCTGCATCCAGAAAAACACTAGGGCTCCAGATCTTAACAGGATCCCAAACTGCTCACCAATATTTAAAAATTTGGAAGAGATCAGAGCTAGCGTTGCACAGATCTGGTTCTGGACAGAGGTAAGAAATTTGCTTTGAGAATGAGCTAAGTACATCCTTCTCAAAGTCTGCATTGACATGAATTTCAGTGTATTACACACATAGTTACATCAAGGGCATAGCATTTGGCTTGGTGTATAATCAGAACAGTCTATAAGCACAGAAGTATGTATATTTTTAATTATTATGGAAAATGTTTCTTATTCTGTTGAAAAAATGTTCTTGAGAGTAAGAGAAATGTTACAGATTACTCCTATAAAGTTGGAAAATACTGCTTATGAAGTTTAGAAGCAGACAGTTTAGACAAAAAAAGAAAGAAATAGGGCTATGTTTTTTTCACATATACTATATAAAACACTCGAGCATCTTTTGAAATTTATGAAAGTTAGGGCAAGATTGTAAAAATTAAATATTAGTGATAGTCATTTCTACATTAGTGTTCATTTTTTTACTTTATTCCTTAGTTGTAAGTGCCCATAATTTCTATAATAAAATCTAATTTGCTTGCTTTTTAGCTTAGCTTAACGTGCTTATTGGGTATCAAGAGAATAATGTTGAGAATACTAACATTCTTTATATGATAATTCAGTTACTCACAAGAGTTTATCGATTTTCAAATAAATCCATATTTTCAGCATTAAACATATCCTGATCTGTAAGACTGGAATTAAATGAAATATTTAAAACTAAATAAAATGCACACAACACTTAGCAAGGGAAGTAGTAACATCTAGCAGTGGAATATCAAGATTTACTGCATAAGAAATTAGTTAAAATCAAAAACTGTGATGAAGTAATGTACAATCTCCAACATAGGAAACCTGAAGGACAAAAAAGGGAATTCACCCACAGTCTTTATCCAGTTAAACTCCATGATCATAGCCTCAGTTCAGCAGGTACGTATTTTCCTTTGAGTATTCAAGTAATCTGAGATCAGCTTTTGCATTAAAAAAATCACATATTCTACCTATGTTCCAATAGCAATACCTCCTATTTGATTCCATGGAAACTGCAACAGATGCAAAGAGCACAATAACACTATCTGAAAGAGCAAATTCTCAGCTACAAAACACTGTTTTTCAATATAGACACTGCCATTAGCTGTGCATTTTCACCAGCAACGAAAAAGAGTCTGCATGCTGTGCTTGTAGAAATCTGCACCAGCAGTCATGACCCACTCTTTCACAGCTGCTATAATAGCGTAATTGCTGGGAAAATACTGCCTATGCACTCCATCTTTCATTGGCCCAAACAGATGGAAGTCAGGAGGAGCAAATGCAGACTATGTGGTGGGCGTAGGAAGACAGTGCAACCAACATTGGCAGAGTGTTTCACAGTCTTCAAACTGGTATGGGGCTTGGCACTCTCGTGTTACAAGAGAACGGCTGTCTTCTCCTCTGTCCTTACTGTGGAAGTTCAAGTCTTCAGCTTAGTCTGTGTTGTGATGTAGTGATCAAGACTGATCATTTGTCTGGGTTCCAGGAAGTCTGAAAGGATTGTTCCTATCTCAAAAGACATTGCGTATCACTTTTCCCTGTGGAAAATGGAATCCACTTGCCATCATTCCATGGATTTGGACTCGTAATGGTGTCACCAATCTCATTACTTGAAATGATGTGATTCAGGAAACTGTCACCTTCAGCCTCATACTGGTTCAGTAGGTCCTGAAAAAGTTGCGTATGTCATTCTTGCTGTTCCTGTGTGAGAATTTGTGGGACCCACTTGTCACAAACTTTGTGATATTGCAATTTTGCTACCATGATTTTCAGTGCAATGAAGCCAATATTCAGCTCCACATGCAGTTCCCCGGTCATAATCACTGATTTGTGCAAATCAGCTGATCGATATGCTTCTCTTTTCATGGTATAGTAGCTGTGCGTGGTCATTCGGAACATGGCTTGTCCTTCACATCACTGTCGCCACTGCTGAAACGCACCACTCATTTCCTCACTGTGTTCAGCAATCATTGATGAATCTCCACAAGTACAACTGTTTCAGCACGAAGGAATTCAGTGACACACCTTTGCTTCTTATGCACTTCCATGTCAGCTATCATTTTGTGAGACTGCCCTTATGCTGCCATCTGTTGCACAGCAGCAAAATTTAACAAATATTGGCGTTAGTCTTCCACCAACATCTGCCTGTGATGACTCAGACCAACATAATAAAATTGGAGGCACAGTTTTCAGAGCAGCCCCCTTGTCAGTTAGCTGTGGACATGTAATATTTCCGGATATTTCTGCTGCCTAGTTTTTTACATCTTCTGTGACACTCAGGAAATTTTAGAATGAAAGTCACTTAGAGAAAAAAGAACAATGAAGATATTTATTTGAAACAATACTAAATCCCAATTTGGAAGAAAATCTAGTATTTGTAAATGTTATGACACTAATGTCATAATCTTTGTATTTAAAAGTCCTCCACTTCTCTTTAAGTACTTTGAAGAGTGTTAACGTGTAACTTCAAATACCAGATTTTTGCTTATAAGATTTTAAATCCATACTTATAGTGCATTTGCAATAGCAATTGTGGATAACCTTCCTCTCACTAAAAATACATCACCTTTTAAAAGATTTTATAGAATGAATAAACTCCATGTCTATGCAAGCTTCATCTTCCCATATGCTATGCATCTGGCTGCTTCACTTTTTGCCACGGAAGCTTTCTGATGCTACACTACACTTCCTTGCTTAATGACTACCTAGAGGAATTTGGGGAAATTATCTGGGAAAAGAAAGATGCTTCACATATTTATATTATAAATGGTTTCACTTCTCCTAAAGACAGCTTGCATTTCTAGCAGTTGGTTTTACTCAGGGGAAAAACATTTGCCTTTCAGAAGCTTTCTTTTCAGAGCCAGAGCTTATGAGGCAGCACAAATAGGTCCATCATAGAAGCAAGTAGCTCTCAATTTGGCATCCACCCAAAAGAGGGAGCAAGGCCAAGTAGATATTGAGAAGTAAGGGACTGATTCTACTCCATGTAGCTGTCATACAGTGTGTACTCTGGAGGCATGTCAAATTTGCCAGGGCAGGAATTGTAATAAAAATAGGCTCAGATCAACTCCTGCAGAAGTAGTGCAAAAAAGCTTTCTTCTAAAAGAGAAATCTCCATAATATTCTACTGTTACAGAAGACCTTCAGGGTCACATCTAACCCATATACACATCTGTATTTATATACACACACAAAGAATACTAACTTGTGCTTGCACAAATGGAATAGACCATCATTTTAATAAAGACATAATTTATATTATGGTTCATAACTACACAATGTGAATACATAGATAAATGCAGATTGCCAGTTTGTATTGATATGTACCGGAATCTGATATTCATACACCAAAATAAAATTCTTACAGGAAAGAGATATTATTGCACAATCTTTGTTCTGTCTTTTGGAAATCTGGAACATCGAAGTCTAGTAAAAGATGCAATTCATATTCAGAGAAAAAAATCTAGATTTTGTTGTCATCTAGTAGATCTGCAAAGTATGAAAACTACCGGAAGACATACAAAGTTTGTTTTTTTTTTTAATTTTAAGTGTTTTAATTCTTCATGCAAAAATTAATATTTATTTGATCGCAATACATAATTCAGCTGTTTAACTCTCATCTAACATCACTCAGGGATAAAAGTGTCTGATTCAGAAATAGTGCCTGCTGCACAAACTCAGTTTTCATCATAGAGCAGCTCTTCTGTAATTATCAGTCAACCTCATAGGATCATCATGCCTTCCTCATTGTGTTTGCTTTGCCAATTACCTTACATTTTTCTTTCCTTTTCAGTGATGAAGAATGAAGCAAAATGTCCCTCTGCCTATTTTTTGATTCTAATCCTCAGTTGCTTTAGGTAGTGCGTATACAGGTAGTTGAATTGGATAGTTCTTGTTGGTTGCACGTAAATATTTTGATGTAACTGAAAGAGTGATATCAGAGCTAAGAGAATCCAAATTAGTGTTCAGGTGCATTCCCTCAGTGGTGAAAAAAGAGAATTTCATTTCAATTTGGTTACATCATGATATTTTCTTGCATGCTTAACTTCCCCTAGAGGAAAGAAAAATCTAATTCCAAGTCGTATCTGATAGAACTTGCTTATCTTTGTCAGATCAAAGAGTTAAGAAAAAAATCACTGAATTTATCAAACAAAGAGAATGAAGATGCTTATTTTCAGCTGCTTTTCTTATGAAATCAACACGTCCAGAAAAGAGTTAGCAAAATTTCTATTATGGCATCAAAGGGCTACTAATACCTTCCATTATGAATGGAACTAGATTTCTCCTCTGCAGAAATGTAAATTAATTTCTATGCATATATCTTAGAATTTCTATAATGTGCTACCTATCTCACTTCTGTCTAAGTATCAGAGATCCATGCTAAAGAAACGAATGTTGTGCCAAACACCAAGTAATTTTAAAATCCATTTATAAAAAATTACTTTAAATATTTTATGTAATGTGCTGTTGAAAACACGTTCTTCTGTCAAGTCATTTTGATAAAAATAAAAGAGAAAGCCATATGCAAAAAAGATGCATGTTTACTCAGGAGAGATGATTATTTCTGCAGCTCCAATTATTTCCATATTTGAGAAAGTAAGTATGAAAAATGGAATGAATTTGACATGGCTGAAAAAAAGAATATTAACCTCTATTTGAATTCCTGCAGCTTCTGCACTTTATTCTTCCTCAGTGAGCACAGTGGTGAAGATGTCTTCACCAGATGCTAGTTCTAGACCCAAAGATTCAAACTTAGCCAAAATGTAATTTCTTCATAAAGGAGGAACAGCCTATTAGCATTGTTTTAGATACAGAATATTACTGACAAATCCCTTCTAACGTACACAGAACACTTCAGAGTTAGTAGTTCTAATACTGCAGAGCTAATTTAGAGCCTAGGCTACAGGGTTATTATTATTATTGTTGTTATTTGAAAGAGTAGCTAGGGCGACTGAACATTGTTTTCTTTCAAAGACAGTTTCAGATCTTCAGTTCAATCTGTATCATCTGGAGAAAACTATTTTTACAATGCTGTTAGAAGTTCTTTCCAGTATCAGTTTCATGTTATGATCCCAAGACAAGCATAGAGAAGAAGAACAGATCTGGGAGACTAATTACATAATACTAATTTAATCAAGATTTGACATCTTAACAAGTGAGAAATCCCTATAATAATTTTACATTACTTATTCACCAAGAATGACAATCTCACTGTTATATAATGAAACAAAGACTGCTTTTATTCTTGGATCCTGGCGTTCCTTCTGTGGTACTTCTGTACTTCCTAAACACTTCAGGTACAACCTATGCCTCTGTGCAAAAACATCACTTTTCCTTTTTTGGCTTAGCATAGCTACATCTTTTCTTAGTTTCCACACTGTGTTAACAAACCAATCTTCCAGCATATATCTATAAAATTTTTTTCATTACTGTTTTGTAAGCTGCAAGTACATATTTTTCTTCTTTCCAACATTTTTTCTGTAGGTCTGTACCTGAAAATTAGCGTATTGCACAAAAAATACAAATTCAAACTTAAAATTCATAGGGCAACTTTTCGTAAAAACACCCAAAGGTATATTTCAAATGACTGTGAGAAATTATATGTGCAGCATTTTCTGGTAGAATGACAGCTGAAAAGCAAGATTACATATCATTCCTAGAAATAATTGATATACGTCTATGGTAATTCATTTTAGCATAACTTACTCTTCCATGGTTCTGTTTAAAGGCAATAAACTTGTCTAAGAATGAAAGCAATGTCATGTTTTATAATATCCAAAATTCATTTCATGGATTTTACTTCCCCATACCTCTTGCAAAAAAAAAAAAGAAAGCCAAGGTTTCACATAAGCACTGAATATAAAAGCAAAGTTCTTTTTGGCTGATAGCAGTTCTAATCTCTAATAGATCTTACATTGTCTTGTGGAATTTTAACATTAGACATTTAATTACTAGCATGTATTTCCAGATCAGCTAAGAATTCCACTGTTAAACTCAAGGACAATCGACTTCAAGTATGTTTCTGCTAAGAAGTTACACATAGATCAATCATACTTAGACAGGTTTGTAATTCCAAATCATAACAGATTAATTGAGGTTAGGAGAGACTTCAAGGGTCTGTAATTCAACCTCCTGCCCCGTACAGGCTCAGACGCGAGGTCAGGCTTTGCTCAAGTGGACTGGAAAACCTCCAGATGTAGAGGCTGCACAGCTTCCCTGGACAGCCTGCTACACTGCCCAACTGTCCTCTGGAGAGGTGGTTTTTCCTTATATCCACTTGAATCTGTCTTGTTTCAATTTGTGCCACTGTCTCTTGTCCTGCTGTGCACTAAGCCTAGCTTCATCTGCTTGATAACTCCCTTGTATATACTAGCAGCTTGCTGTTAGATACCCACTAAGGCTCCTCTTCTCCAGTCTGAGCATGCTCCAGTGATATAGTTGCAAGTCCATTCTGATTAGCCTCAATAGGAAGCATCAGCAATAAGCACTAGTTCCCATTATTTATAGTTTTTGTTTTGGTTTTATTAAAGTGCTGTATGACATGTGTGCCACCTTTGAGTTCCTTGTTTTGTTTGGACCAGTGAATGCCACTTTTGGTAAGCAGCTATTAGGTGAACCAGCTTAATACATGGCATTTGTCCTGCAACCTTTAACACATACAGTACTGCCTGACTCACCCTGCTAAACATTACTTTCTCTCATTAAAAAAAAAAAAATACAAAGCAACAAATGATATTTCTAAAATACTAATTTAACAAAATACAGGTATTTAAGAACACTCTGCCTTTGCTTTTCTTAATTTAAGAACTGAGATAATTCTATTGCCAGGGTTTGTGAACAACAGAAGGACATGGTTGAAATACAAATATGAAATACAATGAAAAACATAGAAATGGATAGACTTATGCATGAAGCTTATGCTTGTTGTGCAGCATGGCACTCTAGCATGAGATTGGGAGTTCAATTTATTCTAAGTAAAAAACCAATACCCAACACACATCCTAGTTCCACTTTGACTAAGATAAGTGAGTACCAGAGAATTGGATCTTGTTACTCTCTAATTATCACAAACTTCACTCCTTCTGAAATGTTAGCTGAGGAAACAAAAATATGTTCACAGTAGTACACTGCCAACAGAGGTAGCAATTCCTAAGATTTCTTGCATAGAAAAGCAAGCAAATAGTCTGACTGTACAGAATTGTCCTCCCTGCCCAAATCAGACTACTTCAAAGTAAAGACAGGTACAAAACAAAACCAATACTCATCATTTAGTGAAACAAAACCAGAATCAACAAATTAGAGATGGAGAATTAGGAGGCATGAAATATAATCAAAAGAGGAGAAATATGGCAACCATGTGACATGATAATGACGGTTGAATAAATGTATTTTTTTCACATAGAATCTTGTGTGAGTTTATTATGTTTTCCGAGAACAAACAAGCTAAAAGCATGGATAAATCTGACAGAGACAAAAATAAGGAGATAAGCAATAATGCATCAATTGGCAGCCTGCCACCAGCACTGGCATAATTAAAAAAAAAAAAAAGGAAAGAACCCCAACACCTGAGTAGAGTCTACACTGAAGATGGGAATTCCATGGAATGAAGGACTTCAATTGCTGGTTAACTTCATATCTTGAATTTCTTTATAAAAGTTCTGATGAACCTTATATTTTAGATTTTAGTTTTGCCTTATTTGTAATTACAATAAAGTCTCTCTTGAAACTTTTTCTTAAAAAAGAAAAATTAAAACCAGTTTTTAGTGAGTTCTAAATCCCACTTTCTCTATATGATAAAAAGTACATAATGTAAATGGAATTGAGTTATGTTAGAGTTCTTCCAGCTCAACTTGCAAATGAGTATTTCTAATGAGCTGGTCTACCTGCCAAATCATAAAACAGGAAGTTTGTCTAGGACTGTTTAGAATTAGTCCATGTGTCCATTATCATACTAAGGTTGTCCTTTCTTGCTTGTTATTTTCTTCTCCAGTCATCTCCTGTAGATGCAGGTAATACATTTAAGTGAGAGTCAGAAAGACTTGAAAATACGATTTAAATGTTCAGCTCATATTTCAAATGATAAAGAAATAGGTGATGAGGTAAACAAGCTGCAGAGACAAAAGGCCTAAATTTCCTTACTAGAAAAGTCGATCTCCACATCAGTAATCTCTTGCCATAATTGGAGCTTGAACAAAAGATATGTAAAAGGCATGGTTAATTTTTCAAGAGAAATCAATTATTTTCACATTCTGACATCATCCTCACTGAATCGGACCTCTCTAAATCAATTACAAAAGACATAGACACCAAGATAATCAGTATCCAAAAAGAGCAACAATCTCCAAAAACAAAAAGGTAAAACTTCTTCTTTTTCTTACATAGATATAGAACAGAAGAACCCTCTTTCTCTACTGCTCATGCTTCACAACACTTCATAGGACTTGCTAAAAAGCCCAGAATCTACAACATAAAACCAGGCCATTAAATGAAATCACATAACCTTTCTCATTACAAAAATACTCTTTTAAACAATCTGTTCCAACAGAGATACCAGGAAAGCCACTTGCTCTACTCCGTGTTGGCAACAGAAAAGTACAGCATAAAGCTAACAGAGGGCTCCAAGTGTTTTCAGTGTTAACACCCACTCAAGATTTTTCAAGGTAACAATATAATTAACAAATAATAATAATAATTGTGCTTCTTGGGTGCCTTTTCCTGCTCTAAAACTTCTTACATACCGCTTTCAAATTTCAGTCTTTCTTTGACTTGTCAGAGAATTTTTAACGCTGCTCGGTTGTGAATATATAGGATGAAAGTAGGTCATTTCAGTAACCTGGGGCTGTCTTTGCTCTGTCTCAGTGAACATTGTTGGGCCGTGGTGAATGAATTATTTCTTTCCTTGACTGACAATAGAAGGAATTATTTTAGGAAATTTTATGCCCATTTTAGCCTGGTTATATATTATTATATAGTTCCCTTCAATTTGAAGACAGGGGCAAATACAGTTTGCATTTCACCATGAAGACTACCTGGAAAAGTCCCAGAAGAAACAGTCTTTGCTTTTGTTCTGTTCAGTGCCTACTTTTATACCATTTTTTTCTGTGAACAAGCAGAAAGACCTTGAGTCCAGGTATCTCAGAAGCAAGGGCAGCACATGGGGCCATCCATCCTACGAGCGAACAGCTGTGTGACTGCCACCAAGAGGATAACAAGAAAGCACACGGTGTGCATCACACTTCTGAATGGCATTTTGTAGTCCCCTATGAGAAACGGCGGCACCCTGGGACCCACAAACACTTCCATGCCATCCCCGCAGGATGCAGTGCTATGCTGGCTGAGCCCTACCAGCTGCACGCATGCACAGCACAGCGCAGCACACAGCAGGTGCCCGCTCTCCTCTGCTCTGAGGCACGTTTGTGTCTGGAGAACCACAGTGCTCCGTTTGCTTTGTAGCCGGTGCTTTTTTGTTACTGCTTCTTGTTGCAACGCATGCAAAGCCTCTGCGGGGGCCTCAGGAGCATTCAGAGATTCTTGGAATGCTTCAATATATCTGTATTCATCAGGATTTTGTTTGTTTGTTGTTTGCTTTTGATTTTTCTTGATTGGAGCTGAGACACTTCACCAAAGTGCTACAACTTAGTGTGAAGATCCCTAAACTGCCTGTCACAATATGGATAACGCTTCTTAAATGTTATGTCTGGAAGGGCTGAACTGGAGCTTCTGTCTGGTCAGGGCTTGTTTATTCCGACTGATTACGGCCTATCTTTTCCAATACATGTTATTTATGAAATGCTTTTATGTCAGGCCTGATAAGTACCAGGTCCATCTGAAATCTGAAAGAACTGGCCAAGTAGAGAAAAGACAGCAAATTTTTATCAGCTCCAAACCGCTTCTTATTTTGAGGCAGACCACACAGTTTTAGCACAAACAATTGGAGACTTCCCAAATTTGGTCCTTCCACCTCCCACAGCTCTACTACACAACAGATTAATTTGTTCAGTCATGGCTCTAGCTGCGCACCCACCCACTTACAGCTATTCTTATGGAAAATAACTTCCTTTCCCACTGACGCGCATAATTTGTGTCTTCTGATAATTGTATGTCTGATACACAGAGAGAAGATAATAATGGATGAGTACTTCAATTTGTTTTCTGACATGCAATTGGAATAAAAAGGCTATGAATAAAGTTATGTCTGTATACATTTTGCCTGAACAATAAATAAATACGTAGAAATATTCAAATACACGATTCAGTAACATGTCAGTAATTTGCTGAGTTTATGACTGGCTGAAATAGCATCACATGAACATAAACATATTCCATGAATGGAAAATACCTATGCACATTCATATGTACAATTATTATGACTGTAAGTTACATTATATGACACGGGGAGCACAGATGATCCTCCTACTACCACTTTCAATGTTATCAGCCTTTCTCATACCAAGACATTCTGAATCAGACCTTTCTATGCATTTGTGACTTCTTTTCTTGTCTGTTTTATCCTTGAATCCCTGCCAATTCTCAGGTGCCCAACAGCAGTTCCACAGGTCTACAACCCACTGCAGTAAGAACAGTGTGTTTCTGATAGTTGCTTTTTCAGCTTCATCTGATGTTATTGTACTGGCGAATGTACAGATAATCAACCTCTATCCACATTCTCACCATGTGTCATCATCTGATAAACTTCCTCTATATGTAAATGTGTTTCCTTTCCTGAAAAGTTCTAGCATAGTTGCTTGCTTATCTGCTTTATGGTATGAATCATCCTTGTTGACCATCTCTGAATTGTTCTCCAACTCTGCCATGTACTATTTGAGGTGGTGATTATAAGGATGCACGTAGAACAGTTGAGATGGAAATTAATGATTGATTTCTAAGTTATATCATACATTCTGAATGTTACAACTGGGGAATTAAGGTTTTTATATTTTAGTAGATGCAGTTAAAATGTCTAAATTACAAACTAGACTGTGGCATTCAATTGTTCTAGAATGTCTTTTCTCGCTAAAGGGAACACTAATTTATGTTTGGTAATACTGAGACTTCAAAAATTCACTGCTTATAGAGTTTAACAGTTTACTCAAACTAATAAGGCACACAGAGAAAAACATTAATTAGTCATATATTTGGTATTCAGACGCTTAAGGAGACAATGGGCAAACGCATACCTGCAAATTACAAGAGTTATGAGACTCTGAAAAACTTTCTGAGAACTTGGGGGAGTACCTAGCAACACTGACAACTTTTACAATATGTATTGAAACCCGAGGAACTGAAATACAGAACTTCCATAATTACAGAGCTGCGTATTTTTATATCTACCTAAATTAATGTAAACTTCTTCTGTATTCTGCAGAAAGAGTGGTCTCTGAAGTGGCTGTAGACAGTGTGCACTGTGCCTTCTATCTCCACACAACTGCCTGACCACCACAGCATATGACTTTCTTGGGGTCAGCCTGAGGGCAGACTCATCAAGTGTGTCTGACACTGTGCTCATCAATCTGGTGTGTTGAAGTGGCTTTACTCCCACGTGCAGCAGGTAGCTCTAGCTGTACAGAGTTCACGCATACACCTTGAAGTTTACAGAACTCCTCTTCAGAGCTACCTGTGGCAACAGGGAAAAAACGTTCCAGCAGGAATTCCTTTGCATCAGTAAACAGAAGGACACTTGTTTACATAACGTAGGTGTCAAGAAAAGCGCATCTCATTGTCAGTGTCTATAAACATGCACCCTTTGATTTATTCATATTCCATTAACTGATATCATTCACATCTTTTCTCACATCTTAAGGTATAATGTCTTGAGATACTACATGTGACTGTATCCTACACAGAGTTCACGGGAATCATATAGGTGGAAAGTACAGAGCACATTAAAATTATTGGTAGAGAAAGAAGAACAATGAAAATTTGCTGGCAAATGTAGGTCACTTATTTGTGCAAGTAAGTTTTACAGTTCACTGCCTAACGTCCTGCCTTTTTACCTGAAAAGGATTGTATAGCAAGAATAAAATAAACATGTGGCATGTAGACCTTGTAAATCTTATTTAGATACATTCCTGTAGAATGAAATTGAGCTAAACAGCTTAGTAGTAAGAAATGTGCTGGACCACCAACACAATTAGATCAGTGTAAGTGTACAGGATGAAATAAGTAGTATAAAAGGCCTCAAACTTGCTTAGAGTTCTTGCAAATATACAGATGTGTTATTTGTTAGTTGTCATGCAGTCATGTCTTTTAATATTGCATTCTAATGTACAAGCACAAATGGATCCTTTTCAATACTATTGTTAAATAGTAGCAAATTGAGCTAATCTTCAAGGGATATTTCTTGCATGTGACAGTAAGGTAATACTTCAGTATCTAGTTTTGCTATCAACTTTAGTCACAGAGATTTTTACTATGGAGACTCTTTAAATGTACATATTTTCAGAGAACAACTTTCCACAGCTGTACTGCAAAAATAGAGAGGTACCAAAAATTCCACAGGCTAGTGCTGAGTTCGCATTTTATTATGGAAAATACATCTAATCCCCTTCAAAATAAGCACTTTTGATGTTGAGTACAATTTTATTTTATTTTATTTTATTTTATTTTATTTTATTTTATTTTATTTTATTTTATTTTTATTTTTTTCAAACCTGATCTGACTGAAACTCATCCAGGAAAAAGTGGATTTTTTTAACCTGGATCAGTTCTCTGGTCAGACTCGCTGGACAGCGGCACAAACAGCTATGCCAGCACAGGGCAGGGTGTTGGTGGTGGACAGAACAGCTTCCTTTGGTAGCAGTGTCAGTTTCTGCAGCTTTAAAGTGTTTAACAAATGACAGATCGGTTATGCAAATCCACAGTGACTTGAGTCTGCCTGTGCTGGTGCCTTCATGGCCCCATGGCATTCCTTCTCTCTTCTTTGCTGCCCATTCTCAATTCCTTTGTTTTAGCACTACATTTGGACATACTTCATGGTGAGCTAGTTCAGGAAGTGAAAGTGGCATAAAACTGTACATTTTTCTTTCTGGTTTAATTTTCCATCAATTAAGCCATTTAAAACAGCTTAGGTTGGTTTAAGCTGTGGGGGAACTGAATTTCAGACTGATGTGATTTATTCTCCCATAAATCTTCTCTGTTGAATGAAAGACTATGGTAGTGAAAGTAGCTACAGCTCAACAGTGTGTGAATTGATCTATTCCTTCTGCTGGGTACTTTGTCTTCCCAAAGGCAATGCTTGAGGGCCTCTGATACCTGTTCAGGGAGCATGAAAGACAGCCCAAGAGAAACACGTTCCTCAGTTGCCTACTAAAATGTGTAGGAGAGTTTGTGCATGAGTTAATGTTCACACCAAAACCTCCCAGCGTGTTCCTGCCTTTCCGAGTGCCATCATCCCAGTTTGTGAGACATTAATTCTGTCAGCCACTGAGCAATGTGACAGGAAGAGATGAGGTCTTGCTGTCCTGGCAGGGAAAGTGTTCTGTGACCTGTGTACCTTGTTAGAGACTGCAGGCCTTGCTGTATTTCTGACTCACTGACTACAGGCAACAACTGGCTGCAGCCTGAAGCATACAATGCTGACAGCTTTAAGTAAGTCAGATTTTTCTGAAAATCTATTTTGTGAGCAATGTGGCTCCCTGGTACTGTAAAACCTCCTTTTAAAAAGTGCCAGGAGATATGTATAAACATGCTTGTGATAAAAATAAGTGAATAAATTATATATTCAGTAAGTTAATAGTAAATAGGCATAAGAAGAAGGGGAAAATTCTTCCTCATTATGTATATTTCTGGTATAAGATAATACTGGAAAGTACATCTGGTGTGTATGCATGGTTTTAAGAGAGTCGTGCATTTTGCTGGAAAAGCATTTATGATATACTGAATCTCAAGAGAAAATATTTCTTTGTATTTATTGTCTTGCATACCCTAAAATACAGCTTTCCCTAACACTGTATTATTTATAAATTCATATTTATAAGCAATTTCCATACAGTTACTCTGAGAAAAATGATGAAATATGAAAAAAAAAACACTATAATTTTCATAGGAAATAAAAATAAAACCCTTAATTGCCTTTTAAGGTGCCAGTTTCACAGGCAGTACTTAGAATGTATAATAACATTGAAATTACAAACATGACAGAGTCAGAATTCTTTTTTTTTCTTTTTTTTCAAGACCTGCATGTTGCCTGAAAAAGGCATGTGCTGCCTTCATGTTGCACTTCACGGCCATTAATACTTGTGTTATAGTTATGAATCTGCGTTGTAATGAGGCTCTGATAAAGACCCTGAAGTTGCCGGAAGGAACTTGCTGTTCTCTTTACAAGGAACTTTTCTCAGAAATCTGTGGCAATTCCAGAAAAGAAAAGTCACTGCCTTATGAATCTGCAAATCTGTAGGTATACTTTGTATACTGGGAATATTTTGTGTGACAAATGTGACATCTGCATGAAACCATTTCTTTGATCAGCTCTAAAGCTGGGACCATTCAGTTGTCCTATAGTCTGTAAACAAGATGACTGAGGGTCAAAAACTAAAGACACAAAAACTGACTGAATAAGAGAAGGTTTTTAACAGTATTTCAGGTATAAACTTTGAAGCATAATTACTTCCTTTGTGGCTGAGTTAGTTAGGGTTCACGTTAATAGCTTAGGCTATGGGTCAGGGCAATAGAAACCTAGGTGTATGTTCCTTTCTGACATTGCTGCTTCTGGTGCAGCATCCCCTGGAACAGAGACACTGCAGGTAGCTGAGGATTTACAACCCCATACAATATTTGTCAGGGGACATTTGTCAGAGCCTGAAGATGTTACAGCTGCATAGGGCAGGGTGGAAAATTCTGAAAAACCAAGTACTGATGAGGAAAGAGGACAGCAATTTTTATCTGCCTAGGGCAGCCAAAAACCTTGCATCAGCTCCGCTCTGTTTTAATACAGATTTTATTCAGGCTTTGTTTAGTTTTCCCAGGGAATATTGTGATGTATGTTTGTGTTGCATTATTCTTTGTGTTATTATTGGCTCACCTAATTCATTTTGGGGAAAGGCATTCTGGGAAAACATTTTACTTTTCAAAATGCAAAGCACATCAACCTAATGAAATACCCTCTGGAAGAGTCTCAAACCCAAAAAGCCACATTGTTTCATGCTCTGGCCCCTAGCAGTTTGAAAGTAGTGTTTAGAAAAGGTCATTGCTGCTAAAGTACATAGCAGAGGAAGGGAAGGAAAAATATTATAAATAAATAAATACGTAAAAATTAGTTGCTTCTACAATAGACTACGGGAAAGCTACACATCTGAAGATTTGTCAGCATTCACTGTGGCATTAAGGGTCATGGTTTGTGATTGGACTCAGTAGGTCAGGTTAACAGTTGAATCTGATGATCTGGAATCCTGAATGAAGCTACGGTTCTGTAATTTACTGTGAAAGTTCAACAGAAGATAGATGTTTTCTTTCTTAAAAGAGCTGCATATGTTTGTCTGCAACTTGCTGAGCCATAAAGGTTGTAATACAAAATAGTGCAAGTTAAGATAATAATGTGAAATATCAAGAAGCTGTAGTCACACAGTACCACCTAATGAGCGTAAACAGTCATTTGTCACTTTGCTGTCATTCAACCAGTTTGTACTAGCCCTGAAATTGTTATTCAAGATACAAATCAGGTTGTGTCTGGAACATACTGTGTCAAACAGTGATGAGTGAAGATTAGATTACCTACGAAAATGCCAGTGAAACTTCAGAGCTTATATTTCTCATTACTCAGTCATTGAAAGTCTTACTTAAAGCAGTCTTTCTACTTCCGTTTTGGAGTAAGCTCTTTTCTTTCCTCAAGGAGCTTGTAAGGAAGCAACATTGCTAACTTTTCATAATCAAATATGAACAGTCTTCCTGATATTTTCTTGTCAGGTCTCAGAGAGAGGTAGCTGCTCTCTAAGGGAGGGTGACCATGGAGCCAAGGCTGACCCCACTGTGTGCTGTGCCTTCATCAACTGGCACCATCTCACAGGATCTGACCATGGTGGGAGGAGTTGGGGTCTGTAGTAGGTCCACTGGCAGTCCCTGGCATGGGAAGTGATGAATCATGGCCAGGGCCCATCCAGGGGCTTCCAACAGGACCTAAAGGAGAAGAGGCTGGATGCAGGACCAGAGACCAGACCGTAACGTGGGTGCAAAATTCATCTCAGGGGCAGGGCCAGGAGACCAGCTACACACAGTGTAGGTCCACACGCACCCAGGAGGCAGAGCCAGAGCTAGAAATGGAAGACTGGCACTGCACCAGCATAGCCCAGGCTAAAGAGAAATGAGGCTTCTGCGCCCATGGACAATGCTGGGGGAAGGCCCCACATGAAGCTAATAAGGGCCATTTAGGCCTATGTAGGGGTGCCCTCAGGGTTCTGACATTTCTAATGGAAACCTTAATTACCCTTCCCATCATTCCTAGTTTAGTACTGACCACTCCTTGTTTAGTACTGAAAATCGGTTGTGCACAGAGCAGTAAGTGATTCTACTGTCTGAGGAAAACTAGGTGAGAAAAATAGAAAAAGAGCCCTGAATTCCCCTCCTACAGGTTAAGATATAAGACCTGCTTGGATCGCTGCCTACAACTATATTGTTTAACTGCTCCTTTTTTTCAGTGACAAATGTCACATTTTCACTGTTTTGTTTCAGAAAAGCACAGAAATAGACAAATGTTTTACCAATGAGACAAACTTGTTCCCTTAGCCCACAGCCATTAAACTATTTCAGACTACCTGGAAATACAGTGTAGAAAAACACCATTTAGGCTGTACTATGGGTGAGACTTCTAATTGCTCTTCAAGATCACTTTTTCACTGATGTACCACTAAGCTACTGGGTTCAGATGTACTTAGAAAAAACACCCCTCCCTCCCTCCCCTTCCGTTTTCAGGGTCCTATCAGTGTTAATTGAAGAACACCTCCTATTTTGTGATTTCATTATAAGCCTATCCTTCGGTAGGGTTCATGCACTGTGTCACACCAGCTGTTTCCTTTGAGAAAACAGAAGTGGATTACTTTTAATTTCCACACTTCTCCTTTCACTGAGTCACCACTTACATTTGGCATTTGTCAGCATGTAGGTGTTGAGGCCAGACTCCTCTCTGGAAAATTTGCTGGCTCCGTTCTGACTTTTAACTGTGGTAATAAGTGTCCTCAGTGAGTGCCCCCTGTTTTGAATCAAACTGTGAGACAAGGACATGTAAGTGTCCTGTGTCACCAGACTTCCATCCTCCTGCTAATTGCAGAACTACAGGGACTGCTAGAGGGTTTGGCAGTGGGTAGGGACTATCTGCAGCCTCTACTCACTGTCATTTTCTCTGGGACTCTTTATGCAAGTGATTGGCACATTCACTTGAGGAGCTGTCATCTCTCATATTCCACTGGCACAGATATCTCAAAAATAGCTATCTCTGAAATATCTATCCTGCATTTTTCTGTGACCAATGTCACCCTCTAATTTAACAAACGTGTTGCCATTTTTTCTTTTTAACAGTGCTCTTTATTTCTAACATGATAAAGCATGCCTTCGTATTTCTGTATGGATCAAAAGTTACCTGGGCAAGATTGCAAGTATATTTGAGGTTTTGCTGCCATCTGCAGTTGAAATCTAATATTAATCCCAGTTTACGAGCAATCCCTGCTTCCCAGTATCTCGAGACTTTCATATCTCAGACAATCAACAAGACAAGCTTTAATGAATGTCAATGCATCCTGAACTACTAAGTGCTTGTTCTAGCAGAAGGGAGGAGGAAATGGTTACATAACATTATATAACTACTTCTGTCTGTACAGTACACCTTGATGGTGCAAATGGCAAACCTCCTCAGTTGTCTCTTCAGATGTCTTTTTGGACAGATTATTCTCCTTCCAGTGCATAAGAATTCATGACACAAACCCCCATTTAAACTTTGATCCACAAATGTTTCAGAAGCTTCCCAGATGTAACACAGAGCTTGAGTGGATAGGGATTGAGAGCTGTACATCTCCATTTTCTAAACCAGATCATGTATTTCTTTCATTTCTAAAATAAGAGGAAAGCCATTGATTTTACATAGGTCTTCAAGTACTACTGTATTGAGTTTTCTCATGAAGATTTACAGCGTGTCCAACAGCAAAGCATTTGTGCTGGCATAGAGCAGAATAGGAAAAGATTTCTCTAAGTAATTTTAATAAGATTTACCTCTTCAGTACTGTAATCATCCTAGGCACCAGAATATCTAAAAAAAAATACACACATGCATCAAAGGATATTTGGGATAATTAAAAAAAATAGACAGTTAAGTATTTCTATATATTTTTACTATTGTGCAGATAATGTAAATAAAAAAAGTAGAAGAGAAATTCATATCGTAGTTCTTCACACTTTTTGCAAATAAAAATAGAAATAAGTAAGTAAATATGTAAAAGAATGAGAAGAATACAAGGGAAGTGAGTACATATAGTTAAGTCGGTGTCATTAACATATTCTAGGCATGGTATATGAGTGCTGCCCTGAAAGTAATGTCTCCAATTTTATTACGCTGACCTGTGACAAAAGAGGCAGATAGTGGTGGTATGGCAGTAGAGGTTGAATCTTCCCATCAATATTTTTTTAAATTTCGCTACCACATGGCAGCAGAAGGACCATCTGACAAAACGGTGTCGGACATGGAAGAGTGTATGAAGCAGAGGTGTGTAAATTCAGTTCCTCTATGAGGATAGGATCGCATTCACTGACATTCGTCAATGCTTGCTGAATTATTATGGAGACTTAACAATGGATGTGAGGTCAATGGTGCTTTTCACTAATGGCAGTGGTGACATGAAGGGCAAGCCATATTCTGAACAGCCATACACAGATGTCACATGAAATGAAGAATATTTTGACCAGCTCATTCATGCAAATCAGTGGATTATGTCCAGAGAATTGTGTACAGAGCTGAATATCAACTTCAATGCACTGGAAACCATGGTGTCAACTTTGGAATTTCACGAAGCTTATGCCAAGTGGGTCCCACAGATGCTCACATAGGAACAGAAGGAACACAATATCTGACTTTGTCAGGACATATTGAACCAATATGTTGCTGAAGGTGGCAGCTTCCTGGATTGCATCATTACTGGTGACGAGATTTGGTGCCACCACTATAAGCCAGAGTCAAAATGTTGTCATTCCATGGACTGCCACGTGAATTCCCTACAGAAGAAGTTGAAGTTGCAGCCTTCTGTGGGTAAAGTGATTACGCACTGTTTTTGGGGGGGATAGGAAAAACAAATAGTGTTACTGTACTCTTTGTATCTATTGTTGTTTCCATGGAAATAAACAGGAGGAATTACTTCTGGGGCAACCTATATAGTTTTACATTTCTTTTCAAATAAATGTAATTAAACAGCTTCAGGTATTTTGATAAGAAACTAGTTCTGTCCATCTGCATAAAATAGCAAAATACTAGTTTCTATTAGATTTGAAGACCCTCATGCGCCCAAAAAGGAATTACATCCCATTACACAGGTATTGGCTCTAGCTTCTCTAATACAGCACAGTTACAATTCAAAATCTCTGTACTTGAGAAGATCTGCTATACAAATCTTCTTTGAATTTCAGATCTTCGCAAACCATAGCAAAATGAACAAATACTGCAAGTCTGATCCTTCTAGTCTATAGTAATAATATCATTTCTCCTCTGAAGCAAATGGAACAGCACTGATTTGCAGAAATAGAGGATCTAGCCCTGGATTTTAAATGTTTCATGAGCTCTTCACTCAAACTGAGAAGCATACATGATGATTGAAATAACAGTTTTCTTACTGCATACTATAATTTATGCTCTTTATCCCAATTAGAGTACTTAAAGAATCAACAAGTATAAGTACAATTTAATAGTCATCAGATTAAGTATATTAAACTACTACAGAGCAATCACTGAATGAAATACCAGCTTCTTTTTGCAGTCACAGAAAATCAATGTCTTAATTTCTACCGACAAATGGAGATTGTTTCTTATGCAGATAGTGAACAGAGAGCGACTGAATTTTGACAGCTTGTGTTTTTCCAGAGAATGCTTAAGACAGCAATCGTGAAGTTCACATAAAAAGAAACTGTTTCCATGCTGAGTTCAAGGTCAGAAGCTGTAGCCATTATCAACCCAGTTTCAGTGAATTGTCTGTATGGTCTAGAATTTGTCAGAAGACATGCCAGGGAATCTGGGAATATTTCTGTTCACTAGGAAGCTGGATATAATCTCATTAATATTTATTTTCTCCCTGTGCTGTTCATGGGAAGACTTTACAATCCTCCGATGCACAGAACTACCTGTTCTTTAGCATCATTGAATCATGGAGATCTCTTTTGACTATGCTGTGAGACCCTGAGTAAATCACTTACTTTCACTACAGTATTAAATATTAGGCTTTTACACTAAGGTCAATAACACCTGGCTGACAATTATATTATGAGGATTAGCTGATTAAAATGTTCAGAAACTTTTGACTTCAAGTCCTTTAAAAGCTCTTATTATGTGTTATGTGATTTGACTAATGATTAGTACATTCAGAATTCATAAAAATTAGCTATAAAAATTATCTTCTATAAAATTATGCTAGTATATATATTTTTTTACTATAATGCATTCAAATTTCATCTTGAAAAATGATAGTGCAAACAGTTTTCTCCAGATTATATTAGTAAAGAGTATAACCAAATGATATACTGAAATAAACTTGAGTTTACTTATTTCCTAAATTCCTAGTATACTTCAGAATATCCTGCAACAGCCTATCAATAGAAGAAAGGCTACGTGGAAGTACATTAAGTTTAGTGTAACAATTCTTAATGTGCAAAGCCAACTTGATTTTGATTTACAAATTTTCTGTGAACAGAAAGTTTTAATTTGTGACTTAGTCCTATTTCTTACATCTGCCATAAACCTAGCATAGGTAATTTGGAAATTCAGCTTCACTTAAACCAAAGGTTCAAGTTTTGGTCACGTTTTTTAATTTTTGTTTGAAGCAAAATTCTTTCCTGAAGGAGAACTCAGGGAATTTTCTCTCATACAGGAAAAAATACTCAGAGGAGTCCTTCTCCCAACACAGTAATATCAACTAACAAGTCATCAAGCTAAAATGCATTAGTGTGTGCTGTAGGCCCAAGTGACAGAGGGGAAGGTACAAGAGCAGATTAAAACCCCAGGATATTTCTGCCACTACTTGCACCTTCAGATAGAGATTCTCTCTACGTTGCCACAGGATTTGCTTTTCAAGGCCCAGGATAGCATTTTGGACTGTGGCATGGGACACAAGACACATCTCCAGCCATCTGGTCATTGCTTTTGCCATTGTAAGCACATGGCGTATACCATGGAGAGTTTGTATGAGTGTGATACAATCCACCCGCCAGGCTTCTCTGTATATTTCAGTCATTGACCTCCATACCAAACTCCAGGGTTAGCAGAATTCTGTATCACCAGTTGAAATCATTTATCCTTGCAAGAGAAAGGTGACAGGACTTTTCCAAAGCTGACACTGATTTAATGCTTGTGCCTTCTCCTGGGAATCTGGGGCTGGCCTAGATGCATGCTCTCTCTGAGCTTCTGCTCCATTCTATTTGCTTTTCTTCCAGGAAGCTGTCAATAAAGACTGCCACAGAAATCAAACAAAACTCTCCTTTACTTATGATCAAGTGCAGTTGGCAGTGGTTGTACATGACAAGAGAAATGGGGAATAAAAGATGATTAGGCCATTTGAGAAAGATGGGTTGCCTTCCACCCCTTAACTTTGTAAGTACATGAAAGTGAAAAGGAGGGAGGAGAGGAAGGAAGTAAAAACCCTGAAGCGTCATCTAACTTGCAGATTAGAAAGGAGAAGTAGCAGCAATTATGGTAAAAATGATAACAGTAACATGCTATGTGGTGTTGCCTTTGCAAGATCCCTCTCTACAAAATGTCCTTGTTACTCCTCTCCAGTTTCTCTACCCTCTGTGAAGTCTATCCATTACTCACACAGCTCCCTGACAGAAACTCCCTCTGCAATACCTGCATTGTCAAGTGCAGCCATGTCTCATTTCATTACAGCCAACTCCAGCCCTGTGCCACCAGCGGTTCCTTAGCACCTTGTCAGTTGGCTGAGTTCTAAGCACTGGCCCAGACATCTCCTGGCAGCCCTGCTGGCTTTCAGGACCTCTGAGAGGATTGGACTTTAATGGCAGCTCATTTCCACTTTCTGCTTCCTGGGCTGGGTGTGTGAATGCAGTTGAAAAGCTATATGAGCCCAGCAGTACAAGGTCTGTCCTGGGTGAGAAAAGAGCTCTCCTGATTTCTCCGAGTGAAGAAAATTAACTCATTTGTAGCATGATAGTAGGTTTCATTGTAATGTAATTCCATTTTGGGAGCTCTGTTATGAATAACCTAATAACCTTGCAGCTGCCACTATGAGTCTCCCTACTTTTGATTATAGCTCAGAGCTAATTGCAGAGGGTAAATGGGGCAGAGCCAGAAGAGGCAAAAGCTTTAAAAGCTGAACAGCTGGCAGTTACTGAGGCAATAAAGGAATAGAAGGAAGTAAATAAGGATGTTTAGGAGAAACTCATTCTTGCTGAAGAAATGATTAGGTTTTCTAGAGGGTATATTTATCTACATGGTTTTCACTTGGTTTTATGGAAATTTGCACACTATTTGAGAGCTGTGCATTGACACAAAAATGGAAACATTGCAGCTGAGTGTATTTGGATGTATTTTACATTTGACAATAGTTCCAGAACCTACTGGGTATAAAGGATCAGAGATGAACTAGGTGAGAGTGATGAAAACTAAACTGTGAAGAGCTAATTAACTGAGAGTTGGCCAAGTGTTCTACCTGACTTGTTTTGAAGAAATAGTAAATAAAGAAAATAAGGGATCATCAAATCAGAGGATGGTTTGGGTTGGAAGAGACCTTGAAAACCATCTGGTTCCAGTCCCTGTGATACAGGCAGGGACTCCTCCTGCTAGACTTGCTCAAAGCACTATCCAGCCTGGACTTGAACACTTCCAGGGTTGAGACATCCATAACATCACTGGACAACCCATTTCTGTGCCTTAGCACCCTCATAGTAAAGAATGTCTTCATAATATCCAATCTTATATTTTAATTTAGACAGTTGTTCTATCCCTGACAAGGAGTTTCTCCTCATCTTTCTTGAGAGTCTCTTCTCCTTTAAGTACTGAAAGACCACAGTAAGATCTCCTCAGAGCCTTCTCTTCTCCAGGCCAAACAACTCCAATTCTCTCAGCTTGCCTGCATAGGAGAATTACTCTAGCCCTCTGATCATCACTGTGACCTCATATGAACACGATCCAAGAGGTTCATGTTCTTAGGCTGAGAGCCCCAGAGCTGAACACAGTACTGCAGATGCTCATGAGAGTAGAGCAGAGGGGGACAATCACCTCCCTCACCCTGCTGGTCATGCTTCTTTTGATGCAGCCCATGATATGGTTTGCAGCCTAGAAAGCCAACACGCATTGATTGCTCATGTTCAGTTTTCTGTCCACAAATACAGACAGGTCCTTTTCTGCAGAACTGCTCTCAGTCCACTCATTGCTCAGCCCTCATTCATATGTGGGGTGATATAGTAATACTGTGCAGTAGAAATGGGCTAGCAATTAGAAGTAGTGTTACCACAACACTAAAACAAAGAGAAGAGTGTACCTTATTTTTAATCAAGTAATGCAATTGGAACCCATTTAAATGAGGCTGAAATCAAAACTTCCAATGAAAACTGTTGGAAATGGACGTTTATCTGATGAACTTGATTTAAGAAACTTAGATGTAATCCTAAAATAATGAAAAATAGCACATATGCTACTAAACAAAGTAATGTGATCCAGATAGCTAGTCCTGTTTAGCTGTCAAAATATGTAAGCCCTCATAACCAATCATGATTTGAAAGAATGGAGAGCTTATTTTCTTGAAAGAATTTAATTTGTTTAGTTAAGAAGTTTAAGACTGAAAAGAAAAATGTTCAGCTATTTTAAGTACATTAAGGT